>NW_006159834.1:2408338-2446666 GCF_000334495.1 Tupaia belangeri chinensis | reverse complement strand
AAAACTGCAAAACTTCTTTGTTTGCAACCTCTCTTTCCTAGTCATTTCTACTATCTTAGATTTGAGAAGCTCTTTCGTTCAAAGAAACGTTTTACATACAAAAACTATTACTATATCTCGATTGATCATCTCACGTAAATTTCCAAAATGTCTTTTGTCATGACAGAATTTCAGAAGATAAAGTATATTTTAACTTAAATGTTTACTCTATTTTTATTATTCTAATTCATTTTATACATTCAATCATTGTACATCACTATGGCTTGTAAAATGAATTAGCCAACATAAATACACTTCACACTAGTCCAGCTGAAGATAGCACACACGCTATCAACAGACAATCCTCTATTTCTGTGTCCCTTAAATGTCTTCCCTCACTGTTTTTCTCTCTGATTCCTTTCCTCTCACTCTCTCCCATCTCTCATTCTCTTCCCACACTGTCTCCAATATCCAGAACCATTCTCCATGCTTCTATATCCTCCAATCTTTCTGTTTCTGCTATAGACTGGAGACAGTCATTATATATTAAGTGGAGACATACAATGTCTCTCCTTCACAGGCTGGCTTGCTTCATTCATGCAGTAAATCTTCCATATTTTTCCAATTACTAACCAATGTCAGAGTCTTGTTGGGTTTTTTTAGTTTTTTTTGTTTGTTTGTTTTTGTTTTTGTTTTTTGGGTTTTTTTTGTTTTTTTTTTGTTTGTTTGTTTTTTGTTGTTTTTTAAGGCTGAGTAGTATTCCATAGAGTATATGTGTTTATCTCTATTTGAAAAAAAAAATCTTTGGAGCCAGGTAGTGGTACGGTAGTAATGAAACTACATTCACATGGGAAAGGTTCACGTCCAGGAATCTTCTTGAACACATGTACACACATGCAGGGACACCCGTGATCTGGGCTGGCTTAGACGGGGGGTGAACTGCAATGTGATGACCTTGTTGGGAGTGCTCTCTGTCTCTCTCTGTCTGGTGAGTGCACGCGCCCTATTTGAAACTCTGTCTAAAAAAAGAAAAGAAAAAGAGTGTTTGGATACGAACATAAACACAAACATCATGTCCTATTTATATGAATGGTTGTGTACTATGGTAAACTAACGAGATCGTATGACTACTGGTCACAGCAAGTTCTAAGATGTCAGAAATGACTGAAATAAGTGCTTGTCTAGCCACTCAACAACGTGTGCGACCTCACACTGAAGCTAAATAGCATACTTTGGCTGAATACCAAAACGATATCCAAACTTCCATTCTTCCTAGCTTACATGTCTGTCACAGTTTTGTGAAATATGCTTTAAATGAATGTGGGAAATGAGAAAACATGGTTAGTGTTACAGATGACAATTGCTCATAAAATTTAACACTACTAATCAAATTCATATGTAAATTAATTTGAAATGAACTCAATGAGCTTTTAACAAGTTTTATCCTACTTAGAGTTAGGTATTTGATCTTTAACACTATAAAAATCCTCAGGGTAATTTGTAGTTGTTAAGAAAGAAGCCTAGTTTCTTATCTCTTCTCTGCAGTGGTTCACTAAAAATGCCTCAGACATTTTCTAAGCCTAAATATAATGGGGGTAATTTCCAATCTCCTTTACTTTCAGTTTCTGAATTTATTGTTTTTCTATCATGCGTCCCAGCTTCTATAGCAAGTTGTTTTATAACTGCAACAAAACCACACACACTATATATAACTTATTTTGGTGAAATAAAATTCCTTGCACACATTTTGAAATAAAAACTATATTTAATATAATTTGTAAAACATGTCCTACAACTCAATAGTATATTCATTCACCCAAACTACAAAAATAATCATTAGACCCATATTGGTAATTCTGTCAGATGCTAGAAGTCTAATAAAACATGACATAGCTTTAAACCATGATGAAGAGAATCTGAAGAGAAAAGGAAGAAAAAGGCATTGTGCTAGCTTTGAAGGCTACGTGGCAGAAATAAGGCTTTATTATGTATTAAGAGTATCAAAATCATTTTAAAATTATAGTCACCTTGAGGCCAGCAGGAGGTGGTGTGGCAGTCAGGGTGTTGGCCTCTCATATGGCTTATCATGGTTTGAGTCCCAGACTTGGCAGCTTGAAAATCACATCAGGCGGGGGTGTGTGCCCCAAAGAGGAGAATGGAATAGAAGGGATTGGGGCCTGGCCATCCCCCTGGAGGGGAGGGAGGTAATTTCTCATTTTCCCTCCTTGGTTTCTATGTCTCTCCAGTGAGTACACATACTTCTGTGGTAAAAACCTAAAACAGGGACCACCAGTTGGCGAAATGGCTATGTTGCTGAACTCCTATGTAGTCGACTGCGGTTGGAGTCCCAGACCCGGTGGTTTAAACTCACATTGGGCACGTGTGCATGCGTGCACAAGATCCTGAGAGAAGAATGGAGGAGAAGGGATTGTGGCATGGCCATCCCCACTGGGGAGGATGATTTCTCACTTTCTGTCTCTCTGTCTCTCTCTGTCTTTCTGGCGAACGTACATGCCCTATAGCAAAAACCTCCTCCCCTCCCAAAAAAAAACACCTAAAACAAAAACAAACAAAAAAAACTATAGTCATCTTAAAATTACAATTTAAAGAAAAGGATTTAAATACAAACAAACTTAAAAATACTGAACTTTGAGTTAATTGAAACTTTTGTGTACTATACTATTAGAAGAAAAAAGTTATTTAAAAATTAATGATGGGCCACCTAGTGGTATGGTGGTTGTTACAATCCTTCTGCCTAAACCACCCAGTGGCTAGAACTACAGGCATGTGCCACCACACCCAGGTTTCCATTGTGGGCCCAGAATCAAACCAAGAATCACACCTAGGCCTCCTATGTGGCCTTAGCCTACCGAGCAACAGTCTCCAGGGAACACTACTATAGCTGGGCCTTGCATGTGTAGTTGACAGTAATGATCATTAGGCATATCTTCTTCTTCTTGTTTTGCTATAGGGCACATGCCCTTGCCAGAGACAGAGAGAGGAGAGAGAAAGGAGGGGGGAAGTGAGAAATCATCCCAAAGAGGGGATGATTATGCTGTAATCCCTTCTCCTCCAGTCCTCTCAGGAGAAATGCATGCAGCACATGCGCCTTCTGCGTTATCCAAGGCACTGGGTCTAGTACTCAAACTGTGCAGTCAGGCATGTGGAATCCAGTCACCTTAATCTTCATGTCATCTGCTGGCCCATCATATCTATTAAATGATATTTCAATGTGTTCAATGTTGTTTTCCCTATTAGTAGAAAAATACATATTAAGATATACAATAATTTTATATTACATTAATAAATATACACACATATTTATACACCCTGAAAAAATAAAATATTGCTTATGTGAGCTAAAAAAGTAACTATTGGGGGGAACCAGCAGTTAGTGTAATGGCTATGTCGCTGGACTCCCACGTAGTCGACCGTGATTCGTGTACCGGACCCAGTGGCTTAAAACTCACGCCGGGCGCGTGTGTGTGCGTGCCCAAGATCCCGAGAGGAGAATGGAGGAGAAGGGATTGCGGCGTGACCATCCCCCCTGGGGGGGGATTTCTCGCTTTCTGTCTCTATGTCTCGCTCTGTCTGTCTGGCGAGCGCACACGCCCTATAGTGACAAATCTCTCCAAAAAAAAAAGAAAAAGTAACTATTGGATTGTCAGAAAAGTCATAACATATTTTTGCATAGAAAAAATATGTCATGACTTTTCTGATAGCCCAATATTTTTACTAATTATTCTACCCAGAAAAATAGGGAGGAAATTAGCACCCAATTTTTTTTTTCCTTTTAGGTACTAACACATGGCTCTTGAAATTCTAAATAGAATGTTATAACTGAGATTTTTTTTTTAAGTTTATTTCTAATATGTTAGAAAAAATGTAATCCCACAATTTGAAATCTGTCCAAATAGGAGTTAGGGAGTAAGTAAAATGTGTATCTTTCTCTTTTGTTTGAAAGATTTTATGCTATTAAACTTGCTTCATTTTACAAATGTCACTTATACTTAAACTCCATTTTAAAATTATCACCAGGGTAGGAAGGGCTTCAAATTGAGTATTTGTGAGAAAACTAAAATTATGGCCTTTCATCGCCTCAGTAATAAATTGAGACTTAACTGCTGCTGTCTTATAAGGAAAAGAACACTTTCAATTTATTTAACTCATCCCTTTACTTGTATAGCTCACTCTTCATCTATACTTTAAAGTGCACGATACTTAGGTGATCTCTAATCACTAAACTCATGGTTTGGTCTTCAATAACGCAGCCTGGTTTTCTCTCATTTTAATCAGATTTACATAATTTTGCAGACAAATTAAGGTAAACTGCCTAATTAAAAAAAAATTATACTTTACAATTGACCAAATATTTTCTTGAAACTACTATTCTCCAGGTTTACACATGTGCAGCAGTCAAAACTAAGTGTCCGTAGGGCCAGCCTTTCAGTATAGTGGGTAAGTGTTGTGTATCGGGAACTGGATCCCATGTGGCTGACCATGGTTTGAGTTCCAGCCTTGTTGGCTTGAAAAACATGCCAGGCATATG
The DNA here is from genome assembly GCF_000334495.1 of Tupaia belangeri chinensis. Taxonomy (NCBI): domain Eukaryota; kingdom Metazoa; phylum Chordata; class Mammalia; order Scandentia; family Tupaiidae; genus Tupaia; species Tupaia belangeri. The sequence goes on along the minus strand of NW_006159834.1, from coordinate 2,442,138 downwards.
TGTGCATGTCCCAGATCCTGACAAGAGCCAGAGTCTCTGACCCAACCCCATCTCCTGCTTCTACTCTAGGGTTCCCTCTCATTGTGCAAGAAGTCAAACACTGACTTAGAATCAACACTTCTCCAAATGTTTTCTAACCACAAACTGAAAATCTGCAGTGTGAATGCACACTAGTCAAATTGTGAGTTGGACCTCTTTATTGGATTAGAAAGTCAGTTTAGTGGGTGGGTAAGCATGAAAAAATTATAAGCATCAGAATGTAGCACCTGAAAATTCTTTTGAGTTACAGTTTTCATGTGAAATGTTAGTGAATTAAGACAAAAGTGAGCCAATCCAGTAGTAAGTAGAGGACACTGTTTAAGTGTTATAATAAAACTTCACTTGCCTGCATAGTTTAATGTTTCTCTTGCACTGCTAATTATATTTACAATTGTCTTTTTTGTCAACTTATGCTCTTGTCAACCATCAATAAATCTGTTTCTCCAATAAATATTAAATCTCTTACAATTTTTCAGAAAATAATGTTTTTGAGAAAGGGAGAGAAAAAGTCTAAATCAAAACACAGCAAGTATGGCTGAGTCAAAAATACAGTCTACACAATGATAGTTTGGCAGAATAATCCCTTTAACTGCTATATTTACTGAATGCATCCAAATGCCTACTACAATCCTAAAAGCTACCTAAATATACATTTTAAATGAACGGACTCACTAGCAAGCTGGATTATTTTCACTGTAGCACAGAGATAAACCAGATCAGTTGTATGTGAAATGCTATCATAAACTGGGATAAAAGTGGTCTAAAAAGTGACAAATATTATCAAGAAGATAACAATCTGCTGATGTTTTGAGATGTAGTATGCTTACTAGTGAATACCCCCTGGGAATGAATTTTTTTATAAACATACTATTCCTGATATCACTGATGAAAATTCTCTTATAATATTACTATGATACTACATTTTAAGCTCTTGTTAGTTGCCAACTTACAAGCAATTGCAGATGTAATGATTTCATCTGTCATCATTTCCAACCAAGGTCACCAATAGACTTACAGGGAGTTTGTATCAAGAAAGAGCTATTTAATTTCCTGAATACGAACTTCTACGATGCCCAGCTGCCTGCTTCACCTTATTATTTGCTATGAAAACTTCTATACTAGCAATGGAAAAAGGTCTATTTAGGGTCATTTAGAAAAAGCTGAAAGAACAGTAACTGTCCACTATTGGTCAACTAGTAGACCCTTTACAGTGCTGGAGTACAGTAGAAAACTAGTCTGGTCATGCTGCAAGTGTTAATAAAGACTGAGTGGACAGAATCTATTTTTTAAAAGGAACAACACTGAGGGGCAGCAGTTGGTGTAGAGGTTAGGGCACTGCATCTCACATGGCCAACTTCACAGTTTGAGTCCCTGACACAGCAGCTTGAAAAGCCCATAGGCACATGCACATGTGTGTGCTTGACCAAAATCCTGACAGGAACAAGGAGGAGAAGGGATTGATGCTCCCAGGGGGTGATTTCTCACTTCCTTAACTTCTCCCGCTTGGCAAGGGCATGTGCCCTAAACCAAAACTGAAAACAAAAACAAAAACATTTAGTCTTCATTTTACAAATTTGGAGGATTTTTTTTTTTTTTTTTTTTTTTTCTGCTTAAGCAAAACAAACAAGGTCATACAAAAGAATGGGCAAGATGTTTGCTTGAAAAATATTTTTGCTTAACCAATAGTTTGGGCTGTCTTCACAGGAGCTGATAGAAAACCTTCCTAGGACAATCACTGGCTCTTACAGTCAATTCTAGATTGTGAGGAAAATTATTCCTAGTGCAATGGGCCATTTTGAACAATTTGGTTGAAGAAAAAGCAAACACCTGTATATTCTGGCTAGAGGGACTGGAGAAGCAAAGTAAAAAACACTTCGCCAATGATCAGAAAAACAAAAACAAAAACAAAATCAAAAACAAAAACAAGGAAGGATATCTGCTCTGAGCTCTTCTGTTCAATGTTAAACTGGAAGTTCAGCTAATGCAGTAAGGACAGAGAAGGAAATAAACAGCATCCATAATAGGAAAGAAGTAAAGCTGTTTTAATTAACAGAAAGTATGATCGTATGTGCGGAGAAATCTTTTGAAACCACAAGAACAGCTACTAGATCTAACCAGTGACTTTACTAGACCCGAAGGATGCAATATCAATATACCAACATCAATTGCATTTCTATATAAAAGCAATGAACAATCAAAATTAAAGTTCTTAAAAATAACATTTCAGGGTCCGTAGGCAGAGTGGTGGTTAAGGCACAGGACTCTAACATGGCCAATTACGGTTCAATCCTGGACCTGGTAACTTGCTCTGTCACTTTCCTTCTTTCTTTCTGGTGAGTGCACATGCCCTATAGCAAACTTTAAAATAGATAAATATGTATAATGGCATCAAAAATTATGTAATTCTGAGGAAGAATTATGACAAAAGATGCTCATGACCTTCATGACCTGTACATTAAACTGCTTTGTAAAACCCTGGTGAGAGAAATTCAAGACCTAAGCAGTAGAGAATATATCAGGCTCATTAGGTGAAACACTCAAGACTGTTAAAATAGAAACTCTTCACAAGCAGAATTATAGAGTCAAGACAATCTCAATCGAAAACTAGATTTAAAAAAAAATTAAGAAGCTTGAACAGGGGAACCAGCAGATGGCAAGATGGTTATGTCACTGAACTCCCATGTGGCTAAGAGCAGTTCGAGTCCCAGACTCAGCAGCTTGAAAACTCATGCCAGGCATGTGTGTGTTCATGGCCAAAATCTTGAGAAGAGAATGGGAGAAGGGGTTGTGGCGTGGCCATCTGCGCTTGCAGGTGATTTCTTGTTTTCTGTCTCTCTCTTTGTCTCTCTGGTAAGCACACATGACCTGTAGCAAAAATCTCTCTTAAAAAAATATTTTTTGAATAGGATATAAAGGACATCATATAGCCAAACTAACATTGTGGGGGAAAAATGAGAGGACTACTTGATTTCACAACTGTTAAATTCACTAATTCACATATTATTTTATACATTCATTCATTTAACAAATATTTATGAAGCAATTAACCAACCAACAGTTTTCAAGGTCAGGGGTTGGCAAACTTTTTCATTTAACGGCTAGATAGCAAATATTTTAGACTGTGTGGATCTTCTAGTTTCAGTCACAACTATGCCATCAGTCTTTGTAGGACGGTTGCACCACAGACAATACATATAAAAATTACTATGGCTCCTTCGATAAAACTTTATTACAAAACAGACATCGGATCAGATTTAGTCTGTGGCCATAGTCTACCAGCTCCTGCTCTATGTGATTATATGTAATCTGTCTATATGTCTTTAGCCTACGAATACCATAAATATGTAAACTTAAAACCATCACTGTATTATAATCAATACATGCCTACGGTGCATACACACACACTCACAAGCCATGAAAGAGCTAAGAAGTTATACTGGACTCAAGTATAAGATACAGATGTAATAACATGGGATGACATGAAAACTAATATTAATGCATACATACCTAACCAATACTATATACATTATTAAAACAAAAGAATTTAGAGAACACCTGATGCAGCTTTAGTCTCAGATTTTGCATAAAGAAATGGGATGTAACTGAAAAGCAAACTAACTGCAATCTAGATTTACATTAAAATGCATCAAGAAAATAGGTCATCACTATTTTGAGAAAAGTACAAGACATCACAGATTAAAACTAGAAGGCAAACTTCTTCACCATGCAATTATATTGGGTTTGCATCTGGAATCATTTTAACCGCATACCTCAGTATCCAAGGCATACACAATAACCTTGTGAGCCATTCACAAAATAGCAATAAAATTAGTTCAAAGACAGAAGAAACTGATTTTAGTTGATAAAGTGATCATTATGCAGCTCAAGAATTATTACATAACAATACAGAAATTTAAAACCAAAGAAATGGCAGGTTCATTTATCAGGATATTTTTAAAGAATTTAAATAATATCATCACACATTGTAGAAGTCAATTTCCACTAATTAACCCCAGAATTTTAGACTGGACCAGAAAATAAGAAGAGTTGAGTAGAGGAGAGCAACTCTGGCAGCCAAGGATAAACACGGCGGCTCCATTTTCTCTAACGCTGATCTGTTTATGCAATAAGAAAACCAAGTTATACAATGTCATCCCACGCAAGTCTGCTCAACTGGCTTGCTCCAGTTTCTGATATGAAAGGAAAGAAAGTCCTATCAGTTTGAAAAAATTTTGTAGTTACAAATAAGCGGTACACTTTTTGGATAACCTGATTCTTCCACAGATCATCACACTTGAAGATGAAAAATGATGTGAAGTAAGAGATAAGGGGATAAGATCCTGAACAATGCACCTTTCATTTCTTTCCAGCACATGTTGTACCCCAGTCTGCCATGGTTCACTGCTACCAAATTGGTTTTCTCTTCTTGTATCAATATCCAAATCGTAGTTTTCTCAGAAGGCATACACTAACCTTCTCATTGATCCTGTGAATGTCATCGGTCAAGATGCTGGGAGCTAAGCCATGTGGCTTCTCAAAGCGTGTATATTAAGATCTTCATAGTTTAATTTGTTTCAAGTTAGAAGAAATATTTGAAAACATGCTCTTAACTAAATGACATATCCCTGCACTTTTTAACAATTACCTAAGCATATTGTCCCTTTGATGAAAACTCTTGAAAAATACCTTCGTGTCTTTTTTGTTATTAAATAAAGTTTTAAAAACTCAAATAATGTTAAGTTGTGTACAAAAGAAATACATAAAAACATCTACAAATAAGTAGATTACACTGACTAAAATTTCAGAAGAATTAGTCACTGGAAAAAGCAGCAGAAAAATAATCATTCTAATAAATATAACTAACCCTTAATAATATTTGAAATGGATAAAAATATAACAACATACCGAGAACCCAAACTAATATCAACAGTTCATTTTAATTTATTATCTAGGAGAATATACTTATCTGCTTCTAAAATTTATAAATTAAAAACAAAATATTGAAATGTCAATTTAGAAGGTTTGTTTTATTAAAGTTAATTATTTAATAGGACAATGAAATTATTGTACACATACCTTTGTTTGTTTTTGCTATAGGGTGCATGTACTCACCAGAGAGAGAGAAAAAGAAAAACAGGATAAGTAAAAAATCATCCTCCAAGGGGGATGGCCATCTTGTAATCCCTTTTCCACTCTCCTCTCAGGATTCTGGGTACACATACACGTGAACCCAGTATGTTTTCCAAGCCGCCAGATTCAGGACTTGAACCGTGCATTCAGTCATGTGTGATCTAACCACCTCAATCACCATGCCACCTACTGGTCCACACATACTTTTATCATACCTAGGTCCTTGCCAACATATTTTTATGAGATCGGAATTAATAAAGCTCAAGCAATTGATTTACACATAAAAAGTTTACTTTTATTCTGGAATTTATTTAATCAAATCTCATTTTGAGGATTAGAAGTATCTAAGTACGGGCTGGAACTGAGACTGAATTTCACTTTTATTTGGTTTAGGAATCTCTGTAAATATTCTCAAGCACAAAGTTACTAGGGATTCATTCAGCCTTAAAGATGGCCAGGAGAAGCCCTAATGTATAGTTCTTCAAGGTCTTTAACAGATTCTTTTAGAAATGAATAGCTAATACATTTAGATATTCTGTAACATATTGGGGCTAGAGGTACAGGAGTAGGAATAGGTGGGGGCTGGCTTGGGTTGGGATATAGAACGTATGAAACAGACATTTTACCAGTTATTGGGTTGTATTTATATGTATTGCTTTTATTTCAAGATATCAGTAGTCATTATATGATGAAGAAAATTATCTTTGTGTGGTGCCCTACACACGCTGCATGTATGTGTACATAAGTACACTTACCATTAAAAAAGAAGAAAGGTAGGCAATAAATAGTTAAATAGTCAAACTGTGTGAATAATGGCTGATGCATATATCAGAGTTGAGATACAGCAGAAATAGCTCTTTTTCCTTTTTTCAAAATTTGCCAGAGGATGTACACACTTTTTGGAGAGAGACAACCAGAAAGTGAGAAAGCATCTCCCTATCTCCTCCCATGGGAAATGGTGCTGCTTTAATCCCTTCTCCATTTCTTTCACATTTTAGGATTTGGGGCATGCCTGCACATGTGCCCAGTGTGTTTTTCAAGCCACTGGGTGTAGATAAAGCTCAAGCAATTGATTTACACATAAAAAGTTTACTTTTATTCTGGAATTTATTTAATCAAATCTCATTTTGAGGATTAGAAGTATCTAAGTACGGGCTGGAACTGAGACTGAATTTCACTTTTATTTGGTTTAGGAATCTCTGTAAATATTCTCAAGCACAAAGTTACTAGGGATTCATTCAGCCTTAAAGATGGCCAGGAGAAGCCCTAATGTATAGTTCTTCAAGGTCTTTAACAGATTCTTTTAGAAATGAATAGCTAATACATTTAGATATTCTGTAACATATTGGGGCTAGAGGTACAGGAGTAGGAATAGGTGGGGGCTGGCTTGGGTTGGGATATAGAACGTATGAAACAGACATTTTACCAGTTATTGGGTTGTATTTATATGTATTGCTTTTATTTCAAGATATCAGTAGTCATTATATGATGAAGAAAATTATCTTTGTGTGGTGCCCTACACACGCTGCATGTATGTGTACATAAGTACACTTACCATTAAAAAAGAAGAAAGGTAGGCAATAAATAGTTAAATAGTCAAACTGTGTGAATAATGGCTGATGCATATATCAGAGTTGAGATACAGCAGAAATAGCTCTTTTTCCTTTTTTCAAAATTTGCCAGAGGATGTACACACTTTTTGGAGAGAGACAACCAGAAAGTGAGAAAGCATCTCCCTATCTCCTCCCATGGGAAATGGTGCTGCTTTAATCCCTTCTCCATTTCTTTCACATTTTAGGATTTGGGGCATGCCTGCACATGTGCCCAGTGTGTTTTTCAAGCCACTGGGTGTAGACTTGAACCACACAGTCAGCTATGTAGGATCCGACAGCCTTAACCATCACACTACCAGCTGGCCCAGACATAGATCTTTAGTGGGTTATTTTCAGCTGCCATAGATAATTTAAAGGTTTCTATAGGGACTTAGGTTAAAGGAGAGGCTTTGGCTTGTTTTTTTGAAAAATAGTAATATATTCCGTTTTAAAATTACATCAAATTAATTGTTATTTTTTAATTTGACCAGAAAGAGAGAGAGAGAGAAGGAAAGCGAGAAAGCAACTGACCAGGTCTAGGACTCGAACTGCTGTTGGCCATGTTGGTGTCCAGAGCCCCAACCACTATGACACCTGCTGGCCTAGAAAACAGCAATATATTCTAAAGTTCTATTTTGTTTATTTTTTCCTAAGAGGAGGATAAAGAAGAGAATATTTCCTGCTTTGAGTATTTTTTAAAGAATACTATAGACATTATCTTGCCTTTAAAATAGATGAGAGAAAGGCACATTAAATATGATTAAGCTCAGATATTTGTTTTGATTTAGAATATAAGATAAATTATATGTAATCTTTATTTGGCAGACAGACCTGAGGATTAAAATAGTTGAGTTCCCAAGTATTAACAAGTTTGTCTCTCTTTACATATTAAAAGCTTTTTCCTTTGAATGATCCTCCTTTACATATTAAAAGCTTATTACTTTGAATGGTTTTTTTGGGGAAAAAATGCATTAGCTGAACAGAAATATCAACCTTGGCAAGAACAAATTAAGATTGGGCTCACTGTTAGATGGTGTCATGGTCATGTAGCTGGACTCTCATATAGTCAACTGCGGTTTGAGTTTTGGACCTGGAAGCTTGAAACCCAGCCCAGTGCATGTGCGTGTATGCCCAAGATCCCAGGAGAAGAATGGAGGAGAAGAGACTGCAGCATGGCCATTCACCTGGGGAGGAGCGGGGGTGAGATCTTGCTTTCTGTCTCTCTGGGCAGCAAACATGCACTATAACAAAAATCTCTTAAAAAAAAAAGAAAAAGGCCCTGCCGAGCGCCCTGCTGCCGCCGACCGCGGCCCCCCCCGTCGCCGCGTGGTCTCTGGGACAGCCAGCTGAAGAGAAGGATAAAGAACTTGCAACTATAAGCAACAGAAAGAACCTTTAACTGCCTTAAACCAACTGAGAAATACACCGTAGAGAAGGATTTTATCTACCTATGGACAGTGAGAAGATGATGGATACCAGCCCTGCATTACCTCAGGCAAGAACAGGAACTACCCTGCCATTCTTAGGGAAGCCAGATACCAGAGGATAAGTCACGCTGCAGACCTCCACAACACCGTTCCTGCTAACCACAAGATGGCTGCTGTGCCGCATCAACTGATGGTCAACTCTGCTTGCCAGAACTGCCTTCCGGAGACTGTATTCCATGGAGACTCACCTACAGTTGCGGAACTGCACGAGACCCACACTTGATCCAACCTTGAATGGAATCTATTTTCCCTATTGTTAAAAACTTTGGACTCCTGGCCCCTCTCCCTCTACTCGCAGGTATCGCATTTTCAATGACCCCTCTGGAGGATAGCTGTCCATAGAAGAGATAGAGTAATTGGGAGAGGGGGAAAGGGCTGAGGGTCAAACATAGGATAAAAAACATATTTATATGTATGAAAGTAGAAATGGAACAGTATTGGTGACGACATGCTTGATTGAGACACTATGCAGTTTATCCTAGATGGGAAACTACACTTGGTGTGTTGTGATGATACTCAGGGAATGAGTGTTAGGCAATATAATTTAATATAAAAAAAGTAATAAGCAGGAGGAAAAAAAATGCACATTTGATGACTGAAGAGAGGTGTATGGACACAACTGGGGACTACTTTATAGTATGTGCATTCTACTCCCTGGGGTTTATGCCTAGGATCAGATTTGGATACATGTGTAAGGATATGTCAGCTGTGCTAGCTAGTGGATATATTTAGACAAATTGAGTTCATTGGTAGAACAATTGAATGGGGGGGGCGGAAGGCATTGAGGGCAATCATGAATGTCAGGGACAATGGAGGAGGAAGATGGGACATGGCAGAGGGTGGGGATGGGGAATCTAGGATGGCAAAACAAAAGGCAAGGTATGCAGGACACAAAAATTGGGAAATCATTTGCTGAGAACATATATGTTGATGTGCTTGATTGAGCCAATGCACAGTGTATTTTGGATGGAAAATTCATATGTGTGTTGTGATGAGAAAAAAAAAATTTATAATAAAAAAAAAAAAAAAAAGGAGAGAGAAGAGGATAAAGACAGCAGTGAACAATAGAGAGGCAGGATGTTAATGAGAAATAGATATGGTTTATTACCTGTTGATGATGACATGTATAGTATTCTCAACTGAACCGGTCTGGGAAGTATTTCATGATGGGTGAAGTCTTTTTAATAAGCAAAATGAGAAATAGTGGTTGATTGTTTAAAAAAAAAAATAATAACAATTATTGGGAAAAGCATGGAAAAGATATTGAATGATAAAGCGGGGAGATTGATATCTCTGTATTGACTGACATGCATGGCATCCCATTTTGAAAAAGCAATGGAAGTCAATGTAAAGTTATATGTAATCTAGTGTAATAGAAAGAAGATTATGATGATAATAAAATAAAATTAAAAAAAAAAAAAAAAAAAAAAAAAAAAAAAATTTAAACCCCTTTTTTTGTTAATACTCCTTTCTTGTGGATGGAAGAAGGGTAGGTGGAAACTCTAAGAGGATTAAGCTCATTTACATATTTTTGCCCTTAGATGAATAATTGTTCAAGAGGCTATCATGTCATTCAACACCATGTCCACAAAAACATATGCATATTTAGGCATATGTTCCCTCTTAAAAGCCAATTGTCAATAGTCCTCCATTTTTTGTGGTATAGATGAGCTGTAAAAGATTTTTTTAATTTAAATTATTATTATCATTTTTAATTTGCTATAGGGCATGTGTGCTCAATAGAGAGAAAAAGAGAGAAAGAGACAGAGAGAGAGAGGAAGAGAGAATGAGAAAGCAAGCTTTCTCAGGGCTACTACAGAATAAAATTGAGTCTAAAGGTCAACATAAAATCATACCCAGATTCCCAGATTCAGGACTGATTCTTTTATACTACAAAAATGATTTTTCCATGTCAAGTTTTTAGAAATAGAGAGCATTTCTAAGATTAATTATTTGTATTATTGGTTGTGATAAGATATATATATAACATACATAATTTTTTAATGTTAATCATTTTAAGTGCATAGTTCAGCAGTGTTAAGCACAATTCATGTTATCGTGCAACCTACCTCCAAGACTCTTACCATCTCGCAAAACTCAAGCTGTGCTTACTAAACAACTGACCATCCCTCTCTTAACCCACCCTGTGACAATCACCATTTCACTTTCTAATTCTACAAATTTGACTATTTTAAGTATTTCATAGAAGTGCAGTCACACAGTATTTTGTTTTGTGACTGACTTATTTCGCCCAGCATAATACCCTCAAGGTTTATCTATGATGTAGCATGTATCAGAATTTTCTTCCTGAATGATACTGCAGTATATACATATAACACACTTTGCTTATCTATTCATTTGTTGGTAGGCACTTGGATTGTTCCACATTATCACTACCATAAATAATGCTACTATTTACGTGGGTATATAGCTATCTCTTTAAGGCCCTGCATTTAATTTTTTGGATATAAAACTAGAAGAGAATTGCTGAATCATATGATAATTCTATTTTTTAATTAATTTTTCAAGGAAAGACTTTGAAAAATAAAATAATAAATAATATTATTTTCCATAGTAGTTGCACCAATCTGTACTTTCACCACACTACAAAAAATTTTTTTTCTGATTTTCTTATGACCTTGACAGCACTTACTATCTTCTGTTTTTTGCTTGTTTGTTTGAGAGCTTTTTGCTATAGGGCACATGAGCATGCCAGAGAGACAAAAGCCAAAAAATCATGTCCCAGGGGGATATTCATGCCACGATTCCTTCTCCTCCATTCTTCTCTTGGGATCTTGGGCATGCATGCACATGCACCTGGCTTGAGTTTTAAGCTGCCAAGTCCAGGACTCAAAATGCGATCAACTATGTACACATACATACAGGGAGTAGTAGGGAGAAGGGACTCCTTCACAGGATTCAGCCACTCTGTGTCTCCTTTCCTTTCCTCTCCTTTCCTTTCCTCCTGTCCTCTAGCCTGCTAGGATCCTAGGCATATGCACACACGTCCAGTATGTTTTCAGGCCACCCTGCCAGGGACTTGAACTGCAAAACTGTAGTCACCAGGTGACTTTCAGCTCTGCAGTCTGGCATGCCAACATCTGTGCCAAAAAGGCTGGACTTTGCCTTCTTTCTTGATAAGAAGGGAGATAAATCATCCAGCGCCACACTGTAATATTTGATTACCTTTATCAGTTTTACTACTGAGAGGGACAAGGATGTGAACTTCTAAATCACATATGTTCTTTTAAAGTAAAGAATTTCCAAGAGCATCAGAAAACCTTCAACCTAGTGGAAAAATCTACATAAAATACTTCAATACATAATAAACCTGATAGGGCTGAAAGTGTTAGATTTGAATTTAGAATATGCGTTCATACACTTCAGAATACACACTCTCTCATTCAATTTAAATATATTCCTGTAAAATTCTAAGACGTCAATATCAGAGACCTAAAAAGCTGTGTTACTTGTCTGAAACTGCAAAAATCCTAACTGATAAATTTGAAACTAAGGTCTAGTTCATGATTCCAATACCTGGAATTGTATTGAATATAGTATGTTGCCACTAATTGCTAACATTATTTTAACAATTAAATTACCATTTTAGAAATAAACTATGTTGACAGAAAATAACCAACTCTAAAAACATTAATAACTAATAGTTAATTATTAATTCACTTTATTTCCAAGCAGAATATGAGTGACCTACACCCGGAGAGGAGGCAACATGCCTTTCTTGGGGTTGATCAGGTACAGAGGTTCCTTTTATTTGATTTTTTGAGACTGACAGACAAAATTAGTGAAGAGATTTCCATTGGTCTGGTCCAAAGAGGCAGGATATGTGGAGGGGGAGAGGGGCTTGCTTGTAGGTTATAGGTGGGTTCCACAATTCCTAGGTTGGTGATTGGAAGGGAAGATCTGTGTCTTGGAAAGAGATAAGTAAAAGAAATGCTTAAACTACATCTCAAGGAAAGGGAAGTTTTGTGTCTTGGGAAGAGGTTAACAAAATAATATATTGTAATTGGGTTAAAAACTATACATCTCAAAGATACTATGCCAGAGACAGGACATAGGAATAATCATGTTAATGGAAAAAATGGTCTGTTAATGTTTATGGGTGTGAGTCCCCCCAGTCCCTTTTGAAGGGATTTTGGAAAATAGGAAAAAGCAGTCAGACTTTTTGTACTCAACTAGGATTTTAAAATTTCACATTTTGCTTTAACAAATTATTGATGCTAACATGAAAAATATTCATAATATGTGTAAATATAATAAAATTATTGTAATTTCTACAATCACATAATTGTACTTATAAACTTAGAGAGTTTTAGTAACTAGTAGCTAATTCAGACTTTGTCAAAGGCAAATGAGGGATTTCAATTTTATGTGTATTATTACAAAAAGAAAGCTAAATTTTGTGTTTAAAAAAAAAGAGATAAGAAAAAGAAAGAAAAAAACCCTCTACGAGTTCCTCAGTCTCATCTCAAACATTCCACAAAGAACCATTTGAAAAACTAGTTCAAAGCCATGGCAATTTCATTGCTGTGAGTTTTATATGTGTCATAAAGCTTCCTGCTATGGAATTTTTAGATCTAATTTTCATTCCTAGAGAAAAAGTGAAAGACAAATTACTTTTAAGCGGCAGCTCAGCTCTATCCACCTTCCTCAGAATGCTCTGAAATGGTCTCGGATCTTCTGAAACACAGGATGCTGATGATGTCTATTTTTAAATGTTTGTTCTTCCCATCACAAGAGGCGTTTTGGTGTTCTGACTTGATGATTTTATTGAGGTGACCTTTGCAGTCACCTCACGGGATGTGTTCTTCAGAGCAGCAATGCTTTCAAGATGGACATTATTTTCTAAACCAGGACTGTGTTAGATATATCTATTTTTAAGGAAGTTTTGTTTATTTCATCTTAGTCTTTAGCTGATACCCTTACCGAACACGCACATAAGCGGTGAGCACTTGGGAATCCTCCTCACCTACGGTTTCACATTTCCTGCAAATTCCATGAGTGATACTGTCTACCAGTGAGCTGCATTATGCCAAAGATATAAAATATAAAAACATTTTATTGGAAAAAGGCAGAAAAAGTACATATCTCAAGTTCAGAGATAAACACAAACTCTCTGGCTATCTTCTCCTACAGAAGTGCTTCAACATGTCTGACTCACAAACTGGTTGTTTTTATTTCTAGCACGGTAATTTTTGTGAAACATTCCTTATATTACAATGCACTATTATTATTTGCAAAATATTATAATTATTTATATTGAGACCAAACAAATGATTAGATAATGACCATGACAAGTTCTTTAGCTTTAAAAACTTTCCCATTACTTTGTCTTTCACCTCTTATAACATGAGGTTTTAAGTACTTGTATTTTATCGTATGTTTCCATATCTTCTGTTAGGTAAAGGATGATGCATATAATTCTAGAAGCAAGTTTACAAAAATACTTCTAAGAGAAACGAGGAACTGTCCCACACATATTAAATTTAAATTGCAACAGTCTTGGCACCTAGAGGCTAAAATTAGTATCACAGACTGCAGTTCTATCCCTCTACATGATAAAATAATAAGAACAAAACTAAGATGTAATTGTAATTTAGAAGTTATAGAAATACCTTTGCATGTCTTTCCAATAGAAAGGAAATTTCACTGATTAATTTCATTGAGATTTTTCACTTAAAAAACAAGTAGTGAGGCACAGCCATGATGGCATAGACAGTCATATGGCCCAGCCACGATGGCATAGGCAGTCACGTGGCCCAGGCATGATAGCATAGACAATTATCTGCCCCCAGGCCATCCTGGAGTCATATGGAACACCTGGGTTCAGACCCCAGAGCAACCTACAAAGCACCCAGGCACAGTGGCTCACTGATCATCCTAGCTAAGTATGAGGCTGAGTGATAGAATCATAGTATAACAAGATGCTGTCCAAAAAAATCTGTCTCTATCTCCACCCACCACAATTAAAAAAAAAAAAAGTATCAATTTTGCCATTTCATACCTCTCTTTCCTTAGCAAAGCTCTTCCCACCATCACATTGTAGATACAAAGAATTTGCACAAGCAATGATGAGAACTTGTTCTATGACTCAGACTCACCAACCAAATCAAAGATACTAGAGGCATCACAGAGGGGAGAAGAGAACATTGGTGTGAGGAGCCACCAGAGAGCTAGGAAGCCTACACTCCACCCATTTCAAAGAGAGCTGAGCGAGTACTCTATTAGAACAAGTATAGAAAAAAAGCCACCCAGAGATTTTCTGAAATGTATGCCCTGAACTGACTAGACTCCTAGTAGGATATTTAGATTAGCCTGTACTATCAGCCTTTGAAAGGGCTAGAAATGCATGAGTTTTTCTCAAAAATCAAGACTGTGTCAGAATAGAGAAACCAAAATGGAGTTAAGTGCCGTCTAATAGAGCCATCTAGAATGGCAAGAGGACATCAATGAGCAGCTAGAAGTGCCCTGTAACTACAGAAGGCACAGGGATAGGTATCTGTTGGGATCAAGAAAGTAGAGAGGTTCAGGAAAGAACTCCTAGGTTCAATAAAAGTGCACACAAAGAGCCAGTCCTGTAGCCTGGTAGTTAAGGATGCTGAATCCCACAGTTTGAATTCCAGCCTTAGCAGCTTGAAAAACACATTGTGCTGGAACCAGCAGGTGGCGTCATGGTTACATTTCTGAACTCTGATATGGCTGACAGTAGTTTGAGTCCTGGACCCAGAGGCTTGGAACTCATGCCAGGCATGTGTGCCCCAAATCTTGAGACGGGAGAAGGGATTGTGTGGTGTTGCCATCCCCCCAGGAAATGATTTCTCATTTTCTTCTGTCTGTCTCTCCAGCAAGTAAAAGCACCCATTAGCACCCAATAGCAAAATATCTCTCTTAAAAACAAAAAGAAAGAAAGAAAGAAAGAACGAAAGAACGAAAGAAAGAAAGAAAGAAAGGAAGGAAGGAAGGAAGGAAGGAAGGAAGGAAGGAAGGAAGGAAAAAGAAATATACCCTGCTTGGTGTCTACTTGCTTAAAAAAGCAAATGAGCATCACACAGCAACAACTCTGAGGAATAGAAGATGGCATGGGCACAAGTGGGCTCTGGCCACACAGAGAGAACAGAGGCCCGTGTCCTGCATCCTGGCTGCGTGTTTGCTGCCAAGCGTGTGTTTCTTTCTTGCCTACCTCTGGTTTTCTTCAGTTGTGTTCAAAGTAGCTTCTGAAATCAATAGTGCTCTGTGCTTTCAAGTGGCAAAAACGTTAAGATCTGAACAAAGTAAGGCAACTAGCACTAGGCTTTTTAAAAGCTGTACACAAGAATCTTCACCTGAACGGACTGGGACCTCAACGACCCTGTGTTTCAGCAAATTCGGCAGTAAAGAAATGTGCCAGGCACTTGTCATCTTCATTTAAAATACTAAGACAGCTACCATTCACTTTGAACTGAAGGAAATGCAAAATTGTGTTTCTCTTCACCTGGTGATTCCTATAGCAATGTCCTTTTAAAATGTGTGTCCTAAAGAGTTTTAAATTCTGCATTACAGCTTTGGCCATGTGGCTCCCAAGACTTTCATTGTACCAGATTCTCAGCTCCCTGAATGTGGGGATGAGAAGCTCTGAATTTACGACAAGATTTTTGTTCCATGAGTGCACCACAGCATCATTAGCATTTTGTCATGGTATAGATTTCAAACCATCTAGTTGCTTGCAAACATTAAAGAATTGTAAGTTTTGGGGAAAAACAGATGATGTAATGGTTACATCACTGGACTCCCACATGGCCAAACACAGTTCAAATCTCAGACCCAGAGGCTTGAAACTCTTGCCAGGTGTATGTGCGTGCATGCCCAAGATACCAAGAAGAGAATGGAAGAAAAGGGATTATGGCATGGCCATCCCCTCGGGGGTGATTTCTTGCTTTCTGTCTCAGCTGCAGTGGTGCAAGCAGGCATGAATTGCTATGTGATGCTTGAGACTGCATGCAGACCCAGGTTCAACTTCCAGTCCATGCTAAAAACAGGTCAGGTGCAGTGGCACAGGACTATGGTCCTAGCTAAGTAGGAGGCTGGGGCAGGAGGATCACAATGTGGTAAGACCCTGTCAAAAATATTTATCTCTAGAGCCAGCAGGTGATGTGGTTGTTAAGGCACTGGATTCCACATGGCCAACTCAGCAGTTCAGGTCCCAGGCCAAGTGGCTTGTAAAATACACCAGGCATGTGTGCATACAAGCACAAAATCTTAAGAGGAGAATGAAGAAAAAAGGGATGATTTCTTACTTTCCCTATCTCTCTATCTCTGCCTGGTAAGCAAACATATCCTATGATAAAAATATAAAATAAATAAATAAATAAGAGCCTATCACTCCCTCTCTTCCCTCACTCTCTTTCATTAAAAAAATTATATTATAATATTATATTTTAATTAATTTTATGTATACATTTAATCCACTTCATAAACAAATGTCCATCCTCTGTCCCTAACAGGATTTGTTTATTTATTTATTTATTTATTTAGGAGCTTTCTGCTATAGGATGTGTGCACTTGTCAGAGAGACAGTGAGATACAGAGAGATAAAAAGTGAGAAATCATGCCTGGCATTTTTTTTAAGTCACCAGGTTTGGGACTTGAACTGTGATCAGCCATGTGGGAGTCCAGCAATGCAACCATTATGCCAGCTAACAGGTTTTATATTGTAGATCATAAATAAATTTTCCCATGTTCATTTATCATCACTGATAACTGAGTTAAAATGTATTATACATAAAAAATAATAAACGTATGTACTTTTGATAATACATATGTATATATGTATACACATACATATATATGTATATGTGTACACACACATATACATATATATATATAGAGAGAGAGAGAGAGAGAGAGAAAGACTACTTATTTTTTACTAAGCAAATTCTCTTCAACTGAAAAAATAATTACAGGGGGCCGCAGGTGTGGTGGTTAAGAGCACTGGACTCACACATGGCTAACTGTGGTTCGAGTCCTGAACCTGGCGGCTTGCTTTTTCACCTTGTCTCTCTCTGTCTTTCTCTGGTCAAATTAAAATAAGTAAATGAATGAATGAATAAATAAACTTAATTTTTTTAAAAAAATAATAATTTCGCTGAGGAGGTTCAGGTTAAAATGTTCCCTAGCCAAGAGGTCCTAATTTTTCTTCTTCAATTTTACCATAGAGAGATGTTAAAAACTAAGAATGAAAACAAACCTATCAAAGCAGTGAGAAGAAGGATGAATGGCAGGCATCTGCCTGACTTCAGAGAGAATTTCTTATAAGGAAAGGTGAAATAAAGCCATTAAGTGGAATCATTTAGAAAGAAAGAAAGAAATTATCCATCAAATCTTAATGCATATTTTCACCTCAGAGACATCGTGTCAAAATGGAACAAAGCAAAAATATTGTTGTTTGAGTATGTAGGGACAGTGTTCTAAGCAACTCAAAGCCATTCTCAGTTGCCCTCCATTACTACAATAGGGACTGAAAAATCCAATAATCGATAGAGCCCATGACAGACTTGGACTGGAAATAACAAATTACATGCCAGAAGAAGTCAGTAGCAGAGGGAAATGAAAGCAAGAATAGCCATGTGACTAGTGCATATTCTCTGGGCTATAGTTTTCATAATTGCTTCAAATTATCCTAAATTTAATTCCTGTCTATATAATCACAGGGCTGACCAGTCAGCAAAAGCAGATCTAGCCCCAGTGCAGCGCAGTTTACTAGATTAGTGACTAGATCTGGCAGGAAGATTCTAATAGCAATCGGGTATTAGTGAGGTAGAGCAAGTAAGATCAATATATTTGATAACTGGAAAATATGACTCTTCATTTAATGGCTAGTAAAATTAGTGGCATGCCAGTTATGATACCAAAAAAAAAAAAAAGGAATAACGTAGCTGTGTTATAGGAACAAAAATTATCTTTTTGAAGTATATGAACTACATTAAATAGAGGTAAGTTTTAGAAATCTGACAGATGAAATGCTTCTGCATTTATAAGAATACTATCTAACAATTTATACTACTACATTTTCAAATCTGAATTAAAGAGAATATTGTCTGGGGAAAAGAAACAATCAAATTGTCAGATAAAATAAGGAAACTCATGAAGGATTTTTCAAAATATCATAGAATTTCTGCCCTCACAAGGCTTTTAACTCAGAAGAATATTAACCATGAATGTTTATAATATTTCAAATAACAGGTGAAGTACAGAATTAATAAATGCATTCATCCAGTGTTTCCTACGTGGTGCTGCTAGGTTCCTAGGCACTAAGAATAAAGTAACAGGCAAGAAAATCATAGTCCCTGTCCTCACAAAGCTTACAGTGCAGTATGTAGAGAACCTCAGATCCAAAGCCCAGAAATTGATTGGACACTTGCAATTTCTTCATCTATATAACCATGATATAAAAGCTTAGTTGCTATAGGTTAAATATGCCCCCCCAAAATTCATGTGTTGAGTTAATTTAACAGGATTCAGATGGTGAAAACTTGGTCTAATTACGGTGAGTCCTTTGGGAAGAAATTAGCATTAATATAATTAGGGTGGGGTCCCCATAATTTTGTTCTGGAGGGTTATACAGAGAGGAAATGAAGACAGAACAGACAGACTCATGGACAGCTGGCCAGTTCTACTCTTGTATTCGTGGTAAGAGCAGAACTCTACAAGACCTACCAGATATGGCCCTTAGACCTTGGACCTCCGAACTGTGAGCCGAATAAACCTCTGTTTATAAATCGGTCTCCAGTTTTCTGTTAGCAACACAACAGCAGACTAAGATACTGGTGATGGTAACATGCACATGCAGCTAAAACTCATTTATGAACAAAGGTGCTAAATTACAAAGTAAAAATTCAAGTAAACAATACCAAGGATTTCATAAGAGACAATACCATGAGCACACTGAGTTTATTTCAATATTAAAATCTTGGTGTACTATTAGAAAATAAATGACATAATTAGGCCAAGTCATAGCAAGCTATGTGGAAAAATTACATACACAAAGCCATGACTAAAATGGATAAAACTGACTAAAATTTTAAAATAAGGTGTCAAAAGTAACAATGTAAGGGGACCAGCAGTTGGCATAATGGCTACGTTGCTGGACTCCCATGTTGTCGACCGTGGTTTGAGACCTAGAGCTGGTGGCTGAAAACCATGCCAGGCGGGTGTGCATGCATGCCCAAGATCCCAAGAGGAGAATGAAGAAGAAGGGATTTTGGCGTGGCCATCCCCCCTGGGGGGTGATTTCTCATTTTCTGTCTCTCTGTCTCTCTCTTTCTGGAGAGTGCACATGCCCTATAGCAAAAACTTCTCCAAAAATAAATAAATAAATAAAAATTAAAAAGCAACAATATAGGAACTGAGTATTCAAAAAAATAGAATAAATAAATAGCACACAATAAAAGTGAGATTATAAATCAGTGAGGAATTAGTGTTAATAATCATTTATAAGACTATTATTTACTTATTACCATAAATAGTTAAATCTTTATCTCAGGATAAAAAATTAAAATTTCAGTTGGATTATAGTTAAATGTAAAAAAAAGTCATATTAAAAACACAAACAAACATGTATTAAATTTTAGACTATGAAACATGTTTGTAAAAACAAAAAGTAGGGGGAGCATTTATGAAGAATAAATATCTGAAAACAAAAATCATATACTAAAAGCCAATAGAAAATTCAAATAAGTGATAAGGAAATTCATGAAGGATTTTTTAAAATATCATAGAATTTATAGAATTATATTTGTAAAATACAATCCTAAAAATGGTTTAATATGCTCAACATATCTGGAGGTCTTAAAAATCAAGAGAAGAATAACTACATGATAACAATTGAAAATTAGTACTAATATATGTCTAGATATTCTACATACAAAAAATTAAGTTGACTAATAAATATTTAAGGGTATCATCATCATTTCTAAAATTTTATAAACTATAACAAGACACTTTTGTCTATCAATAATCACTGTTCCCATCCCCAGATAAAACCATCATCAACCCAGCTGCTCAGTAGGCTGAGACTACATGGGAGGCCAGGTTCAATTCCTGGCCCATCCTAAAAAGATAATGCGATGGCGGAAACCAGCAGTTAGTGTAATGGCTATGTTGCTGGACTCCCACGTAGTCGACCGCGGTTCACGTCCGGACCTGGTGGCTTAAAACTCACGCCGGGCACGTGTGCATGCGTGCCCAAGATCCCAAGAGGAGAATGGAGGAGAAGGGATTGTGACGTGACCATCCCCCTGGGGGGTGATTTCTCTTTCTGTCTCTACGTCTCTCTCTATCTGCCTGGCGAGCACTCGCGCTCTATGGAGAAAAACCTCTCCAAATAAAAAAAAAAAAGTAATGTGATGGTACATGTCTACAGTTCAAGCTTTTTGGGAGGTTGAGGCAGATATATCATGACCCCCTCAAAAACAAACAAAAAACACCACCATACATACTCACAAAAATAAAAACAGATGAAAAATGAAACAAAATTTTCAACAACAATGTGGCTTCGTGAAACAGAACAACATACTGTGACTGGCCGCAGTGCAACTGGTATAACCATTCGAGAAGATAACTTGGAATTCCATGTAAATTACTCCGTAAATACTCAATCCACCAGTTCTATATTTCTCTTATAAATGAGCTGTACTATAAAGCGCACAACTGTAACCCTTTGATGTCCTCTCTCTTTGGCCATGGGAGGGAAAAAACACGATGACTGTATCTGGAAAGGTGTTCATGGTCTTGGTGTGAAAGTGGCATTGCGTGACCTCTGACCTCACTGTACTGCCCAAAAGGCAGTCATGTGGCCTCATTTAACCGCAAGAGAGCCTAAGAATATGGCCCAAGAGGATGCCCAGGAGAAGAGGGCAAACAACACTTAGTTAGCATACAGGAAAACATGCCACTTCATCTTTCCCAATTACACCTAGTCAAACATTTCTAAAAGGTAAGCAAACAGAAAATAATGGGGAAGGAGGATTCTGAAGTAACAGCAATAAATTGGTTTGTGATACTTGGTGTAATGTCAGCTACTTCTTTTAACTATTTAAAATATTATATTTTACATAATGCTCAATAAGAAATTATTTTTATTTTATTATTATTATTGTTATTTTAATTTGACTAGAGAGAGAGGGAAAGTGAGAAAGCAAGCCACCAAGTCAGGGATTTGAATGATGACTGGCAATGTAGGAGTACAGGACCTTAACCACCACGCCACCTGCTGGCCCCCAAGAAATTCTTATCAAGCCTTTTTTTTCTTTCCAAGTTGCTAAAGTCAGTCCCTTGTTTTTAAAATTAATCATTTGTATCTAAAAAGGTCTATAATCAAATGCAATCCAAAATCATAATCTATGTTATTATATTATTGCTCAAATTTCTCCAGTTTTAGCCAGTGAGGTGCTCCTATCCTTTGGGGAGTTCTTTTAGCACCTCCTTACCTTCTGGCACAGCAAGATGCTCTGGATTCATGTTGAATCACCCTGCCTAAGTTCTCAAATGAATCATTTCTTCAGTGAACTCTGATTTATTTTATTGGAAAATTGTATTAGAAACCAAGATCTGTGTCTTGGCATGGCTTCTTTTACAACAACTAATAAAGGCTGGTTGCTAATGATTTTGGTGACATAAAATGCAACATCATCAATACTAATTACTTTGCAATGAGTGTGTGTTGTGTGCACATATATTTATCTATGTAAAGGATTAATCCTGATTTAACAATATATTGATAATTTTTTTGATATAATAAAAGTCTCATTTACCATTCTGTCTTGTTCACTGTTTTAATCATAGTAATTTTTTTAATCTCTAACTTTACCATGGTACGTCATCTGGTATAAAATACACTTTTAAAATTAACACCTCAATTGTTTACAGGCAGATATTAGGGAAATATTGAAATAGCTACTAAGTCACGCAGTAACACCTTTTGTATCATTAACCTGGCAAAAAATAAAAGAAAAGAAAAGAGAAAAAGAAAGAAAAGAAAGAAAGTTAACCTCCTTCAGTAGTAAGACAAAATCAACCTACTTTATTTGTAGTTTTAATGGAAGATGATATAAAGATGAGATCATTTCAAAAGCCACAGAGAAATATGAAGGTTCCTTAAAAAGTCATGATGACTAAAATATCTAAGCCAATGTTTTGTTCTTGGAAATTATCCATATAATTTCCTATATCCTTTTAATGAGTTCTAGAAGAAAAATTATTAAGCAATATAACTTTAATAAGTAAGGAAAAACCAGGATCAATACTCCCCTGTCAAACTTTTCATTTCTCTTTTTTACTGAGGCTTTGGTTTTTATAGTTCTATCTTCACAGGCAAAGTAGCAGTAGAACAGTAACTATCCATACCAAATTTTGAAAAATAACATGATTTTCCACCTATCTAGAAAGAGGCTTTAGAGTCATACTTATCAGTTTCCTTTCTATTATTTGTAACATTCTCTTGAAGACTAGGAAATCATTTTATTTTATTATTGCCTTTGTCCTTTTCTATTTGGCATTATTGATTTGTTTCTACTCCATTTATTTCTGAGCACAGAACTGCATGAGGACTGATTGTTTAATTTGTTGTTTGTCAAAAACATCACTAGTGGTGACATTAGTATTGTTTGGGGAATAGCGTTTGCTAATTGAGGCTCAACTATGTGTTACCTCTAATTCCCTCCCCATGCCTCCAAATAACTTAAAATATGAATGATTTCAACTTTCATCAGTATATACCAAATTCATATGTGCTTTCTGAAGACTCTATTTAAGCTATAAAATAAACACCAGGTAAGAAGGATTTTTGTTTGCAAGGAAAGGCAGGGTGTATTACTTTAAATGCATGAAGCTTGAAAACATTAGAAAGATAATTGATAAATCCAACCAAAGTTTCTCAGGTTTAAAAAAAAGTTTGAGTATTACATTATTTTAATATATTGGTTTAAAAAGCTTACTAATGAAATAATTTCATCTATGTTTCCATTGTAGCATAAAATGAAGAAGAGAACAAATTACTTAGATGAAATGTACACTTTATATTTCTTAAGTCACATATACACATTAATTTAACATTATTTATAAAATTAATTATGCCTTTGATTGTAATGTTCATGAAGAAAAGGATTTTTCCCATACTATTTAAAACTGTAGCCCCAGTACTTGGCCTTACATGGGTGCGTAAATGAATAAATAACACAAAGAAGTATTATTTTGCCCATTTCAGGGATAAGAAAAATTACATATATATTTATCCATGGATTTAGTATTGTGTTTTATTTTTTTAACCTTTACTCTCATATAGAAAATGCCATTACTCAGATTGGAAACAATTTATTCTTATAGCCAAGTTTAATTAAGGTTAGGAGTTAGAATCAGTTGCATCATCATAATACATAAAAGGGGCTGATACTAAACAGGAAATGCATAGGAACTTTCTGGAAAGTCCACTTCTGTTGTAAAGACTTTTAAAAGAATTATTTATTTATTTATATTTACTTTTTTTATTTTTTATTTGATTATATACATAGAGAGAGAGATGGAAAGTAAGAAAGCAAGATGCCAGGTCTGGGACTCAAACCACAGTCCACCATGTGGGAGTCCAGTGCCCCAACCATCATACCATCTGCCAATCCTCCATTGTAAACATTTTTTTAAAATAAACTTACATTATATGCCTTGGTGGCTTAGTTGATTTGATGGATATCATTTAGGTGTAAAGCAGAGATAATTCCTCACACCAAGAAATCTCTCATACATTCACTCTTTTTCTTTCACTAAATGAAGAACCAGAGTAAGGATATGTCATATTGGTATTAATAACGAGATACAGAGATTGTTCCTTTCCTTTCTCCGAGTCATGAAAGTCCTTTCAAGTGACAAAGAAGGTGATATACTAGCAGGTCAAGCCAGGAAAGAAGTATGAGTTAGGTACTAGCAATGGATGTAGTGTTAGGAAAGAGTACCGAAGTAATAGAGGGACAAATTGTGCTAGAATTTTTGGAAAGCTATACTAGATTATGACACCACATTGTAATTTATTAGAATGGTGGTTACACGGGTCTCTACTAGCATTCAGTTTTGTCTAATCAGCATTGGTAGTAAGTTATCTTTACTATAAAAATCTAGACTTGCTTATCAAGACTAAGTAACCCTAGGGAAACCTAAAGCTTCTGCCTGGTTCCCTCAAAATGTGGTGCTTTAGGAAACTCGCTCTAGGAACCCAGTTGCCATGCTGTGAGATGACAGCATCAACTTCCAGTCATGAGAATGATCCCTCCTTGACAGCTAGCTCCATGGAAGTTGCATCTTACATCTCACCTCAACTCAATGGGAGATCCCAATTAAGAACTGCCAGCTGAACCCAGTCAACTTACAGATTCATGAGAGAGAGAAAAAAAATTTGTTTTAAGCCACAAAACACTTGGGTGGTTTGAAACATAGCAATAGATAATAGATATGGGAATGAAGTGCTTTTAACTCATTAAGAATGTAAATATTTCAGGATATGAGAAACCTTGAATAAATGAGTTCTTTCATGGTTCCAGCTCATTCAGAAAATAGTTCATCCATAAAATTTTAATATCATCTGTAGTGGTGACCCGGCTATAAATACATGACACACCGTTTTTCAATAGAATGTTGTTTTCTTGTTAATCAAGTGGTTCTCATTCACTACAAGGAGCTTACTGCTAGAATCAATTTGAGGACTCGTGCTGTGCTGGCTTTTTTACTGTGTATTTTATATTCTCATCTGTTGTTAGGTAAATGGAATGGCAGCAATGGCACCCATTACTAGTAAGCCTTTTATTGCTATGACTTGTTACTTGACATTCATCAACAGAGTGGTGTTAGATATAAGGAGGGCATAAATTTCTATTCATATTTCTACACATATGAAAAATATAGAATACAGGACAATGATTCATTACCAAGTTATTTACAATCTTCAGTTCAAAAGCGACATGTAACTTGGCACAGAAACTAACTAGGGAGTCATTTGTACTCACTTATTTGTTCTCCTGATCACTGTTGTTCCTTTTCACCTCTCTATAACTGCACACGTCTGTTCTACTGAAGATGAAAGAGGAAATGCCAAAGAGTGTTTAAGAATGTCTAAAAGCTGTTTTTGCATAAAGAATACCATCATTTTGCTGCTAAATCTGTTCAAACAGTGGTCAAGGGATGCAATCAGGACAAAAAAATAAAAGGGTACCTGTGTGTTTACATGACTATCTGATGCCTATATCACCTGCTTATCTCAAAATGCAAATGAGAAACTCTCATTTTTGTCCAACAGGAAATACAGAAATGCCATACCTGGATACCACTTTGAAGTTCTATCTGGAATCTTTATATGATAACCTGTAAACTCCATAAAGTTAACCAATTCTAAATATAAGAGAGCTTACTCTTTCTATATGACAGTACATGTAAAAGCAAAACCCAAGAGGACATTAGGTAATGAGGAACAGAAAAGAACAAAAGAGAAATCTGTTACTTATTATAAAGCGTAACTTGAGACAACTTGCCCCTGGTCTTAAAAACTCTTCTTTTAAATAGGTAAATACTTTCTTAAATAGTTTATTTTTTTATTACTATTATCCCTACAAATCTAAATGAAAATGGGAAGTTAAAAATTATTCATCCCCAAAACATGGACTGTCTGAAAGTCCTTGTTAAGTAGCAACTATGTCTGGACAATAGGAAAGATTCTGTAGAAGACTAAGAAAAACAAGAAGGAAATATTCCCTAATCTAACTGATACTACAGAGCAAATCAAAAGATGAAACAAAGGTGAATTAAATAAATACTAAAGAACACAAATATCAAAACTGTAGTGCTTTATCCAAGTATGTACAGAGCTGAAGGTGGGAATTAAGTCTGGTTTAAATTGTAGGTTTAAGAATATGGGAGAGAGAATACTGAATGGGCCAGAGGATTTCTGCACATTCTTGCTGAGTTTCCAAAGAATGCAAGACCCTGACCACTCCTATCTATCCATTTCCCAGGACTTTGCATTGAGCAACTCTGAGGGGTGAAGTAACATCTCTCCCCAAAGAGCAACCTTGCTTCCACTCATTGTAAAAGCCAAGACTGTCCCAAGCTCCAGGACAGCATCATGGGTCTTTTATACCCACCATGTGTGGTAATAGATAAAATATAAGAGATATTCAGTTGAATTTGAATTTCAGATAAATAGTGACTAATGTTTCCAGTGTATGCCTGCAACATTGCATGGGACATATGTATAATGAAGAAAACAATTCTGTTTAACTAAAATTCAAATATAGCTGGATGCCCTGCATTTTTTTTATAAAGGCTATCTCCATGAGGAGCATGAGAACCCATAAAACAAACATGAAGCTGTGGTTACCGTTTTTGCTTTTGTTGAGATTAATAAAATCCTTTGTCTCTGACCCAAGAGTTTCATGTCTTTTCCCAGCATTCATAAAACTGAAACAGGCTAACATATTACTTTGCAAGTGGGGAACAATCTCAGATTCTACAGTTCCTAAAACTAAAGAGGAACTTTGTTTTGACATATCCATTTTAGTAGTTTATAGAGAAAGAAGGGAAAGGGAAGGATCTTTCTAAACAGAGACACTGAGCTAAAATGGAACAATTTGGGAGGAATAAGAAGAAAAGAAAATCTAAAGAAAATGAGGTTATACAGGGCCTTAAAATATTTGAGAAAAAAAATTCCATTAGCTCTTTTATTTCTTGAAAGCAAAGGCATTGATTGTTTTTGCTCTTTTCAAGAATGTAAAGTGAACAGACTTGACAGAATTAGAATATTCTTTCAGAGCAAAGGTCAATTCTGTTTACTGTTGAGTACAATAAAGATAATTACTCCATCTGGTATAAAGTTCAGAAGTCTTACTGTACTTTATTGAAAGTCCCTATGTTTGAAAGTAGTCCCCTATAATGTAAACCACTGTATGTACAGGTATCACATGGCCTTCTTCGTATCACCCTAGGAACTGGGTCTTGGGAAAATGATGCAAATACTGACAGCTTTTCTGCTGCTACTGCTGTGAGGAATAAGGGGTCTCAGATCTCAGATTCAGGGGTTTTATATCTTCTCCCAGCCTCCATGAAACTGGGAGAAGACATAAAATCCATGCCACAGAAATAGTGACCTTGCAAGCAGGATAAAACACAAAACCTTTTACAGTTCTTAATATGTAGAGGGTTTTAAATTTTGATGAGTTTATATAAGATGAGATGACCACTAAAGGACTTCTATATGTTCTGAGGACCGAAAGGAAGACGATATTTTGACATAAGACCCATATTTTTTTCCTACCCAAAGGACTTGCCCATATGTTGTTTCTCTGGCAGGAGCATTATTAGCCTGTCTTTTTTTTTTTTTCTGGCACACAAAATGAGCCTCCCACCTACACACATGAAATTTCCAAGTTAAATATTTCTCGTTCGGGAGCTCTCAGCCATTGCAAGAAACTTTCCATGACCCCTTCAAGTTCTGCTCTTTTGCCCTTAATAAGTACTACTGAAGTGCCTTGTATTTTTCACATCAAAGTTTTCATGACATGACCGCGGTTCGTGTCCCGGACCCGGTGGCTTAAAACTCATGCTGGGCGCGTGTGCGTGCGTGCCCAAGATCCCGAGAGGAGAATGGAGGAGAAGGGATTGCGGCGTGACCATCCCCCCTGGGGGGTGATTTCTCGCTTTCTGTCTCTATGTCTCTCCTTGTCTGTCTGGCGAGCGCACGCGCCCTACAGTGAAAATCTCTCAAAAAAAAAAAAAAGTTTTCATGACATTATTGTAATTTTTAATTGTGTATTTTTTTAATTCTGGGAGATACACACACATACCCCCAATAAGGTCTTCAAACCACAATCCACACCCAGCCTCAGCCAGCCAAAATCATGGGCATACACATGATACCCAGCATGCTAACAGATGTTCTTGGGCGTGACCTTTCCCTTGGGGGTCCAGCTGTATTACCATTGAACCACCACCTGCTCCCATTTATTATAATTTTCTGTTCACATGCAATTTCACCTACAAGATACTAAGTCCTGTGAAGGCAAGTTTTGAAATTATGTTCTTAATGCTTAACACTATAATTGATTTTAAGCTTTGTAAAGGCAGGATTTGTTCTTACGTTCTTAAAGCTTAGGACAATAATTGGCATATAATAATCTTAATAAATATTTGTTGAAAGGGGTTATAAAAGTTGCAGAATAATTCCCTTCATTGCAATATGTTTGGCTGGTTTTTAAAAGGAATTATTTTTGAGCACTAATCTGTAACTATGCAATGCTATGAAAATAATAAGTGAGAAAATACAAGACCCTCAATATTTTTGCATCTCATTCCATTTACAGGAAGCCTCTTGCTATTTAGTTGGCTCAGTTTAAGACTTGAAATATGTCCTTTCTATTCTCCAGAATTATATCCAGGGGTGAATTTAAGTGCAGGTATTCTTTCTACTAAAAATGAAATTTAAATAATTATTAGAGCACATATGAGAAGTAGAGAAGAAGTCCATTCTATGAATAAAACAATGAACTACCGTTACTGTCGACTTCATTAAGCCTTCCTCAAATTCTGTGCAGAATCCCTAACCCCTAAAGTGACTGTATTAGAAGATGAATTCTTTAGGAGATAACTAAGGTTAAATGAGATCACAAGTGTAGAATCATAGCCTGATAGAACTGATGGCTTTATAAGAAAAGGAAAAGAGAGAGCAATCACTCTCCCTTTGCACCCATTAAGGAAAGGCCATGTGAGGATGTAGTGAGAAGGTGGCCATTTATGTCAGGAAGACAGCCTTCATCAAAAATCAAACTTTTTGGATACACTTATTTAAATACTAGCCTGTAGATATTACTGATCTCGAACAAAATAATGATTTTATAACACATGAAATTGGACATCATTTATATTTGAGCTTCTTAAAGTTTGATGGCAAAGTATTCAAAATTCCTGAGAAAAATTTATCTTTACTTGTAGAGTCTGAAGTTAATTATATAGGCAAAGTAGTCATTACCATATAAGCTGGATTTTTGGAAATCTCAATGCTATTCTCTACTTCCTAACATGTTTATCTCTGTACTAACATAAAAATACTCTAATTTACTATTAAAAAATCTATTACAAACTCTTGGGACCAGCTGACGACATAACGGTTACATTGCTGGACTCCCATGAAGTCGGCCACAGTTTGAGTCCTGGACCTGGTGGCTTGAAACTCACACTGGATGTATGTGTGTGCATGCCCAAAATCCCAAGAAGAGAATGCAGAAGGGATTGTGGTAGGCTACCACCCTCCCCGGCGGGTGATTTCTCACTTTCTATCTCTCTGTCCCTCTGGTGAGTGCACACACCCTATAGCAAAACATCTCTCTAAAAACAAAAAAAAAAAAAAAGAAAGAAAAGAAAACAGAAAGAAAATGTATTATAAACTCTTTCCAGATATCTTTGAGTAAAATTGACCAAAATATGCCCTATCAAACTCTTTCAATGAATTACTTGGAGTCCCAATATTTGTCATGTTCTTTCACACATTACACTTTCTATTTTTGTTTAAAATTTGATCCCTCCTTTATCAGTATTATGAACTTCTATTTATTCTTCAAAGGTCAGACAAATAATTACATCCTTTGTGGAGTCTTCCTTAACTCTCTTCTGTTTCCATTAGAACAGAATTGGCATCTTCAACTTATGGATACATATCCCCTTTTGCACACACCTCTCTTGTGCTAGTAATTAGTCTCCTTTTTAATTGTAACTTCTCGGGGGCAAGATCTGGCCCACTGATATTGGAATTTGGAATACTCCAAAACATTCTAATATGAACTGGATGTCTCAATATTTCTAAACATATGTATTTTTAATCAAAAATGTTGAAATTTGTCTTCTCTTTCTCCTCTTCTTCCTTTTCTTCCTCTACTCTTTTTACTTTATTTTTTGTCTCACAGCTTTCAATTTGGCAGATTTATAAAGTTAAAAATCTCAAAATAGATCAAAGACCTAAGTATAAAACCTCAAACTATAAAACTGCTGGTAGAAAACACAGAGGAAAATCTTAGAGACAGTGGCGTTGGCAAAAAAAATTTTAAATAAGACCTCCAAAGCACAAACAATAATCTCAAAAGGTAAGTGGAATTACATCCGGTTAAAAAGGATCTGCAAGACCAAAGGAACAATAATTAGGATAAAGAGACAGCCCTCAGAATGGAAGAATATATTTGCAAACTGTGCCTCAGAAAAGTGACTGATAACCAGAATATACAGGGATCTCAAGCAGCTTACCCCCCACCACACCACACACAAAAAAAGAAATAAATCCAATGAAAAGATGGAAAAATGAGCTGAAAAACAATTCTCCAAGATAGATGAACAGCCAAAAAACATATGAAAAAATGCTCAATATTCCTTATCATTAGGAAGATGCAAATCAAAACCACAATGAGATACCATTAAACCCCAGTCAGAATAGCTGAAATTACAAAAATAAAGAATGATTAGTGCTGGCAAGACTGTATTGAAATAGAACTCTCCTGCACCATTGGTGAGGATGTAAATTAGCAGAACCATTGTGGAGAACAATATAGAGATCCCTCAAAGACCTACAAATAAAACTACAATATGATTCAGTAATTTCTCTCCTTGGTGGTTAAGTCTCTACCCAAAGGACAGGAATATACTCAGTTGGAAAAGTATTTGCACATCCATATTTATTGTAGTATTATTCACAATTGCTAAAACATGGAATCAACCCAAATGTCCAAGAACAGATAAATGGATTGAAAAAGTGTGGCACATACACAATACAGAATACTACTCAGCCATTAAAAGAGAGAGAGAGAGAGAGAACCTGGTATTTGATTAAAAGTGGATGGATATGTAAGATTTAATGCTTAGTGAAGCAAGTCAGAATATGAAAGAAAGACATTATATGTCCCCACTTAATACATACCAAATGTCAGCACTCTGACAGAAACTGAAAGATTGGAAGTTATAAAAGCACGGAGAGCAGCTATAGATAGTAGAGACAATGTGAGAAGGAGATGGACAATGGAGAAGGTAGGAGGGAGGGAATCAAGGGAAACAAAAAGAAGCAAAACATTTAACAAATACAAAAATGCAGAATTATCTGTTGATAATGTACATGGTAATATCTTTGAATGAACTAAAATACAATGTATTCATATGGGGAAATCCATTATGTATGCTGTAAACATGTATAGTAATTGAATTTTTAAAAATAAGACAATTTTTTTAATTTTTGAAAAAAATGTACACAAACACTATAAAGCATTACAGTATAAGCCTCATCCAGATTGCTCAGTGTGAACCCTTTAGCATATTTGCTTTATCATTTTCTATCCCCTCCCTCGCCCCCTCCCCCTAAACTATTTGACAGTAAGTTGAAAACACAATTCCCTTTTATCCCTGAATACTTCAGTGTCTTTCCTTAAAAAAGGATAGTCTCAATAGTCTTGGGGCTGGCAGGTGGCATGGTGGTTAAGGGCGCTGGACTCTCACGTTGCCGACTGTGGTTTGAGTCCTGGACCTGATGGCTTAATTTTC
The DNA here is from genome assembly GCF_000334495.1 of Tupaia belangeri chinensis. NCBI lineage: Eukaryota > Metazoa > Chordata > Mammalia > Scandentia > Tupaiidae > Tupaia > Tupaia belangeri. Next base: position 2,410,295 of record NW_006159834.1, on the reverse strand, counting down.
ACTTTCTCTCTCAATCTCTCTCACTCTGTCCCTCTCGGGTCAAGTTAATACATGGTAATATCTTTGAATGAACTAAAATACAATGTATTCATATGGGGAAATCCATTATGTATGCTGTAAACATGTATAGTAATTGAATTTTTAAAAATAAGACAATTTTTTTAATTTTTGAAAAAAATGTACACAAACACTATAAAGCATTACAGTATAAGCCTCATCCAGATTGCTCAGTGTGAACCCTTTAGCATATTTGCTTTATCATTTTCTATCCCCTCCCTCGCCCCCTCCCCCTAAACTATTTGACAGTAAGTTGAAAACACAATTCCCTTTTATCCCTGAATACTTCAGTGTCTTTCCTTAAAAAAGGATAGTCTCAATAGTCTTGGGGCTGGCAGGTGGCATGGTGGTTAAGGGCGCTGGACTCTCACGTTGCCGACTGTGGTTTGAGTCCTGGACCTGATGGCTTAATTTTCACTTTCTCTCTCAATCTCTCTCACTCTGTCCCTCTCGGGTCAAGTTAAAATAAATAAATAATTTTTTTAAAAAAATTTAAAAAGATAGTCTCATAGGAATCAGGAGGAAATTTTAAAATAAAAATATCATTTTTGTACTCAAAAAATATGTATCTGACACATTGAAAAACCCATATTTAGAGATTTTAAGAACATTTAAAGGCATCCCTTCTCAGTCAAAACATACAAAGGATTCACTAATATTTCAAGGTTTAAAGTTTTTTATCACTTGATATTTATTCCACAGTGCTGCTTAGTCTGAGAATCCTAAAAATATGAAAAATACTTACTTCAATAAGGCAGTGAGAACTCCAAAATTGTTTTAAAAAATAAAACTGTAAAGTAATTTTTCTATACTGACTCATTTATTTACACTAGAATACCTAATCTACTTAAGCTAAATTTGAAAGGAAAGTATTGCTCTGAGGAGATTTATGCATTTCTGAACCTCTTATGTATTAAATACATATGAATATAGGATATAATATAGAGTATCTTGAGGGGTTCTCACCAATATTATGTAATTAGCCAAACATTCTTTTAAAGTTTCTTTCTTTTTGTGTTTCATAATAAAATGTTTAAAAGACAGAATTATTTATAGATCTAGAAAATATTGGGATTAGTCCATGTTTTCCACAGAAACAGAACCAATATGGGATTTTTATTATTATAAAGAATTGACTCACATGACAGAGACAATTATAGAGGTTAAGAAGTCCTCTGATCTGTTGTAGGCAAGCTGCAGACCCAAAGAAGTGGGTGGAGCAGTTCTGAGAACCAGAGAGTTGGTGGTTAAGTCTCTGCGGAAGGCAGAATGCTGATGTCTGAGGTCAGTCATTTTGACAGAGTGGTCTCCTTCCTCTACCTTCTTGTTCTATGCAGTTCTGTAGTAAACTGAATGATGTCCACCTACGTTGGAGACGGCCCTCTGCTTTACTCAGCTCATTGATTCAAATGCTAATTTCACCTGAACACATACTCTTAGACACACCAGAAATAATGTTTAATCTGGGCACCATATGTCCCAGTCAAGTTGACGCATAAAATTAACCATCATAACCCTGAGAGACTGAGTAAGACATTATAAAACCTCCTTTTAGGCTGGATGATAAATAGATTCACTCACAAACCATTTTAGCTTGCTCAAAAAGAAAGGCTATGGGGGAACCAGCAGTTAGCGTAATGGCTATGTCACTGGACTCCAATGTAGTCGACCACGGTTCGCATCCCGGTCCCGGAGGCTTAAAACTCACGCTGGGCGCGTGTGCGTGCGTGCCGAAGATCCCAAGAGGAGAATGGAGGAAAAGGGATTGCGGCATGACCATCCCCCCTGGGGGGTGATTTCTCGCTTTCTGTCTCTATGTTTCTGGCTGGCTGGCGAGCGCATGCGCCCTATAGCGAAAAAATCTCTCCAAAAAAAAAAAAAAAAAAAAAAAAGACAAAAG
>NW_006159834.1:2393288-2407692 GCF_000334495.1 Tupaia belangeri chinensis | reverse complement strand
GTGCCCAAGATCCCAAGAGGAGAATGGAGGAGAAGGGATTGTGGTGTGGCCATCCCCCCTGGGGGGTGATTTCTCGCTTTCTGTCTCTCTTCTGTCTCTCTCTGTCTTTCCAGAGAGCACATGTGCCCTATAGCAAAAAAAAAAAATCTCAAAAAAAAAAAAGAAAGGCTATGACAAAATAATTAACTTTAATATTTCTGATTGACAAGTATAGATTTTTTTGCAAGCATTCTCTGTAAATATTACAAAAACTAAACTTAAAGTTTTCAGTAATGTAAACTAAATATATTCCCAATTTTTATGCCCTAAAAACAAGATAAATATAGTAGAAAAGAATGCTCTGTTCCAACATTCAGTTGTGAATCTTGAACACGCACTTTAAGGTCAAGTCATAGCAAATAACAACAATGACGACAAACTCTTAAGAATGATTTAAGTCAATACAGTGAATTTATGAGCACATTAATTTCCGTTAATGGGGTTGGAGGCTGGCAGATAGCATGGTGGTTGAGGCACCAGACTCCCACATGGCCTACCACAGTTCAAGTCCTGGATGTGGCAGCTTGCTTTTTTTGCTTTCCCTCTCTCTCTCTCTCTCTCTCTCTCTGTTGCTCTGTGGTCAGATTGAAAAAATAATAATAATAATGAATAAAAATAATTCTTTTAAAAATTGCATTATGTAGGCATTCAATAACTAATGTTGGAGTTAATGTCTGAAACAGTGGAAGGGTTACAAGGAACACTAAATTTGAAAAGAAGGTAAATATATTTGGCAACAAAATAACTTCAAGTGTAAAATCTGGGAACAGCATCATCATTTTGAAAAATGAGAAGATAATGGAATGAAAGGAACAGGGATTAGGAAACAGGACTGCAGAAGAAACAAGATGTGGATAATCATTAACATGGCCCAGATAAAAGGAAATACAGTAAGTGAAACAGAGGTGCAAAGGTGCAGAACTTGGGGAAGCTCTAAGTGAAGCTGATGTGCTTATTACTACAAAGATGGTACCAAACTGTTAATCAGACAATAAATCAATTTTTCCTGACATTGAGATGCTATGAAATAAATTAATAATTATTCACATTATAAGCACCAGCTGTTAGGTCTATAATCTACATGAATGTGCAAACACTTTCCAGACAAAACTAATTTAGTTTATCAATGTAAAATAATGGAACTCTGGCTAAATTCAACAATCTGAAATGATGATGCAGTAAGATATGCAAATGTTGCTGAACTACAAAATAATGATTAGGTGCACCAAAAATGTAAAAACCAACGGCTCTTATATGATTTATTGATCTTTAAGAGTTACTGTTAATCTTGAAATAAAACAGTGTGATTCTTTTTACTATTCAATAATATGTTTTCTTTTTTTTTATTTTTAGGGAGATTTTAATATAGGGTGTGTGCACTCACAGGAGAAACAGAGACAGAAAGCAAGAAATCACCCCCCAAGGAGATGGCCATGCCATGGTCTCTTCTCCTACCTTCTCTTCTCAGGATTTTGGTCACATCAGCCTGAGTTTTAAGTCACCACGTCCAGGACTCCAACCATAGTTGACTATATGCAAGTCTAGTGACATTACTCTACCCATTGGTCCCTCATATGTTTTAAAAGTGTACTTAGTAAATACATTTAAAATTTAAAAACAGAGTGTACATGAAGAAATTTTAGCTACTGTCTTACAACTTCCACTATGTTAAAAAGCACTGTAGATAAACTTAGTAAGGAAAAAGCAGTTCAGGTTTCCAAAAACAACATAGATACCCTTTTTATCACCCTTTTTTAAATTTTATCTTTTAATTTTTTATTTTCATTTAATTCTTGTACATCTTTGCAGGGCACAACATGGATTTTCAAAGCATGTATGCAATGTGTGACAATCAAATCAAGGATAATACCATATTCATTGTTTTCAACAAAGAATACCATATTTGAGATATATGTACATGTATATATGTGCACAGCACATATGCAGACAGAACATATATGTACTGTACACACACACATGACTGACGGTGTCAGTTATTTTACTCAGTCATTTTATGCCTTGTATTCTAGAACCCATTTGCCCCGTCTACCTGCATTCCTGTGTCTGTTAAATGACCATAAAATAGGTTGAAAACTGACTCAGTTTCTTGACCCAATGTTACACTCCCTTGATTTTTCATTATTAGTTATAAGAATAACTTCATCTAGCATCTAATATTATTTGTGCATATATTTAAGTCACAATAGCAACTATCAAAACATCAGTCTGGGGTGGCCAGCAAGTGATGTATTGAAGGGTGCCGGACTCCCACATGGCCCACAACGGTTCGAGTCCCAGACTTGGCTGCTTGCCTTGCCTTCTCACTTTCTCTCTCTCTCTGTCTGTCTCTCTCAGTCAAATTAAAAATAATGATAATAAATAAATAAATAAGAACATTAGTCTGAAAACCAGATCAGAAAGAAACAAAATGCTTTTGTCCTTCAGCAAAACTTAATATTAGTTTTTTTCCATAAAATTAATGGATTAAAAGCTGAAATATTAAAATAATCAATTACATTTTTAAAACATTACAGTTATGAGAGAGTGCATCAGTAGTCATTTAAATTCAAAGATAGCTTCTAAAAAATCTTATAAAATATAAGAAACAATATAAGAAATGTTATAAAATATAAGAAAAAATTACTAGATTGATTCAAAAAAGGTGACTTCTCCAGAGTTAATAAATTACATGATATGTGTGAAAAAGTAATATGAACATGTTTATAAGCTGGACTATATAAAAGCAATGAACAGAAAACATGATAGAATGTTTATGGTTCTGTGATCAGAAAAGACATTTCAGCAGACATTTTGACTTCAGTCTTCATTTATTTTAAAAATGTAAAACTACTGTGATTGTAACAGTAAGATAAGCACACACATTTATGTATATGTTGTTCTTAAAACCAAAACATTGCTTGCCTTTTTCTTAATTGATTTTCTAATACAGTAGGCAAAGTATATCTTATCAAATCTAAGCAATCAAAAATAGAGAAAAAATATTACAGAATCACTACTTTAATGTGATCATTTCCTTGATAAAGAAGGCAGGATATTATTGAATATCAAATTCAGAACAAAGAAATGGGTTTGGAAATATTCAAGTGTCATACCTTGTTTAAACTTCCATCAACACAGTGCAGAAATATTCCTCAGATACTCAGATTCTGAGGAATGCTTACAAGACCTCATTTCAATCCTGATGTTGAACTTAGCATTCTCTCATTAAAAATCATTAAGTTCACACAATCAAAAAGTTAGAGAATTAAAAATACATTCTGCAATTTTTTTATAGCTCTCAAATGATAAAAATTGTAAAGATTTCAATAGTGTTTAGATAATCTTTACATTAATTGAAAGTAAAAAAAAGTACTCTACGAATTTACATTTCATAGGTCATTAGAATTCTAAAAATCCTTTCCTTCAAAGGGAATACACTGAAGAAACCACAGAGAAAAGTTTCAGTACAAAGTTATTGCACACGATATGCTCTCCCAGGCACCATATTGAAGGAACAAAGGCCGAGAATGGTACCTGGTCTAGGAAGAATGTTTTTGTTAGATTGTGCTAGGTTGGTTGAGTTGTCAGAACAAGATAAATGGAGCTGAGCTGTACCATTAACCTGTGACATTTTTGACAGTGCAAGGCTATATACTGTGAGAAAAGCAGACGATTTTTCCTCTGCTATCTCTCAATTTATAGTAGAAATAAGAAAAGATAGATGAAATGTTCTAATGAAAGACAGAAACATCAGAAGAAGGCTGTCTTGAATATTAAATGCCTTTTCATTTTATGTAAAAAGATATCCCCAAATTGGAATACATTAATAAAGTATATTACATAAATTGAGTCTATATTTAGAAGAGATAAACATGAAAAAAAGATCTTTACTTTAATATGTGCTTTTAAGGACAACAAAATCTTTCCATTCTGATGCCCTGACTTATACTCCTATCAAAAGAGGTTAATTAAAAGTAAAAATAGATCAGCTTTTTTATTAATATAAATCCCATTCGATTCTTAAGTCATTATTAAGCTTAAAATATACAAGCAGATAATGGCACTTTTTTTGTTTCTTTTCAGGTTTACTAAAATTTCACATGAATTTTAACATGCTTATTGTTTTATTCTTCTGAGTTTCACACAAGCACAGGAAAAGTAAAATAATTAAGTAACAGTTGTATTTTGGAAAGATGAACTAGCAAGATACAGTAAAGATTAAAACCAGTTCATGTTTAGAGTAACAACAGAAATCTAATTAAGTCATCGGTGTTGATATTTACTTATAATTTGGGGGAATGACCTAATGTAACTCTATGCCTTACATACATAAGTCAATCAAATTACTTTTTTTATGACCCTGAGTCCTGGCTCTGAAATGCAATGTACACACAAAAACATTCAGTTTCCAAGGACAAAAATATAATACACTATTGATTCATAGAAACCAATACTTTTTATAAAGTCATAACTAATATGAGCCAACAAAACATGTGCTAAAAAATTACAACATAAGGATGAAGTGAGATATAGAAATTATGTTCAATGTGCCCAAGTCTAGGAAGGAATGTGGAAATAAGATCAGCTCCTTTATGAGTAATATACTGTTAAAATTCTGGAATGATCAGAAGGTAAATAATTTTTATCCTATGGTCGAAGTGTTTTTAGACAGAGCCTTAGAAATTATCAATTTGGGACTAGCAGTTGGCATAATGGTTATGTCACTGGACTGCCATGTAGTCGACCGCAGTTCAAGTCCTGGACCTGGTGGCTTAAACTCATGCCTTGTGCCTGTGCATGTGTGCCCAAGATCCCAAGAGGAGAAAGGAGGAGAAGGGATTGCAGCGTGGCCATCCCCCTTTGGGGATGATTTCTCACTTTCTGTCTGTCTCTGTCTTGCTGGCAAACACATGTGCCCTATAGCAAAAAACTCTCAAAAAAAATTTTACAATTAATCATTTAACAACAATGTATTAGATGTTTCCTCTATGTAAGTACTGTTCTAATTATATTTAAAAGGGGAACAGATGTATCATAGATGTATAGATAGGTAAGTAGGTACATGTATATACATACAGAGATGAATATTTCTCCCAAATATTAAATAAATTTTATCAACAATGCTACTGTGTGTGTGTGTGTGTGTGTGTGTGTGTGTGTGTGTGTGTAGTCTTCAAAAATTTCATGGGAAAAGAAATGGCTATGTGTGTGCATATATTTTTCTTTTGGGGTAAGTAAAAGGTGAGAGAATGTGAAGGTCTAGGGCATTACTGTATATTACTATAGACTTCATAAACATTGTACACTCGAGTTACACTACATTTATAAAAAACATATTAGGTTATCAGGAAAATAATGACATATTTTTCTACTTTTTTTAATGCAAAAATGCATCATGACTTTCCTGCTTTGCTGACCCAATATTTTTCTTCTTCAGTAATAAATGAAACTTAACCTACAGTAACTTTTTTTATGTTATAAATGTCTTAATTCCTTAAACTTCTTAACACTTTTGTAATAATACATAGCTTAAAATACAAACACATTGTATGACTATACGAAACTATTTTCCTTTTATCCCATTCTTGTTCTATAACTGCTTTTTCTATTTTTAAGTACAATTTTTTTAACTCTTTAGATGCTTTTGTTCAAAACTAAGACCAAAACACATATATTAGCCTAGATCTATACAAGGTCAGGATAATCAACATCACTGTCTTCCACCTCCACATCTTATCCCACTGGAAGAGCCAGGATGAACAAAATAATAGGAGGTAAAATTGAGCATAAAAGAAAATTTTATAATCAAGAGATACAGTAAATGAGATTTATTAAACTGGTGTAACAAGGCATGCTATTTAACAGAAATTTTACTTTTTGAAAGTAGAAGGAATATACTCTAAACTAATGAGAAAAACTATTAGTAAGTACATAAGCCAATAACATCTTTATTATCATGAACAAGTATGGTGTACTGTACATAACCTTCTGGAATATACTTTTATGACTGGCAGTGCAATTTGTTTGTTTACACCAGCATCACTACAAACATGTGAGTAATACATTGTACTAAGATATTACCATGACCATGATATAATTAGGTAGGAGGAATTGTTTTGCTCTGTTATAACTACATGGGACCATGCTCATATATAAAATCCTTTGTTGATTGAAAAGTCATTATGCAGTACATAGCTATGTAATATTGATGTGAAATCTACATTTCTAAAAACCTACATCATAAATAGTGAAATACTGGCATCTTTCTGTGTAAAACTGGGAAAAGGACAAAGATGTTAGTTTCACCATTTCTACCTGATACCATATTAGAGGTGTTAACCAGTGCAATAAAGGAAGAAAAATAAATAAAAAGTACATGACATTTAAAATAAGAAGCATAACTTGTGTTTCAGCACATATTATTTGTAAAATACATAAAGAATATACAAGACAATTTTAGAACTAATAAATTCATTCAGTAAAATTATAAGATTCTAAATCAACACACACTAATAAACCATATTTCTCCATATTATCAATAAATAATAAAATAGTTTTATTTATGGTTGGCATTAATCACGTAAATTATCCTCTCAGAACTCATGATGCATTATAGTAGAACAATGTTCGCATATGTATACATAAATACATATGACCATTCATGTGTATATGTAATCCATCAGTTCTTTAGCATTTCTACTAAGTATCCAGAGCAGAATATGATGTAACTAATAAAAAGGGAAAATATAGGGAGTATTTTTAGCTGATATTCTAATTCACTATAATTTTCACTATTATTTCTTTCACCTTATCGTAGACCATGACAGTACAGTTATATAGATTATTTTTACAAAAACCTAAAACTTACCTCTTTCTACCTTTAAATGTCCAAATGAACAAAATTTTAAAAAGCTGAACACATACAAATGTCATAAGATACTATAACAAAAAAAGTAAGTTCGTTTTTCTAAACAATTTGCCATACTGTTTTTTTTTCTCTCAAATATGCAATGTTTGCTAAAGGATAAAATAATGTCTATAAAGACCTTTCCCTTTATCTCCTTATTTACTAGTTCACTTTCATCAATATGTAGGCTATAAGAAACTTATAAGCATAGTCTTTTAAAGGAAATAAGAGTTAATTTGTAAAATAATAACGCCTGTTCTTTCTTATGGATTTATTTGGCATTTAATTTATTTGTGTTCTAAACAATAAACCATAAACTTGTTTTTCTCTCCAAACTGTTTCATTGGCAATGATGTCAAATGAAAGTGATTGGCCTATAACTTTTACTGCTCAAGATAAAGAAAGAAGATAGAAAGATAGAAAATAAACTAGTACCTACTTGTAGAGTGATTTCAGAGAAATGCAAACTGCAAATAAATAAGAATAGGATGTTCTTGTGTAACAGATCATTTACGTTGATTCAATAAAGCTCAAAATTCATATATTTAATATTTACCATAAACATTAAACGTACTTACGAAAATGTATTTATATATTTAATATCACATATTTTGTGATAGTTATATTGATATTTTTGTCTTTAGGGAATACCATTGACACCATTTATGATAAATAGCACTTCATAAAAAAAAGAAAAAAAGGAAAAAAAAGAAATACATAAGCCCAGCAGTTGTGGCACAATGGTAACTCAGTGCCCAGCAATGCTGGAAACTATGTGGCCACCAAAAGTTTAGATACTAAGCTGGCCTGAAAACACACCAGGTATATGTGCAAGCATCTAGAATCCTGAGGAGCTAAAAGACTGGGGAAAGGGATTGCAATATGACAAGATCCTGGCATCTGTACTTCCCTCTCTCTCTCAGGGGAACACATGCTCTCTATCATAAAAATAAAAACATAAAATATACTTCATGATAAATGTTCCACAGGGCATTTAATACAAAATAAATTAAATATTTAGTTATCATATCAATTTCTCAGAATCAAAGAAATGATAAATATTCTATGCTCATTTACAATAGCTAATGTGTCTTTCTATACAAAAGAACATACAACCAATTTCCATGAAAATCATGGTAAAATTTGAAGCTGTTCTACTGAATTTAACAAATGTTATTTTATTGAGTTCAGCTGTTGATGATGAATATAGACTCAACTTTCTGTTTTGGAACTACCAAACTTAAAACTGAAAATGTCACACATTTCACACTAAAAAATTTTGCCATGCAGATGTTTCTTAGTCATTTAATACAAAACAGACAAATATAGATTTACTGCTAAGCAAAGCAAGCCAGACTATGAAAGATAGACTCTGTATGTCCACATTCAGTATATACCAAATGTCTGCCTTAATGGCAGAAACTAAAAGATTTAAAGATATAATAGCAGAGGCAGCAAGTGTTGATACCAGAGATAGTGGAGGAGGGGGTGGATAGTTAGGGATAGGAGGGAGGGATTAAAAAAAATTGACACAAGAATGGAAACTTACTATGTACAGTAAGATCTTTGACTTGCTTGACATGCAATGTACTTATGCTTTGAGAATCCATATCATATGCCATTAAGAAATACAGTAATTAAAAGTAATTTTTTTAAAAAAGTAAACTACAGATTGATAACCCTAATCAACACAGATGTAAAAACCTTCAACAAAATACTAGTAAATTAAGTCTACTAACACATTAAAAGGATTACACACCATGATCAACTGGGTTTTATCATAGGAATTCAAGGATGGTTCGACATATGCAAATCCATAAATGTGTTTCATCATATCAACAAGTTAATGTTACATTTGTCTTTCCCTCATTAAGAAGTTCTTTCAGTTGACTTTTGTAAGAATAGTAGCAATTATCAAAGTTGCATTAAAGTGTCTTTTCCAAATGGAACTTCATTTCAAGAATGTCTGATATTGTAAGAGAATATGAAATAACTCTGAAATTATTCTATTACAAATATAAAATTGGTAAAACACATTATTTTCAGGCATATTTACTTTTATAACAAACATTAAAAACTGAAAAGTGGGCCACACAAATTGTAAATTGCCAGGAAATGAGATATAGTGAATTTACTTCAACATAGATCCTTTTTTAAAGAAGTATTTACTTAATTATATTTATTAATATTATTATGATGATTATTTAATTCACTGTAGGGCATGTGTGTTCAACTTAGAGAAGCAGGGAAAGCAAGTCACCAAGTCTGGGACTCAAACCACGTTCAGCCTTGTGGGAATTCAGCACCTTAACCACCATACCACCTGATGGCCCCCTTAAAGATATTTTAAAAGAGCTTTAAATCTTTCCAATCTCAAGTATTTTAAATTCTGAAAATCTAGACTTAATCACTATGGCAAAGTTTATGGCCTGTCAACTCATGATTTAAGAGAATAAAATTTAAAGAGGATGAAATGCTTATTTGATGTTACCTTTGATCTTTTGATTTTCAAGACTCTATAAATACTCTATGAAATATAAATATACCCTCAGGAAAATCTTTCATTTTAATATGGGCATGCTTATACATTATTTAAAAAGAGTACCTGCCTCACGTATTTGTTTTGACAATAAAATTTTTAAAAATGTTTGTAAAGTATCTCAAACACATATGGCATCAAGATACACTGGTACTTTTCCTTTTCAAAGAAAATGAAACTCAAATTATTATAAGAATTCTTGGAGAAAAAAGAAACATTGCACCTCTCTAATGTCAGTACTTTTGACAAATGAGATACCTTTGATTAGACCTCAGGCAAAGAAATAAGCACTTTAATAGGAGTAGGTGAACACCACAAATGGATGATTTTCTGTGGCAAACTGTCTGGACATTGTGCTGGAGGACTGTGCATTGTCTGACCCTCGACTTCATGTGTCCTACCTTTTAATGCCAAATTGAAAGGATAAGGAAAGTGAACATCGCATGGCTGTCATCAGTCTTGAGAATTTCTGGGTTAAATCTGACTCTCAAGAGTTGGAGAATACTGGACATAATACGATCTATTTTTCAATTAAGCAGCTCTTTCTTGGACAGAGTACAATAATGTACAATACCTTCTCGCTTTAAGAGCCAACAAAGTGATCAAGCAGGGCACAATTAGCAGATCAGCAATATACCCTTGAGTATTTTTATTTTGAGTATTCTCCTTTTCTAAAGCCATTTGATTTTGAACTTTTGGTCAAGCCAGGTAAGTTAATTTTGCTTCCCTCCCCTCAAGCATGGATTTAAGAGATATTAAAGCTTTATGTCAGTGACAACACTAGATTTTAGATGAACTGCTGTCATCTTTTGTTCCCCACAATGTCATGTTCAAAATTAGATAAAGTGTATAAGCAAACTGCATGGCTCAGCAGTACCAGGAAAGGCAGAGGAAGGGCCAGCTTCTTCCACGTGTCTTAAAGGCACAATTACGTAATTTCTCTGATAACTTTAAAAACAAGTCTTTGTCAAATATTATTGAGAGTACAGTTTGGTGGTTATAAACTGTTGCCTCTTTGAACAATTCAGAGGCCATGAGAGAGAGAGATGGAGAACTGAGTGTGGCATATTACTTTTTTAGCTATGGTCTAAAAACTCCCACACACAAGGAGAAGCTGTTTGTGGCAGCTGCTGAACAGGTGGGCCGAAAGTATCTTGCTGGAAAAACAAAGGAAGTTGTGCAGTCTTCCTCGGGGTGGAGGACTCGAAGCTGGGTTTTAAAGATAAAGTTCACAAAATAATATCAAGAAGCCTTTTTATTTTGCCATCGGTCTCCAACTCGGCGGCAGTTATCAGGTTCAAATGTTCCAGAATCCCTGGCTGCATGGTCACCTCTGCATGGGGCCCATGAGTGTGGCTTGTTGAGTGAATTTTATGGCATAATTAATAGGCATTGTCAGAGGCTCTCATTTATGATCATGGGGGGGTTGGCAACCCTCTGTTACTTTCATTCCAAACTCTGAGAAACTGTCCAGATGGTATGTCCTACTCCCACACTGCAACGCAAAGACATCCTTTTCAGAACATTTAAAAATCGTGTTGGCTAATGCCAGGGTTCCTATTAGTTATACTTTTACTTAATGAGTGATAGATTATTTCTATACATAGATTATTTCTATATTCCCTATAAATCTTTCCTGAGGTAAAAAATATTGCATAAGTAGTTTAGTTTTTTCCTCCTATAAGTAACTTAATGGAAAAGATACTGAAAAGTCTTTCCGTTACATCACAAGTCCAGTCCAGGCTCTGCTACAGACTTCCGGAGCCCAGAGATCACAGTCTCTCTCTGGGTCTTGGTTGCTGCCTCCTTTTAAAGAAGCACTGGGCTGAATGAGCTGAACTTTGCAGACTGGAAAAGTCCTGTTCTGGGGTCTTACTATGTGTAATCAATCACAAGCTTCACTGCCTGCAGTAGACCCTTGCATGACTTTCACAAATTAAATTGTGTAGTTGTGAAGATTTGTGAGAGTCCTTGAAATTCTATGACAAGTAACAATTTTTAATTTTGCTGAGGGACAAATTTTATTTGCACACACTGCAAGGCTCTATGCAGGGAAGAAGCAGATTTATTATAAGAAAATCAAGTCCTCTACTCACCCTTTGTATCTCAATGAAGTTTTATGTTATGTCCTTATTAGCAGTCTCATTAAGGTTCCAAAAGGGCTACTTAGTTTTTGCTCTTTTAGTATACCTTTTTTCATTTCACAGAGGAAATCAATAATGTAATATATTCTATTACTTTAAAAAATTTTTCTTTTATATAAGTCTTGAATTATATATTATTAACTAAACATAGCTTTTTAATGGAAACCAGGAACATAAGGACATATGAAAAGCCTTATACACATCCATACTTTCGAATCATATTGGCATTTCTTAACTTCTCTACCCTAATTACTCACTGATTCCAAAAGCTTTGGTGCTCTACACAGGCCAAAATATGCCTACACTGTTTAAAATATATTCACCTTCGTTTTCTAAATTAACAGAATAATACACATTATACGACCACTTAATAAATTATATAAATTGTAGTGCAAATTGCTCACAAATTAATCTAATAATTTCAAAATCATTTGTTTATTTAAAAATGTTTGGTGTAATCTTTTGCTGGATATGGCTATCACTAAACAAAGCTTCTATCTAGTCTGTGATCTGACACAGATAGGCATCAAACTTTTCTAACAATCTCTCCTACTAAATTGATAGTTAGTAGGTGTCATTAGGATGGCCATTAGGCATCCCAGTAGAGAACTTCTCTTCAGATCAACATTGTTCACAGTGCTGACTCCTCCTTTGGCTTCCCCTAAATTGATAACAATGACATTTAAATATTCCTACCCAAAGTCTGAGAACTTTATATATTCGATTTTCTATTATCAACTAAAACATAACAACAATAAATCTGAATCTCGTACTTAATAGGATTAAACCAATCATTCCGGTCAGGTGAGAGGTGATATGGAGTGGTGGTTGAGAGCCTGGGCATACTGCCAGGCTGCTGAGTTAAAATCCTGGCTCTGCCACCTAAGTTTTAAATAAACTCCCGGAGCTTCACTTCCCTGGCCTAGTGGCTGGAAAACACTCAGATGCCTGAGAATTGTGTCTGGCCTTTGATTTATTGTTATTATTAGTGCTATTAATGCCTGCAACTAGCTTTCATGCAGTGAGTTAAGTAAAGGTGATATTCAATTGAGAAGGTTTGAAAACAAAGGTGTGCACTCCTAGCACCTCCTGGCCCCACATTGGTCCTGCAGGTCCACTCTGTGGGGACAGCAACAGCCCTCGGTCTTTGCCTGAGGCTGCTCCATTGTCCCTATCTACCAGCTCTCTCCATCTCACCCCATTTCTCATAGTCCAATAGAAGCTACAGTCTTTCCACAGAGCATTTTAGGATAGCTAGGACAGACCAGCCCGAGGTGGTGGCTACAACCTTATGGGGGAAGAAGAACTAAATACTTGTCTTCTAAGATGCTAGCACGGTCTCTAGGAAGACCATCGTTTTGGGTTTTGGGTTTACTCTGGGCAGAGGGAAACAGGAGTGAATGGGTCAGTTTACCAGCTACAGCGAGCCATCTGCAAGTCTAGCAGACTGGTAGTGGCAGTTTGGCTTTAAATAGTGCCTACTCAGAGGTCCCTGGAACTTGAGGAAGGGCTTAAATACTGGACAAGAAAAGACTCTTAGACATTAATATGTTGTTTCCTAAGAGCTGATCTGAGTTTATCCAACAGTGGCACTGATCAGTCACAACCGTCAGTCTTAGAGGACAAACAGGGTCCTCCTAATGGGGAACCTTGAGGTTAATCATTTAGTTGCTAAGGAGATCTGAAGTGGATCTAAGAAAGGATTAGTGCAGCTGGGTAATTAAGGCCTTTGGGTGGGGGAGCTTGAGACAAAGGCTATTAATAGCGGATACAGACATATGGGCTAGATAAAGACCTCTCAGTGTGGGCTGGCTAAACTTCAGTCCTACCTAGACTAACCATGGACTTTCTACCTCTCCCCTATCCCTTAGGCATGTGCTTGTATTCCACTGCAACACACAAACCTCTAAGAATACAAAGCTGGTGTCTATGACTGGGCTTCAAGTGTTCATGGGAAAACAGAATTAAAATATAAGCTTATTATGGTATGAAAAATTTGAAATCTATACATAAGATTTTCATAACACACATATTCCATGAACTTTTCAAAGACTCCCTTGTTACTTTCTTCGAATATAACTTGGTACATAAGAGGTACTCAGTAGCTATTGGCTGAATGAGTGACTGCATCTATGGAAAAAATTATTTTTCTGTCTTACTTTCCTGAGAAATTTGGACACTTGTATCAGTGTTTGGGTTTACTTGAAAGAGATCTTAAGCCTGAGGTATACTGAACATTCTCATATCAACAGTTGAAACTAAAGACTAGTGAAGTGAGCGAGAGCTTTGAAGTCAGATACATCATAATTCAAATCCCAGTTGTGTCCCTACCATCCTTAGTAACCATGAACAAATCATTTCCACTCTTTAAGGTTGTAATACGTTAAGCCTCATTTTCTCATTATTAAATAATGTCTACCTTACAAAGCTGCTGGGACATTAGAAACATGTGCATAAGATCTATGAAACTCATACCTGTAAAAAGAAAACAGTCGTCCATTCCAGTGTTGTGTTAATATACTGCATTAGACTATCGACATTCCCGTGTTCAAGAAAGACAAGGTTTAATATTCGGGTCCATCTCCCATTATTACAGCTCACTAAATTCTGGTTTCTTTTCCACATCTAGATTATCAATTTGCTGCACACCTACGACCTAAATCTGTTTGTCTGAAGGTAATTCAGAACATCATATTTGATTTTTTTTTCACTACAATCTAGCTGCAAATAAAGAACTTTCCATAACTGTCGGAGAATGCACGTTTTCCATGTATA
>NW_006159834.1:2381031-2392768 GCF_000334495.1 Tupaia belangeri chinensis | reverse complement strand
TCACGTTTTCCATGTATACCCGGCTGAACTGCCAGGCATTCTGACCATTCTTATCACTACAGAACAATAACACATTTTGTCTCAATTATCTGTAGTATTTTCTAGAATTCAGATAATTGTTTTACTCTATAGATATGCAGATCCAGAGTTCAGGTTAAAAGCTTCAAGCTAAGGCTATTTTGTTTCTATAATCAGATTAACATTGAACTGAAAAACATGTATTCTACAGCACTCTGTTTTATAAAATATTTCTTTATCTGTACATATTGAATTGACTTCAATATGAAATTATCTTAACAGACTAGTTTTAAGACCATAATAAAAAGATTTTTATTTTATTTATTTTATTTTATTGAGAGCTTTAGAGGCATGTAAAAGGGAATATGTTATCAGAGTTGGACGATCAGTCTCTAGCCAATGGAAGCTGGAAGTAGCAGAGGGATTAACTGAGCTTGGCCTGCAGATGTCAGGGCCACCAACTGCAAGTGAAGAAGTTATGGTAGAGTTCCAGTACATAGTTCGAAGCATACATTCAGATAGCCCTCATGAGACAGGGACCTAACCATGGTAAGCATTTGCAAACAAAAACAGTTCTAACAGCCCAGTTCAATTGTGTCTCAGTGCCATTCACTCCTTCTAGGGACCCCCCCCAAAAAAGCAAAGCAAACTACACATGGTGTGTGTATAAAAAGGACTGTACAAAAGGTGCAAGATGCTCCTATCATTTCCTCTAACAATAAAAATAAAGTTACAGAGCCCTTAAAAAAAAAAATCCCAATTTTTAGGGGACCAGCAGATGGTGTAGTGGTTAAGGCGCTCGACACTCCCACATAGCCAACCACAGTTGGAGTCCCAGACCTGGTGGCTTGCTTCCTCACTTTCTGTATCTCTCTCTTTCTCTATGTCTTGCTCTGGTCAAATTTAAATAAAATAAAATAAATGAATAAAATTAAATAAATCTTTTTTAAAAATTCCAATTTTTAAATTCTGCATATATCAATAACTTTCTTATATACATATGATTCTTGTTAGACAAATATAATTCCCCCATATAACAAATATAATTCCCCAGGATAAATCAGACATTGTTGATATCTCTTTATTTACAAAAAAATGTATTTCAAAATCTAAAAATACAAAAACTTGAGGTCAGCGGCTGGCATATGATTAAGGTGCTGAATTCCCACATGGTTGACCAAAGTTTGAGTCCTGTACCAGGTGGCTTGAAATACTGGGCATATGTGCCTGCATGCCCATAATCTCAGGAGGAGAGTGCAGGAGAAGGGATTACAGTGTGACCATTCCCCCTGCGGGATGATTTCTTGCTTTCTCTCTCTCTCTGTAATATATATATACACATCAAAACTCATCAGTTCCAAAATGATACAGTATTACAAATATTCAGCATCAGAGCATTAACATGCTAAATCATTATTATGAAAATGAATATGGGGTCTTCCTTGTGGCCATCCCTGTAACCAAGTGATTAAAAGAAGCAGATCCTCCATGGCCAACCAGTTCAAATCCTGGCCCCAGCAGCTTGAGACACATGCTAGGTATACGTGCATAAGTGGCCAAAATCCTGACAAGATGGAGAAACAGTAGAGAAGAGGCTGCAGCATGACTACGCTCTTATCGAGGGGTGTTTTCTTGCTCTCTCTCTCTCTCTCTCTCTCCCCCCTGGGTAGTACACAATTGACAATCTTCAGTGTAAATAGCTCCAAACTTCAATGCATGAGGAAGTTGTTAATAAATTATGTTGCTATAATTAGTATATGTCCCTAATTAAGCTATCTATAACATTTAAAACTAATATCATCAAAGTAGAATTTAAATTGAACATAAAAACCAAAACTACACAAATGTTTAAAAGGGAAAATTTAAACACCAGAATAATACACTTTGATCAAATAAACTAACAATTTAGGCTTTATTATTTATAACACAATAAAAGCAAAGAAGATAGGTGATAGCATAGTGAAACAAGATAAGTAATTAGGAGCAAACTGATGAAGGTACGAGTACTAAAAAGAGTGGTCTGATTCTGAAAAGTAAATAACGAAGAAATGAACAATAGGTTCACATTACTTAAAAGAATTTTCGCCATTTTTAAAAACATTGGCTGTTGCATAATGTAAAATACATTCAGTCTCTTCAGTGACTCCTAGCAGATTCATAGGAAATTATTCTTACCAGATGAATGGACTCTTATTTTGTGAATATTGTTATGCTAAAAACTATCTTGAGTGAAGTTTTTGGTAATGTTTATTAATATGTATTGCACTGCCTGAGGTAGAATAAAAACAAGTATATAATCTTAAACAGATAAATGGATACTTTGTGATGATAGTACTATCACAAAGTTGCACAAGCCTAAATGAATTTTTATCTGAGGCCTTGAGATATCACTTAGGGTAAAACTTTTATGGGGCTTCTGACAAATATTTCTATTTACACATCATAATGAAGAAAGCAAAAGCACAGAGAAGATTTAAAATTGCTAGCATGGCCACTACCATGTCCCACAAATACATTCCATTCTGTAACTGTTTATAACTTGTAAAGGGAAAAATGAAAATTTGATAAAACTATAAACAGTATCAAACATGCCCTTTTCTTTATAGAGTACACCTTTGGAATCAGCCTTTTGTGTCTCTGACCATTTAATGTGCTATTTAAGACTTTAAAAATAAAGAGGTAAGTACTAGAATTGCTAGTGTGTATCTTTGCAAGGCAAAAAAGCTATGATTTGACATTTATCCATAATCTATATTAGAATGTATGTTACAAAATAAAATATGATTTTAAGTACTTCAAATTTATGTCCTCTATCTAGAAAGTATAGATTTGATTTCCCTACCTCATTCTCAGCACTGTATGTTGGAGGGAATAGTCAGAAATGAAATTAAATCTAAGCCCTAAAGGATAGCGGAAGACCATGGGAGAAATAGTGTGCATACATAGAAAATAACAAAATTTAACCGTAGAAATTCTTCTATTAGTAACACCATAATAAATGGCATAGACAATAAATGAAGTTTCATAAAAGCATGAAAACTTTTTTAGAATTACTTTATTTAACTTTATTTATTTATTTATTTATTTAAATTTGACCAGAGAGGGGCAGAGTGAGTGAGTGAGAGAGAGAGAGAATGAATGTAAGAAACCAAACCACCAGGTCCAGGACTCAAACAACAATCAGCCATGTGGGAGTCCAGTGTCCTTAACCACCACACCACCTGCTGGCCCCAAGCATGAAAACTTTTAAAGCCAGGAAAATTATCAAAGATAAGCTCAACCACATAACTAAGTAGATTATTTAACAACTCAGTGTCATTGAGTTTTATCATTGTTATGTCATTAAGTTTTTCTTAACCCTGGATAGAATAAAATAATCATTACCTGGTATGATTTACTAGGTGCTCAAAGAGGACTTTTTGCCCAAATATAATAAAATGATGCCTGATACACCTTTTGTAGGAGACAAAAATTTTTCAACAGCAAGACTTAAATTTAAATACGAAAACAAAAATAGAGACCTTGATAATAAGTTCTAAATTAGTAGTGTGATATGGCTCCAGTTTCATGGCCTGGTGGTTAAGGCAGCTACTTCCCACATGGCTGACTGTGGAGTCCAAGTCCTAGACGTAAAGGCATGAGAAACGTGCTGGGCGTGTGTATGTGCACGTGTGTCCAGAATCCTCCCAAAGGAGGGAGAAATGGAAGAGGAGGGATTGCAGTGTGACTATGGTTCATAGGGTGCTTTCTCCTCTCCCTGTCTCTATCTCCTTCTGGAGAATGCATATGCCCTCTAGCCAAAAATAAAAATAATGTGATGTGTGTGTGTGTGTGTGTGTGTGTGTTTGTGTTTGTAATATAATATATATTAATATCAGATTCACTCCTAAATGCAGACATTAGGTACACGGGACTCAGGTATTGTAAGTATTATAGACACTGAAGACCTAGAACCATACAGCAATACACAATGGGAAGAAAAAAATATATATGGTTTAAGGATCTAACAGTGTTACTTAACAACAGGGCCAAAAACTAATTTGTTTTTCTTTTTTTGTTCTCTCCTTTCTCTCTCTCTCTTTCTCTCTCTCTCTCTGTCTCTCTCTCTATCCTCTCTTTCTTTCTTTCTGAGAAACAGAGAAAGAAAGCACAGAAAAACAAACACCTTCAAAAGGATCTCATACCATGATCCATTCCCCCCACACCCAGCCTTCAGGCAGACAGGAACATGGGTGTGCGTGTGTGTGTACAGATAGATATGGGAACCAGACTGCAACCTTACACATGGCTTCCAGCACGGAAGAATGCTGTAATACTGCTGGGCCACTGTGGCTAAGTCAGTCTAGTTTTGGTTTCTAATCATATTCTCTCAACAAACAGTACTGGGACAAATACTGGGTTATCAAAAAAGTCATGATGTATTTTTTTCTATGCAAAAAAAATGCATTATAATTTTTGACAGTGTAATAGCTACCAATATGAAAATTTAAAAGACCTTAAATCTCTTCTACCTCTCTCATGTTCCACAAAAATTCCACATGAAAACTTAAAATAAATAAGTAAATAAAACAATAAGAATACTAACAAAGCATCAAACGAATTTTTTTTTTTTTTTTACATTTTAGAGAAGAGTAAAAAGAAAAGCAAATATGGCTTGAAAGCCAGAAATCACAAGAGAAATAACTGGATACGTTTGCCCTAACAAAACTGTAAAACTTCTCTCTAAGAAAACTGTAAAGAAAGGTGAAGAGACTCAGCAATGGTAGCATTGCAGAATGCCACTGCCTGGAAGGCCAAGACCATTTAGGGGGCCTGGGCCCGCTCTGAAAAGCTGGGCACAGTGGTGTGCATCCATAGTCCTAGCTACTCCAGAGATTGAGGCAGAAGAATTACCAGCTTGTAGTCAGCAACAACACTGTAGTGAGACAGGGACCTTCCCCAAATCAAAAGTAAAATGTCTTTCAGTTCTTTTATTGAAGGATGGACCCAAATTACAACCATGAGCCTGACCACAAGCACAAACAAGAAATGGCTCGAACCAATTGCAGGAAAGATGGACGACCAAAATGGACCTAGAGATAAACCATGCCTCCTTTCCACACTAAAAATCACAGCCCTGGGTAGAAATACACATGTGATATTGAAGACCATTGGCCATCCAGTGTTCATGAGCTGGGAAGACCCCTGCTGTGCCCACTGGGCTCTCACAACTTCCTGCCACATGCCCTGATAAACCCCCAGGCTCCCAGCCTTCAGAGAGTCGGCTGGGGTGCTCTCTCCTGCTCCCTGTGCTAGAGCGTAAGACCCAGTAAAGCCATGTCCAGATTTCTTCACCTCTGCTTCTGAGTTAGTTTCTATTCTCTTGGGACCAAGACCCTGTGTCCAGTGATGAAAGTGAGACCTTGTCTGAAAGAGCCAGGGATCATGGTGTGTACCCGTGGGCTCATCTCAAGAAGGCAAGAGATCATGACACACCACACACACATATACACCACCCACACACAAAGACAATACCAATATCACTCATAATAGTTGAAAAATTATAAACAACATAATGACCAAAAGGTGTTGTTTACATAATATACACATATGTTGTACAGATTAGAATTATATGGATGTATATGTTTGATATGAAAAGCTATGCATGATATATCATTAACTCACCAAAGAGAGTTAACAAATAGCATATTCCTTATGACTCAATTTTGCCTAAAAGTACAGCTGCAGCATAAATCTAAACCTGGCATAATATATAGAGAAATATCAATCCAGTTATCTCTGGTTGATAGAATTACAAATTATTTTTGCTATTTTCTGATAAATTTTACATAGTATGTACTTGGTACTCATAATGGATTATAAAGCTATTTTCATTGCTAAAACATGGTGAACCTAGAATAGAAAGCCCACAGTGTATAAAGGCCTGAATCTTTAAATTTAGAGCAGTGAACTGATGGAGCATCAAACAAATAGTTGATAAACCAAAACATTTTCAGGTATTATCTAGTGATACAAACTCGTGATCTAGACCAGTACAACAGACGGACAGAACTGGTGGCAAGTGGACTGAAGCAGCTACACTAAATGAAGCCCTCTAGTGGGATCTAATCACGAGCATTTTTGTAGTTAAAAAAAAAAAATTAAAATTAAAGTTGTTCTCTTTTACCTTCCCAGAGGTGTGACAGTACCACTAAACCAAAGCATAAAATTTTCACTCTACTGAGTTTCTTGTATCATATTAATGTCAATTGCTTACATTACTATTTTGGCTGAATAAAGAAAATAAAATCTCAAGAGAAGAAAACACCTTTATTTTTTGTTTATCAAGGTAAAAAAAGTGCATAAAATCCACTATATTTTAATAATGCCTAAGGCAGCACACAAGAACCTGCAGAATTCACTCGAAACAGCTGGCAGATTATTTATTTCCTGCTTTAGCTGTAACCGCATCCACGTCACTGATCATGCTGCAGACTGCAAACTAGGTTATTTAGAAGAGCAGAAATTATGCTATTCTTCACATCAATGTAGTCTCTTAATCTCATTATATTTTAATAGATTAGCTAAAAATATATATACTTTTAAGACTAAGTAGTGATGCAGAGCTAAAACTTCATTTAGGGAACATCCTTTTCTCTAATTATTAAGTAGTATTTATTGTTATTTCATATTTTTTTAAGAAGACTCATTTGGTGGTAATCGCAAGATCTATACAGATAGGTATTTCAAACTATAAGATCAGCTGCCTAAAGGAAGTGGTCACAATAATCATGTATTAAAAATCTTCAGGACTATCCACAGTACCTGCAAGCAAGAAGTGCCTCTGTCTAAAGCCATGCTTAGAGGCCTTGCATATCACAGACCCACAACGACAAAATTTGGTCAAGAACGCAGGGGTGTCTCAATCACTGGGGACGCAGTGTCAGTACCACCATGCTGTTTCACTTCATTTTGTGCTACTCTAACAAAATACCCAAGACTTGTTCGTTTATAAACCACCATTTATTTCCCACAGTTCCAGAGGCTGTGAAGCCTAGGGATATGGAGTATGCACCTAGAGAGCCTTTTTGCTGCGTTATCCCAAGGCAGAAGGCAGAAGGGCAACAGAGCACCCATAGAACAGAGAAGGAATTTTTATTAGGGACCAACTCCCTAGATAACAAACTTACTCTCTCCTTAACAGAATTCACTCATTTGGGAGGGCAGAGCCCTCAAGACCTAATAATCTTGTGGAGTTCCCTACATTAAGTTTTGAACATATGAACTTTGAGGGATACATTCAAACCACAGCACACACCGTGACTCATAACGTTACAAATCTACTCATGACTAACACCACTTAGCACAGTGAAACGCTTCAAATCTGTGTCCTTAAGTCCTCAAAATAGAAGGTGATTGTCATAAGTATGCGTGGTATGTGCTGCTGCCAACAGTGGACAGAGATGTGTTTCAGATGAGGGCAGGATTTTTCAGATGAGTAGTACAAGTGCTCAAGAGAGAAGACAAATTTATTAACTGTTAAAGCCTTCTCAGAATGAATGCAATAGAGTCTTACATACAAAGGCATGGTTGGGACCAGTAGTTAGCATAATGGCTATGTTGCTGAACTCCCATGTAGTTGACCACGGTTCGAGCCCTGGACCGGTGGCTTATACTCACGCTGGGCGCATGTGCATGCATGCCCGAGATCCCGAGAAGAGAATGGAGAAGGGATTTCGACGTGGCTATCCCCCATGGGGGGTGATTTCTCGCTTTCTGTCTCTCTGGCAAGAGCACGTGCCCTGTTGCAAAAACCTCTCAAAAAAAAAAAAAAAAAAAAAAAAGAAAAAAAAAAAAAAAAAAAAAAAAAGGCATGGTTGTCCCGGAGCACTGAGCATCTCTTTCTTGTTTCTCTGTATGTGCCACAAATTAGCATGGTCTTCACAACAGCTGCCCATCTCAAGGTGGCCGTGGAACATTTTAGAGTATTAACAACATATATTACTCTCAAATACAAATATATGTGACATAACATGGATGTGGCATGAAATGACTTCATAATATTGACAACCATATGGACACTTAATGTTAGTATTGTGCACAGTGTCATTTTTGCAAAAAATATTTAATAAGATTCCATTATATTTTAAGATTAAATAAAAATTTTAGCCATGTATTTCTTTTTTTAGAGAGAGATTTTTTTGCTATAGGGCATGTGTGCTCACTGAAGAGACAGAAAGATAGCGAGAAATCACCCACTCAGAGGGGTGGCCATGCCGAAATCCCCTGTCCTCCACTCTCCTCTTGGGATCCTGGGCATGCACGCACACGTACCTGGCATGAGTTTTAAGCCTCTGGGTTCAGGATTCCAAATTCAGTCGACTACGTGAGAGTCCAGTGATGTAACCATTCTGCCATCTGCTGGCCCCATATTTTTCATTAACTTTTAAAATATTTATCAGTTACAGTTTTGGTATTGCTCTTAAATTCTTTCTTTTTTTTTTTTTTTTTCACGAGAGAGAGAGAGACAGAGAGACAGGTACCCCCTTCAAGAGTCTTCACAAAGTAATCATCTCCCAGTCTCAGCCAGCCCAGTCCCAGGCACGTGTGCATGCCCAGAGTGTTCAGGGAAGTCCTGGGGTGTGAACCCACTACTTTCCCCAGATGGTTCTAGTTGCATTGTTACTGTGGCTCCAACTAGCCCTGCCCTTTCATTTTAATAAACAATGTGATTTATTATAGAAATTAAACAATTTTACAAGCAACCATTGAAAACATAAGTGAAAAATAACTTTAATATATGTTTACATTTAAAGTTTTAGAAACATATAATCACATCTAGCATACGTTTGAAAGAAATTGTAGCTTATTTTATAATTCTAGTTTAAATAATTACTGTCAAAAGAATGCATTTATGTGGACAATCTTGATTATAACATCATAATTAGTGATTTTGCTAAAATGAGAACAAGAAATATGAATTTAATGGAATAAGAGGTACAATGATTTTTAATTACAGGCACTCCTTATTTAACGACCAGGTTTCATCCCTGTGACTAGGCTGTTAAGTGAGTTGGTTAAGCAAGGAGCTCAAAGAACCTTGGGAACCAGCAGTTAGCGTAATGGCTATGTCGCTGGATTCCCACGTAGTCGACCGCGGTTCGCGTCCCGGACCCGGTGGCTTAAAACTCACATCGGGCGCGTGTGCGTGCGTGCCCAAGATCCCGAAAGGAGAATAGAGGAGAAGGGATTGCGGTGTGACCATCCCCCCTGGGGGGTGATTTCTCGCTTTCTGTCTCTATGTCTCTCTCTGTCTGTCTGGCAAGTGTACGCGCCCTACAGTGAAAATCTCTCCAAAAAAAAAAAGAACCTTTTGTAGTGAATAATAGCCAACTGTAGGAATGATACAACGACTGATAAAAGGGATTCCAGAGTCTCACGCAGACTGAGAAAGGGGATTCCTGTGCTAGAGAACTAGTCATATGTCCAGGAGTCATTAAACAGGTAGGTGGTTAAGTGAGAGTTGCTGTATGCAGGCATTGTTTCACTAGGCAGGCAAACACTGCTAGCCAATCATCAACTCACTCGGACAGGCATAGGGATTAAATGCCATCATCTCGCTCTTATGCCAACTCCGCAATATAAAACCACAGCTTTGCACATAGTTTTTCTTAATTTGGTGATTATAAAGGCATATCTGTTAAGGCAGGATGAGAGAACACATTGGTTTAAATGTCTATTAGCTTAATGTATAACTTTAAAATGTTTATAAATAAGGACTATGGGCCTCTCTCTGCAGTCCCTATCTATAGGTGGACCAACAGATCTTGGTCCCAGGTGGTAGATTCCCTTAGGCCCCCTCACTTCAATCTGCCTTTGCTCAATGACCAACCCTGATGAATCCCTAACAGGTCACTATCGTAGTTTACCCACAGGTTGGAGCTTTATCTTATTGTTGGATGTGAGCTCAAAGTTATTACTTCAGCTAACGCAGTTTAAATCACTTATTTTCAGGGTGGTCCAGTAATGTTGAGTTATACCTGAGACTTGTCAACTCGATGACTTTCAAGCACATTGTTACATGATGACAGAATTTCCAAACCAGCTTTTGATAAAATAGTGCAAACCCCATCTGTGAACACATCTGGGAATGCCTACTGGCTTCCGGTTTGTGTCTAACCCAGTAGAGTCCCCACAGAAACTGCCGCACAATGTGTGAGACAAGTGGGCAAAGCTGCTGCTTCTTCAGAAAAGTGCACGAAATGTTGACAATCTACAGGAAGAACACATGTGATTTAGTTGTTTCCATTCTGAGATGGAGAATCCCATAATGAAGGCTTATTCTTCAATGTCCACATTTTATCACCTTCACCCTCCCATTTCACAGAGATGCTTTCAAACAACTAGAATGCCAGTATTTCAAGATATCTAACAAACAGAAGATATTTAGAATAATGTGCTTTGTTTCTTGTGTCAATATTTAATATGATATACATCTATAATCTCTAAATTTGATATTTTATTCTTTTTTTTTTTTGGAGAGATTTTTGCTATAGGGTGTGTGCACTCGCCAGAAAGACAGAGAGAGACGGAGAGACAGAAAGCGAGAAATCACCCCCCAGGGGGGATGGCCACATGGCAATCCCTTCTCCTCCATTCTCCTCACAGGATTTTGGGCACACACACACATGCACATGCACCCAGCATAAGTTTAAGCCACTGGGTCTGGGACTCAAACCGTGGTCGACTACATGGGAGTCCAGTGACATAGCCATTACGCCAACTGCTGGTCCCTGATATTTTATTCTTAAGAAAAGCTGTACAATAAATTTCAGCCACTATCTTCAAGTATAGGAAGCATTAATAACTTCACAACATTAGCATTCAAAGACATTAAGTTCAATTGAAAACTTCTGAAAGATACAAAATAAAGTGGAATCATCTACGCTTGTGCCTAAATGCTATACGGTCCTTTGTACAGAGATAGGCATGGCCACATAGGCTGCAGGAAAAGTGCCATGGACAACCGGGCCAATAACAGAAATAGAGCCCTGGATTTTCATGGCAGGGTTCCAGACGTTTTACTGAAAGAAAATCTAGCATTTCATAAAGCACAAACTACCAGGTGATATCTCAACAGTGTCTACATTTTCTGGATAAAGAGAGATGCCAGCAGAGGCTGGGTACCAGGCCTAAGAGAATAAATACATCAATGGGACTCTACATATTATAAGGACACCAGAAGACTAAACTTGACCAGAAGACTGTGAAGAAAATTGCTTTCTAAGAAATTAAATTTTCTTTAAAAAAATTCCCAGACAAGCTATTACTACATACACACCTACATGTATAGAAACATGTATTAGATTTAAATTTTATTATAACTAGGCCTATTGCAGCCATTGGGAATATTAAAAAAATATACACAAAAATTCACAGATGAATCCATGAGCTGCAGGAATAACATTTTAAAATATAGATGGTAGAGTTTTCTGTCCTTATCCTTTTCTATCTCACATGCCTTTCTCCTGCTTATATATAGGCTAAATATGCCAAGTTCTTTGGGAGAGAAAGGAACCAGTAGATGAACAATTAATAAATAATAAAAATAAAATCCTCTAATTCCTAGTACTACAGAAAATAAACACAGGCTTTTTAAGATTCTCAAAACTTTATTCAAGGGACCAGCAGTTAGCATAATGGCTATGTCGCTGGACTCCCATGTAGTCGACTGCAGTTC
>NW_006159834.1:2368528-2380807 GCF_000334495.1 Tupaia belangeri chinensis | reverse complement strand
AGAAGGGATTGCGGTGTGGCCACCCCCCCTGGGGGGTGATTTCCTGCTTTCTATCTCTCTGTCTCTCTCTGTCTGTCTGGCGAGCACACGCGCCCTATAGCATAAAATCTCAAAAAAAAAAAAAAAACTTTATTCAATAGTTTGGTTTTTCCATGAGAG
Organism: Tupaia belangeri chinensis; assembly: GCF_000334495.1. Classification (NCBI taxonomy): domain Eukaryota; kingdom Metazoa; phylum Chordata; class Mammalia; order Scandentia; family Tupaiidae; genus Tupaia; species Tupaia belangeri. Next base: position 2,380,648 of record NW_006159834.1, on the reverse strand, counting down.
AGTGAGTTAGAGAGAAAGAGTTGGTGGAAGAGAGAAAGGCATCCCCCACCCCCCGTAGGGTCCTCATGCCTTGATTCACCCCATTCCAACCAGCCCAGATCACGGACACGCACACACACACACACAATCCTGGAGTGCACAGGGAGACCCTGGGATATGAACCCAGGACTTCCCACGTGGGACCGGCATCACAGAACATTCTGTTATCATTGTATTGTTGCTGTTGGGCTCTCAGCAGTTTTACGACTATAAGTGGTTCTGAAAACAAAATGCTTTTGCTTAAATCACTTCTCTAGAAACCATGATAGTTCCAAGTCTTTACTTGGGTGGACATAAAGAGTGCCTGGTAGAGACTATCCCTCCATAAATATACATCCTAACCATTTATATAATGTATAACAAACAAAATAACCTCAGTATATTTGTGACATTTTAATTATTTGGCTTGAATTGAACATACACAGGCCCTGACTAACTGCTCCAAATCATAAAAGACAGAATTACAGCTTAACCCCAGGGTATTATCATTTCATTTACAAAAATAGACTTCCGAACCCCACAGAACTGGAGAGGGCTTTGCTTCATAAAAAGAAGCAAAGCAGTCTTTTATAGGATGACCCTCACAAGGCAGTGTGTCCTGATACACTCTCACGCTTTATGTCAGCTCGTGAAGCTTGCTGGAAAGCTTGGGAACAAATGACCTTTTTATTTTTGAAGTAGCTATTTCAGATACAGCTTTATCTGCACAATAAGGCAAGAAAAGTGTGTTGGCCTACTACAGACACCCTACAAGTTTCAGCACCAGTTCAGCAGTATAATAATGACTATTTGGGGCTTCTGAATGGTTTACCTAGAGTACTGGCTATGACCCCCTTTGTGTTACATAATAAATAGTGAGTCGGGGACAGAGTGGAGTTGCTAAAGCTCAGCTGACCCAGTGGACACACATGCCAAAGAACCAGGAAAGTAACCTGCAGCACACTAGGGCATGTTCTGTTCACTTGAGACACAACACATCCGTCACCTCAACAGCAAGTCATCACCACACGGTTCCTTTCAGCCTTTGACCAGCAACCTGGGCGTGATCTTTCAAAGATAGAGGAGCATTCGTGGATTTATGTATTATTATTGATGGACCTATTAAATTAGGTTTTGCCTTGTAACTACTGAGTGAATGATCTAAGACATTCCCCTGCCAGCTGCGATAAGAATTACTGTATGTTTTCTGTATGCTTAAGCACATACAATTCCAGAATCGGATACTGCAGCGATCCTATCAGAGGATATTTTAAAGAGTAAACATGGCTCATGTTATTGGGAACTTCTGAAACACTTCCTAGAGTGGGTGAAAAAAAGGTTAGTTCTTTTTTATTTTAATCACCAGAGGGTGTTATCCAGAGACAGAGAGAGAGAGGAAGCTCCCCTTCCCAGGGCATGGTCATGCTACAATCCCTTACCTCCATTTCTTATCAGGATTTCGATACACACACACAAGTGCCTGTTGTGTTTCTCAGGACTCTGGGGCTGGGATTTGAACTGTGGTTGACCACGTGAGAATGAGGCAAAGTGCCTACCCACTGCGCTACAGCCATATTAATACTTAAATTACCAATGTGATGCATCCTACGTGCAAAATTCTTGGTGTTTTATTAAAAGAATTTATAACATGAGTTAGATAATTTTTTTATGATACATGAGTATACTCAGTGTGACAGTAAGTACATATCCATAAGACATAATATGGTCATACAGGAAAACAGAAAATAATTTTTATTATCCTTATATATATATTCTTTATAAATAAGCACTAGTATATAGCAGTCCTTTTTTTCAAATGTTTTGCATCCTTTATCTCAATTAATCCTTACCAAATCCCTACATATATAGCTACAATGATTACTCCCATTTCAGAAATAAGAAATCTGCACCAAGAGATTATTACATAATGTCACTTAGCTCTGCAGTGGCAGAACCAGGATCTAAGCTTGAGTCTGTGTGATTGAAAAGTTCATGTTTTTAACTACTAAACACATTGCCTTCCATAGGACAATGAATTGATGTCAGTATAATATGTACACGAACTTCATATATCTTCTCATTTTTACAGATGAGGAGACTCACAGAGGTTAAGTTTCTTGTAAATGCTAAAGTTCCAGAATTCTTTCTCTGCTTATCCAGTATGTATCAAAGAATGGCCTATAAACCACCCATCTCAAGTCACCAGATGCTACTTAAAAAGTCAGACTCCTGAGCTTTAGTTCTATAGATATAGATTTGATAGATCTGGGGCAAGGCACTTTTAACAAGTTTCCCTGTGAAGTACTCCACAGTTCCAAGAGGGTGTGTGTGTGTGTGTGTGTGTGTGTGTGTTTCTGATGAGAAGCTTTTTATTTTTTTAACCTCAGTATCTCTTATGAGAAAAATAGAATATTCATACAATGGCATATTTTTGAAAAATGAAGTTTAGTCTCCAGAACATATAACGCAACCCTCTCATTGATTCATGTTTAGGACAAGAATAAATACTTCCTTAAGAAATCTCATTTCAGTTTTCTGATGCTAAAGCATTAGTAAGTAATATTTAACGAATGTGGATAAAAGGATGCTCAGATATGTCTCAGCTTTTGTCTCTCAGAGACCTAGAGTTTCATGTATATTTTCATTCTTTCATAGAAAACCCTCCTTGAGCTGCTTTTTGCCAAAATCAGAGAAAAAGCAAAGCTACTTTAGAAATACAGGACAATGAACACTTATACAATTACTGTAGGAAGGCATTATCATAAACCTTGTGAGGTAAATTATTATTTTTGTTTTGTGTTTTTTCAGAGAGATTTCTGCTATAGGGTGCATGCACTTGCCAGAGAAACAGAGAAAGACAGAGAGACAGAAAGTAAAAATCACTCCCTAAGAATGGCCATGCCACAATCCCTTCTCCTCCATTCTCCTCTCAGGATTTTGGGCACACACACACATGTACCCAGCATGAATTTTTAAGTCACCGGGTCTGGGACTCAAACTGCAGTCAAGTATGTGGGAGTCCAGTGCCTTAACCATTACACCATCTGCTGGTCCCGTGAGGTAAATTATTATCTCTGTTTTATAGAAGAGAAACCTGAACTTTAGAGAGATGACCTAATTTAAGATTATAAATATAGTAAGTATTATGACTGGGATTCAAGCTCAGGACTACATTGTATTTGAACTATGCCAGCTCCATTTCATCACCACTGCTACAACTACCACTTTCAAAATCACCATCACAACCACCTCACTGTCTCCCCACCATCACCATCACCATCACCGTCACTGTCACCATCACCGTCATCATCACCATCACGTCACTGTCACCGTCACTGTCACCATCACTGTCACCATCAGCGTCACTGTCATCGTCACTGTCTCCCCACCATCACCGTCACTGTCACTGTCACCATCACCGTCACTGTCACCATCACTGTCACTGTCACCATCACCATCACTGTCACCGTCAGTGTCACCATCACCATCACCACTCCACCTCTTGCCCTCAATTCATGTTTTGAAAGTAGTCAATTTCCAGATCACACTTGGTGTGGTGTAGTTGTGTGAGTACAGAAAATTAAAATAAATACCCCAAAATGACTGCATCAGACTCTTCCACAGAGGTAACTAGATGTATATAATACTTTAACACACTCTCCAGGCAATTTCTATACGAAGTAAAGTGAAAGGACTGCTTAATATGCAATAGTGCTTCAGTTTTTATGGGAATATTTCAATTATTTAAATACTTCAACAAACATTAGTAAGGCTACGAAGAATACAAATAAATAAAGAGAGTCAGTTCAATAGTATTTTTAATAGAAATGCAATTGCTGTTTTTGTATTTTGTGGCATTTGAAACAGCAAGACATAATGTAGTTTTCAGGCAAGTATGTAGTAAGACTTCAGAGTGAAAATCAATTTGGTTTGTAAGAAATGAATGATTCCTAAAGTACTAATTTATTTCCATAATTCAGAGCAAAAGAGGCGATACAATATAGGTTGACTTTCAAAATCTTGTATTTGCACCTGCAGGTAAGGCATGTTAATGAGAGAGCCTTACTGAGTTAAATGGTATTGCACTTTGACATGGCACAGAAAACACTCAACTAATAGATTTTTTTTAACATTGCATTCCCTACTCTTATTTGCATCATATAACTACATGCCAAGCCAAGCATAACGTGGGCATTTTGACACCGTCATACTTCATACGAGGACATTTCTAGTAAAGAAAATGTGAGAAATGATGGCAGGTGTCTACATTTCACCATCCTCTCATTACTCTCCACAGGTCCCCAGATTAGCCATTGGAAACTAATTCATTAATTACTTAATGAATTGTGCACATATGCTGAAAGATACAATGGTAAGACTGCTCACTGCAGCATTTCTTATACAAAAGGGGGAAAATGTACAATTTGTGTGTCCCTCCACTGAAGAACGGAAAGCATAGATTTACTTATACAGCAAGATATCATCAGCAATTAAAATTAATAAGCAAAATCATATCGTGTTTTGACATGAAATGTCTCCAAAAATTACTGAATCAAAAGAGCTAGCTGCACAAGTTTAAGCATATTAAATAATAGCAAAAATATATAAAATAACTTAATATATAATCAAACATATAAAATATTTATAATTAAATATATAAAATCATATCTATTTATATAAGTGATTAAATATATAAAGTATATATTTCATATCAATAATTAAATATGTAGCTGAATATGTAGAAGAGCTATACATAATGGGTATTAAGGGACTGGATTTAAGACTAGGGATAAGAGTGTCAGCGAAAAGCAGGTAAGGCAGGCAAGGCGGCAGTCACGACTCAGCACAGGGAGAGAGAGAGACAGACATGTGCTGTACAGGGGGACCAACCAGCCTCCTCCATAGGGAATTGTCAGGAAATGAGGCTGCAAAGAGCGACATGCTAAGGTCATGCTAAGGAATCTGGGCTCAACCATATTTGAGTGAAGAGGGAGAAAAGTGATTTCATAGGAGAGTGAAATGCTCACACCCATGGTTTGGGAAGGTTTCTGTGGCTGTCAGATGGACAGGTGGTATCAGAGTTGGAGGCCTGCTGCAATAACCCAGGAAAAAGATAGTGACTCGGAACAGAAAGAGCGGGATGAATTCAGGAATGGCTGTGGAGATCTAACTTACAGTGCTTACTAACCAATAGAATCGAAGAAGGAGAAAAGGAGAAAGAACAAATTAAAGATGGCATCAAGGTTTCTAATTCAAACTAATAAGGGGACAGTTGAGTAGATTTAATGGGGAAGCAGAGTTTGCAATACCAGCAGGCCTTTCAGGAACAGATCTTTTTTTTTTTTTTTTTTAAAGGTTTTTTCTTCAGGGGGTTGGGGGGCCTCACTATAGGGTGTGTGTGCTCGCCAGAAGGACAGAGAGAGACAGAGACAGAAAGTGAGGAATCACCCCCCAGGGGGGAGGGCCACACTGCAATCCCTTCTCCTCCATTCTCCTCTCGGGATCCTGGGCACGCACACGCATGCGCCCGGTGTGAGTTTAAGCCCCGGATCCAGGACTCAAACCACGGTCGACTACATGGGAGACCTGTGACATAGCCATTATGCTAACTGCTGGTCCCCAGGAACAGATCTTAATAGACCAGAAACATGGGGTCCAGCAGAGCAGGTGGTGTGATGGTTAAAGTGCTGGACTCCCACATGGCCATCTGAGGTTCAAGTGCCAGATCTGGTGGCTTGAAACTCACACTGGACACATGTGCCTGTGTACCACCCCAAATCTCAGAAAGAGAATAGAGAAAACAGGGTGGCGGGTGGGGAGGAATTTCTCACTTTCCCACCCACTGTCACTATCTGACGAGTATACCCACCCTATGGCAAAAACCTTAATAAAATAAAATAAAGAAAGCAGGTATCCAATCTTCATAAGAAAAAAGAGATAATAATAATAAAAAGTTTTGGATTAAGTGGTATAAACTGAGGATGAAGTAATGGCACGAAGAAAGCAGGAGAGGCCAGAATTCTGAATAGCAACCACACGCTGGCACCTACACCGCAGGTAAAGGAGGAAGAGACATCACGAAGGACAGAGAGAACAGTCAGTTAGATGAAAGAAAACCAGGGACAAGTCTTGTTCCAGAAAGAAAGGAAATAAAGACTTGGTTAAGTCTTTGGTAAATAAAAGAGTGGCTAGTCAAATGCATTTTAAGGATCTTTCCAAACTTTTTGATGGCTATCTAAGTCAATTTCTGGTTAGGACAATAATTCATAAACTCTGACCTAATCCACAAAAAGGGATACACACTCATATACACACAGTCTCTGGAGGTTCTATGCATGGTCATGCCCAGGCTCACACAAGTTAGGGATAAGTCTGATGGTGGCTAGCAATGTTTCTATTGAAGAGATACACAATCTTCCAGAATCAGACATGGGAGCAGAGCTTGGAGAATAACAAGGGAACCAGAAACATACTGATAAAATATAGCTTTGACCTGCATTGCCAGGGATCTTCTATTTTATTTTTATTGTAACTTTTCCTTTGGAAGCTTATTGCACCAAGTTTCAGCATGAAGTCATTATAATGCTAATGAGGTTATACATATTAAAAGAGTTACAGTAAAGCAACTCTACATGTGCAGTAGCCAAATTTAATATATAACAAATTGGATCTATTCCCAATGTGGAGGGCTTCTCATTATAGATAATTGCTCTGAAAAGTACATTTTTTTTATTATTGCTATATTCCTAACAACTAAAAGAGAAAAAAGTATCCTTTTAACTTTTTTTAGAAACCCTATTCAAGAAAAACAAACTTCATTATGTTGTTGGTAACAATGTTTGAGGAGTAATAATGTTTCAATCTTAAGTATTCATATGAGAAAATTTTAACATTTATATACTACAATGGTACATATGTCACACTTCTGTGGTTTCTTATAGCGATAACCTCAATAAATTCCCAAATGGACAATATTGATTAATAAGTAATTATAAAATAAATCTAAATATGTCACTTAAATCAAACATATTTCCCAGCAGTTCCTGAAACATTCAATAATTTTCAAATAATTATTAAAAAGGGGTCAAACGTGGTTAGCCACGATTTAGACTTCAGTTATTTTGCTCAAGTACTTAATTTAAATAATCCATTTGAATGAGCTACATAATGTAGAATTTCTTGAAGCAGGATTTTTAAACTCTTTCTTAATCTAAATAGTACAACTGGAGAAGACATGAAAGTAAAAGGATGTGCTTCAGACTACAAAGCATTCTTCCGCAACAGATGGCGCTCAAATGATGCTGTTTTCTCTTACTCTTATAAATTTGCTCTTGACCTTGCCTACTATTACGTAAGGAATCACAGCCGAGAACTGCAGTTAACATAGCTATGAAACTTTCATGTCTTCCCTTGTTACAAGTGGTGTGACTTTCTGTCATTACCAAGATACCCTAGATTGAGATATGAAGGCAGATGTACTGACACATGAGATAACCATACGCTGTTTAAAGGACGCAGGAGTAGCTTCAAAGGAGGGGAGAGAAGCTTCACAACGGGTCCCATGTCATGCCATCAATTACAGACCTGTCACGCTAATGACTAAGGAAATGCAGGGAGCAGCGACAATGGGAGCATTCATCTTGTTCTTCTCCGGAAGAGGTGCACCTGTATCCCACTGCACTCTGTCTTCTCCTGACTCCGTTCTCCAGGACAGTGACTGTGATTGTGAGACTGCGGCCTATCTATCATCCTTTCTTCCTGAAAGGCACCTTGGCTGCGGTTAATGACTGTAATAAGACCAAACAATAGATACCAGCTTTTCTAAAAACGGGTTCAACTGAGACCAAAAAGAAAAAAAGATTCCACTGGGAAGTCAACTGATATCTTTGTACATTTTTGTACCACCTCACATGCTTTGCTCCTCCAGTCCACATATGTATTTGCTAATATTTAGATACAGAGTATGACTAACAAGTAACAGGACTAATCTTTTGTGTGAATTCCATAAATACTATCTCTAAGTATGGTAAGAACAAGAATACCATCTCTTATTACGGTAAGCTTTTACTCCACATACAACTTACATGCATAGGTCTTGTCTTAACCGGTAACATGTGAAGTGTTTAACTACATATTACCAGTGCTTCCCAACAGTAAGAGAATAATGTCATTTAGCGATCAACCACACATCTCATTTTTAGTACTGTGCTAATTACTCTCCATAAAACAGTTGAATTTACAATATAAAACTGTAAACATAGTCACATAGAGAGAAAATAAAAAAAGCAAAGTCAAGTAGACATGTTGACACCATATAGAGCAACCTCAAAAAATATTTCTTGAGTATCCATTGACAGTCAGCCCCGGGAGGAGTTGGCTGCAGGAGGCTGACTGCCTGCTTTGTCATGTTACCTGCAGGGACACGTGGAAATTACTTAAACTCTGTGCTTCAGGTTCTAATCTGTAGGTGAGCACAAAACACCACCCATTCCTTAAGATGGCTGTGAGGAACACCTGGACAGTGGCCTGGCACTCAAAAAAGCCCTAAACAATATTTTTAAAATTACTTATGCATTTCTATAAATATATTCTTCATAACATTAAAAAATAAAAAGTCATTCTGACAGCTATTGCCGCTGCTAGAACTACTAACTGTTACTACCGTCATTATTCCTTCTGCTGCTGCACACGTGCCAGGCACCGAAAGGTGATTCATAGGTGGTGCTTGCCACAAAAACTTAAGCAGTAGATTGGCATTTCCATTTTCCATTTGAAAGCGTGTTTCAAAATTATGTGTACAACTACTAATTCTGAAGTGTTTTCTTTACATCAGTATTAAGAACTTGGGGGGATATAAAAATTCATGCAACTTTTAAAATATTCAGAACCTTACAATATAGTAAGGAGTAAAGGATACAAATTATGTCCACAAATAGCTAGTATATAAGGTAGTCGTAATACAATGGAAGTATTAAGTATAAAGATAGGGTCAAAGAAAAAGAATTCCAGGGATGGAATCTTAGGAGAACATAGCTCAGTTTATCCTAAGGGGGTGAGTGCAAATTTGAAACGACTGAAGGAAAGAGAAAGGTATCTCATCAGGAAGGCAAATGGCAATAGTGTATGCAACACGGCAACACACCATAAAATTCATTTTAAATCTACTGGTTGCGGGGGTCAGGGGGCAGCTGGAGGCAGCTTGTTACTGGGTTTTCCATGCTGATTTCTAAATCCAGGAAATCACTGCCTCTTTGAACTTCCCAAGCTCTCTTTGTATGAGCAGCAGTTTCTGACCCTGAACCTGGGTAACGATCCACATTGTGCAAAACACAAGCTAAGGTCCAAGAAAACTCACATGCTTGATGCTTTCCAGAAATGAATATATTAGTCATTATGTCCATTGTAAGTAACCCTGATGCAACCTAACGAGCAAACTCAAACCACTTCCATGAGGGGGGGAGACATTCATGGCAAAATAGAATTGAAGTATGAGTTTATTTTGGTGCAAAGAAAAATGTGAAATCCAAGCATAATTTCAACATAACACATATTTTCCATCAACTTTTTGAAGACTCCCTTGTATACTAAGAAAATACTAGGAAAAACCATCAGCACTTTCACAGTTGATGTTACAAGTATAGTTATTAAAATCAGATTCCAATTATTATTTTGATGATTGACATGCAAATATTCATAACTTTCTTGTTGTTGTCTGGACAGCTTTTGTAAAAACTAATTCAGGGATCGTCTTCCCAAAGCACCTCGAGGCTCCCATGCTTCCAAGAGTCTTCATTAAATGGTCAGACGTGGCTTGTAGCCTCTGACTTCAGTTAAATTTTCTACCAGGATTAAATGAAAGACTAGGAGGCTTTATATTTTCTTTCTTTTGATATTGGCAGGGCCTCATAATTAAGTACAAAATGAGTGAAAATGCAGAAACAGACATTCTTCTGTTATCCCATCCTCTATCGCTATTATAAAAAAATATTTCTGGCCCTTTGCAGTATAATTTGTACAATAAATTAATATTAAATTATGTAATTTGAATACAATTTTTTACTTTGTGTTTTAAGTTTAAATATCCTTTAAAAGATTATTTCATCATGAATTTAAGATGTCACACACAGTTTATCACGAACTTACCACCCCTCAGGATCTAATGTTAGCTGTATGGTTTAATACAATTGATGCATATATGATGGATCTTGATTAAATTTTTCAAATCTAGGATGAAAATATTTCTGAAGTTTCTGCTATTTGCCATAGTCACTCGCTAGAGATCTCTCTCGCCTCAGATCTTTTCTAGTGCTGGCCATTTAAGCCATGTATGGGGATAGGGTGATCAGCCCTGTCTCTCCAACCAGACTAGAAGTTCTCTGAGGGCGAGAGTGCCTTCCCCTTCCACATCCCTACGTAGACAGTAAGAGGTCATTCACATAACAGAGGTTCACAGAAACAGTTGGTGATCATAAAAAAAGGAAAGAAAGAAGAGCGTAAGGGACAACAGCAGAAATCTGGGGCACACATTCTTTGCTTCCTTTGAAGTTTTTGCCTTAGGGCACATGAGTTCAGCAGAGAGAGACATAGAAACAGAGAGAGGGAAAGTGAGAAATCACTTCCCTGGGTGGGGGGGGAGGGGAAGGGGAGGGAACCACTGCCACACGGCAATCCCTTCTTCTCTATTCTCCTCTTAACATTTTTGGCACACATGCGCACATACACACCTGGCATGATTTTCAAGCCACCTGGTCCAGGACTCCAACAGTGGTTGACCATGTGCAAATCCAGTACTTTAACCACCACACCACCTGATAGCCCATAGGACACATATTCTTAACAGGGATATTGAAAATTCAAAATGTGAGACCAGCAGTTTTCATAATGGCTATGTCACTGGACTCCCATGTGGTCGACTGCAGTTGGAGTCCCAGACACGATGGCTTAAACTCATGCCAGGCACATGTGCATGCGTGCCCAAGATCTCGAGCGGGGAATGGAGAAGGGATTATGGTGTGGCCATCCCCCCTGGGGAGTGATTTCTCACTTTCTGTCTCTCTGTCCCTCTCTTTCTGGTGAATGCACATGCCCTATAGCAAAAACCTCTCAAAAAATATATATATATATACAGTTTCAATAATAAAAATTTAATAGTCTTATTCAGGGTTTTTACCCTATAGCAAAAACCTCTCAAAAAAAAAACAAAAACTCATATTTCCCTAGATGTAACAGCATTTCTGTAGATGAGACATTTTTCACAGTTTTGAAGAGATTAACCAAAGCAAGTATCTATTCATCTTCATATTTGAAATATTTTCCCAATAATTTTTATTTAAATCCTGAAATTAAAATGTTACTTGAAACAAAATTCTGAAACTAATGGTGAAAATACATAAAGAGGAATCAGAGTACAATAAGAAAAAATTAAAAAGGGGAAATCTTTAGTTTCATCCGCAGCACTGCCATTAACCAGCCATTATGACCAACCATTATGGTCAAGCCATCCAGACTCTTCTGACCTCAACTGACCCCAGTATTTACTGATAGCACTGAAGTATATGTTCTCCAGGGATATATAAAATCTAAGATTTGGTGATCTTATGAATTAATTATATTTGCAGCCCTGGAAGCACCTTCATGAAAATTCAAGACCTACCACCTTTATGAATGCCCTGGAGCCCCACTGACCCACCCTCTCTATCAATAGGCATCTCGCTGGCCCTTTTGGCACTTGAGAGCCACATCCTCCACATTTGGATGTGCTGCCCCACACTGCCTTTAAAGTGGCACTGCCTTGAGTGTGCCCAGAGTAGGAGAATCTCTCCAGCTGCAATCACTGCACCGTTTCCTTCTCTGCTCTGTTTTCTGTCTCCATGTATGTCTGTTCATGTGTGAGTGTGTGTGTGTGTGTGTGTGTGTGTGTGTGTGTGTTTATATACAACTAAATATGCCTTCTTGGGGCCTTCTTGGCACTAAAGAGGCTGAAAACTTAAAGACAATGTTTATAAGACTTTCGGGCAGCTAAGGTTCTAGATGTAGACTGGATCACAATGATTAAATGAACCCACAAGCAGCAGCAAGAATACTGGAGTGGAGGCCATGATG
>NW_006159834.1:2350794-2368494 GCF_000334495.1 Tupaia belangeri chinensis | reverse complement strand
TTTTCTGTCGCAATATTCGAGTCTCCATTCAGTAGTGTTGGCCACTGAGTGGCACTTAATGGTTAGTGATGACGGCCTACCCACCAGCATTCCAGGTCTACGCACTAGTTTTAAGGATGGGAGAGAAATGTGGCAACAGCTGCAGCTCCTCTGCTGGGCTAGCTCACGCTGCTCTGCCCATTATTTCTCCAAGTCCAGTTTTTTTTTCCCTACTTCTTCTTTTTCAATAATATTATAAGCACCTTTTTTCCTTGAATAAGTTCGTTTTTGCCAAGGCAGACAAATTTTCTTTTTTTCTACATCTGAACCCTGTATGACAAACAAATACTTTAATGCTAATAAAATACAAAAAAGCAGAGTTAGGGAAGTGGGAGGGGGGCAGGAGAGAGAGGGTGGAGGAATGCACCAGATTACAAGGCAATAAAACCTTCAGCCTGGTTTCGGCAACTGCCACTAGCTCATTACTGTGACCTTGCCAAGTCACTTAAACTTTGCAGCTCTCAGTGCCTCAACTATAAAATGACAGTACTGAAGGATATATTCTCTAAAGTTTCCACAGATTCTAAAATTCTAAGCTTTGATAAATTAATTAATTTAAAAGCCTTAGCTACATTGCCACAAGGTTGTTAAATCCTAAGGCAAGTGGCTTGTTTCCCTTCTAATCAGAATAGACAAAACCTCACATTTTTGAATTCCAGGATGATTTCTTTCGTATCTTAGTACTCCCATTAGAGAGTAAGAATGGGCTGACAGTTCCTCATACGAACAACTTCCTGAATGAAACAGCTGTTTCAATGTAAAGCCGTAACAAATTTAGATTAGTGGCTCTCCAATTATTTACTTTTTCAAAATTATAAATGAGGTAAATTTTTTTTCTTTAAAGTCAATTACTGAAGCGTTTGATTCAAGATGAATATTCTCCTAAAGCAAAATTCCTAATGGACAGTCAGGCACTATCTGCTCATAAACCGTAAAATGCTCTTTGCAACTGAAGACTGTTTCCTCCTCGGTAAAAGTGTGTTAAAGGGACTCGGAAATGGTTTGATGTATTGAACAGCTGAGTGGTAGGACACGGCATTTACTGTTTTTAATAATACTACCATTTCATAGCAGATGAGGCAGAACCAATTATACCTATTATAACAATTTAATCATGAAAAAAACAAATGACAACTACATTGTAATAGCCTGACCAGTTTTCTATAGTTTATAAAGCCAGATTTAATAGTTGTCTTTAACACTTTTAGTATGTACCTGTATTTTTCAAAGCATATGTAGCAGAGATTGCTAATTGCTTTTAATATCACGACTTATAACTGGGCCCTTTCCAGCCAGAAGTGGCCATGTTTCCAGAAATACTGTCGATTGTTATCCAATTACAAAAGTAACTCTTTGTGGCAAATTTGGGGTTACTTCCTTCAAAAGAAGCCGAATAATTCTCTCCTTTCCCTCCTTCATGGAACATAGAACGTGGATGCCTAGAATAGCCCTCATAAGCCAGGATTTCACCACACAACCAGGCTTGCTAAGTGGTGAGCTGCCTGAAGCCCAGGTTGTCGGTGACTTCACAGAGCCTCCATTTGAGTCCTGGGATGCCTTCCTTTTACATGACAGAGAAGGAAATTTCTGTAATTATTTTGCATTTTAGTTTATATGTATCTGAGCCTACTCTTAGAACAGACATCTTTTTCAGAGTAGGAGATTGTTTCAGTTCTCGTTAAAATTGTAGGTATAGAGCCAGCCCCGCGGCCTAGTGGTTAAGGGAGCCAGAGCCCACATGCCACCTACAGATTGAATCTGGCCCTGGCAGCTTCCAAAACACCCTGGACACATATGTGTGCATGCCCCAAATCCCTACAGCACAGAGAAATGGCAGAGAAGGGATGACAGTATAAGCACACCCCACTGAGGGAGGTGCTTGCTTCTCTCTTTCTCTACTTCTCTCTCTGGCAAGCATACACACCCCTGGCCAGTTAAAACAAAAATATTGTACATATAAAATTTTCTTTAAAAATCAGGAAAAACTAACATGTACATCATTATATATTATGTACACACACACACACACACACACACACATATCACACACACACAAATTATATAAAGATTTATATATAAGATTTTATATATAATATGTAATACATATTTTTATATATAACATATAAAGATTTTTGCCATAGGGAGTGTGCGCTAGACTGAGAGAGAGAGAGAGACAAAGGCAGAGAGAGAGAAATTGAGAAAGCACCCCCTCTCAGGGGGATGGCCATGCCACAATGCCTTCTCCATTCTTCTCAGGATTTGGGGTGTGCACACACGTACCCAGCATGCTTTTCAAGCTGTCAGTTCCAGGACTCCAACTATGGAATCAGCCATATGAGATCCAGCACCTTGACCACCACACCACCTGCTGGCCCAAATATGTGTACTTTTTTTTTTTTTTTTGAGAGGTTTTTTTGTTTTGTTTTGTTTTGTTTTTCACTATAGGGCGCGTGCGCTCGCCAGACAGACAGAGACAGACATAGAGACAGAAAGCAAGAAATCACCCCCCAGGGGGAATGGTCACACCGCAATCCCTTCTCCTCCATTCTCCTCCCGGGATCTTGGGCACGCACGCACATGCGCGTGGCGTGAGTTTTAAGCCACCGAGTCCGGGACGCGAACCGCGGTCGACCACGTGGGAGTCCAGCGACATAGCCATTACACAAACTGCTGGTTCCCAACTATGTGTACTTTTAACAGGTATTTAGAATGAATTTTTGTTAGTTTGTTTGTTTTCTAACAGGGACCACTATGAAATCATGACAGTAATAATCATATACAACTAATTAGTACCTGTACACTAACTTAAAAGGTTTCTATGCCTTCCCCAACTCCAAGATCATCTTCCACTCAGCTAAAAAAGGAGAGTAACTGGGGCCAACCCATGACTTAGTGGTTAAGGCAGCTAGATCCCACATGGCCAATCTTGTGGTTTGAGTCCTGGATCCAGTGACTTGAAAAACAATCTGGGTGTGTATGTGTATGTGTCCA
This sequence comes from Tupaia belangeri chinensis, assembly GCF_000334495.1. Classification (NCBI taxonomy): domain Eukaryota; kingdom Metazoa; phylum Chordata; class Mammalia; order Scandentia; family Tupaiidae; genus Tupaia; species Tupaia belangeri. Next base: position 2,365,464 of record NW_006159834.1, on the reverse strand, counting down.
CGATCCCAAGAGCATAGAGAAATTAAAAAGAAAGGATTGCAGGTGGCCAAGCCCCTTGGGGGGTGCTTTCTCTCTGTTATCTTTCTTTCTGTCTCTCTGCAGAGTGCACACACCTTATGGGAAAAACAATAGCAACTATAATCACAATTCTAATATTGGGTCATTGGAAAAGTCATGACACATTTTTGCATAGAAAAACAGGAAAAAACATAGCATGACTTTTCTGACAACCAATGGGAATTTTACTTTAATGATGAAAAATGACAAAGAAACAGTTTGGCTGACAGATGTATAACAGAAAATGGAAGTGTTAAGGCAAACCATATGAAATTGCCAATATTTACATTGTTGACCCTCAAAACTTGTCATTTTATATGATTCAACCTGAATTATAATTGAGGTCAGAGAATGTGGACTGTTTGAGGGAAAGAATAGAAGCAAAAGCATGTTACTTATTTCAGGTGAGAGAACTCAGTCCTCTCAAGCACTCCCTACAAAAGTAAAATCCATCGAATACTCTCATGTCACGTATAGAGTGTCCCGTCCAAAAATCATTAATGTTGGATTATTTCAAGTTTTTTTCTCCCTGAATGATCTGTGTTTCTTCCAAAATGCTTTTGTTTTTCTTCTTTTCTGCCCCCCATCTTTTAATTGGACTCAAATGTCTATTGGTCCTTGTTATGTTTTTTTTTCGCCCCATTCTCTGAAGACACTAAAAGTTAATTGGAAGCTTTCTGGAAATGACTGGGGCTTCTCGAACTAAATCTTGGACAATGTGGCTCAACCACTTCATAGCAAAATGCCGATGTCAGTACTTTAAAGTTGCTTTTGCCTTTCTTTCTCTAACACTGATCAATTCCTCAGAGAAGAATCTTCCAACTTCCTGCCGTAGGATAAAATCCGGGATATCAGCTTTTGGGAACAAACGGGGAGATGACCAGTTTATTAGCTGTAGTGAGTATTCATTCACATACTCTCCCCGGCTCTTCGCCTTCTAATTTTGACAGTATTAAACTCATTGGTTGACAAATAATATTCTCATTTCCTTGGTGATTTTTAAATCATAATTTTAAATAAGAATCTTTCCTCCAATTCGATAAAGTATAAGAGGGTAGTAAATGCATTGCAGTTAATGTTATAAATTGATATTTATTTTTTTCTCTAAGCTTAATCTATATGGCTAATTTTTCAAATGTAAATTTTCATTTTGTAATTACATACTTCACATTTAATATGCTCTCTCATTTAAATCAAGAATAGGGAGTAAGTGGAAATACATGCACTACAGCTGAAGAGTCTCAGCCTTTTCTCTTCTCCTGATTGTGTAGTGAGAGGTGAGTCTAAAAAGGTACCTTTTACATATATTAGACGTAACATCAAAAGAGAAAACTTGGTATATAGTCAAAGTTTATTTTTTTTACCAAAGTGCTTCCTTTACAGTGCCTAACTTAGTCCTTGGTGTGCTGTAAATGTTCAATAAAAGAATAAAATTAAAGAGTATATGAGAGAACTAATTAGTAACATTCCAATATTCTTCAACTCCCAAATATTATGATCTAAAAGCAGTCCTTTATATAGTAAAAAACTTGTTCAAGCTAGCAATCTAGTATTTCTTGGTTTTACTTGTAACCTTAATTAAAATAGTTGGATATAATTTGACCAAATACTTGTTTAAAATCCAAATCTTTAACAGATTTCTGAAAGTTGGTTTAGCTAAATTAAGATAATTAAGAATTCCAAAAATCTGCTTTTTTAAAATCTACTATTTGTATCAAGTTACTAAGTAGTTATAAAAGAGAGAGGGGAATTATATGAATAAATACTGATCAATCACCTAGGTTCAATTATAGCCAATTCGGTTTTTTTGGAAAATGATAATGATATCAAGGTTTTTAATAAGACAATGTGAGATCTTACTTATGTCCAATGGGTATCAGATTATCTCAGAAATATAGACCACACATCTCCGATCTTTCTGAAGTCAAATAAAATTACTGCATGGATAGAAATGAAGATAGTAAGAATCTCAAAGAATAGTGAAGAAAATTAAAGATTTATTACCATAGGATAAACTAGCACCAAATTTACCCATTTCACAAATACTTATTAACTATTTATTCATCATATCAGGATATCTCATCTAAAACCTTTCCTGCACTCTGGACAGAGACTCAAAAGACACATGCATATGATTTTAGAGACCAAAAACAAAAAATTAGTCTTACTAACTAATCTATTGTGTGCTATAGAAATAGAAAATAATTCTAAAGCCCGAGTGCTTGTTCCTTCAGTACTGAACACACGTGCTGTCTGATGATGGTTTTTACTCTTCAACCTTTGCCCATCACAAAGAAAACAGTGTAAGATTGAGAGCAATGCATACATGTTTTAACACAAATAACGTGAAATTATTTTTATTCATAACAAGCTAGGTCTCTATCTTTTTTTTCTCATCAAGAAAGCAATGAACTAATAAACATTCCTATATTTACATATAATAACCATAAATATATTTTAGCCAAATATGAAGCAGCATGTGTCACATGTTGAAGAAAGTGTTATTTAAAACTGTCATATGGAACCAGCAGATGTGTGGTGGTTAAATGTGCTGAACTCCCACATGGCCAACTGCAGTTCAAGTCCTGGACCTGGTGGCTTGCTTTCTCACTTTCTCTCTCTCTTTCTCTGTCTCTCTCTGAACAAACTAGAAAATAATAATAAAGTTAAATAACATGCATATGATTTTAGAGACCAAAAACAAAAAATTAGTCTTACTAACTAATCTATTGTGTGCTATAGAAATAGAAAATAATTCTAAAGCCCGAGTGCTTGTTCCTTCAGTACTGAACACACGTGCTGTCTGATGATGGTTTTTACTCTTCAACCTTTGCCCATCACAAAGAAAACAGTGTAAGATTGAGAGCAATGCATACATGTTTTAACACAAATAACGTGAAATTATTTTTATTCATAACAAGCTAGGTCTCTATCTTTTTTTTCTCATCAAGAAAGCAATGAACTAATAAACATTCCTATATTTACATATAATAACCATAAATATATTTTAGCCAAATATGAAGCAGCATGTGTCACATGTTGAAGAAAGTGTTATTTAAAACTGTCATATGGAACCAGCAGATGTGTGGTGGTTAAATGTGCTGAACTCCCACATGGCCAACTGCAGTTCAAGTCCTGGACCTGGTGGCTTGCTTTCTCACTTTCTCTCTCTCTTTCTCTGTCTCTCTCTGAACAAACTAGAAAATAATAATAAAGTTAAATAAAATAATAATTTTAAAAATTAAATAAATAAAAACTGGCAAATGTGTGAAGTGCATTTAGGAGATTTACTTCTTTTTTTTTTCCCTCTCTATAGGGTAAATGTTAATTATTATTACAAGGGAGAAATGTTGAAATAATTGATAAATAATTGATATTTGCTATCTTACATACAAAACAACCATGATTGTAACTTTTAATGAGAAGTAAATTGATAACCTATTTATATATAAATATTAAACAGTGCATTTGCTAGAAAACTTTGGGAAGATGTTTCTCATTTTTGCAAGAAAAAAATGTTAATGAAAATTTAGTAAAATATAAGGCACAATAACAAGATTAAATAATACCACAATTCCAACTGTAGAAATGTGTGGAACACTAGTATTCGTAATACTGAACAAAATCACCTTTAAGACTGTTTAGTAAACTATTTAATTTTATTTAAGACTAAGTATTTCAAAAGAAAGTCATACTTGTTCAGTTCTCAAGAAGTTAAAAAGGCAATTCAGTTTGATAACTTTGCTATGTTAAAATGTCACAGGAAGAGAAAACTCCGAAGCCATGTACACCTTTCTCTTCATAATTTTATATTGCACAAAATAATACTTAAAAGAAATTTTCCATCTTTCTTTTGTCCTATAATTGGAAATAATTTCTCTAAAATAATCACTAATATTTCAGCCTCGGAGGCAATTAAAACTAATTTTACGCTTCAAGGATATTTAAATCAATAAAGCAGTTACTGAAGCAATATCACTTTATCTAGAGCAGCACTTTTTAAATATAGTTTCCAATAATTAGGAATACAAAAGTAGCACCTTACTTTTACAAGGTGAATACTATATCACGTTTTTTCCCAGTAAATTAGAGTAATTGATTTTTTTTACATTTACTGACAACAGCTATTCAAAGTGACTTACATATTTCAGACTCATGATAATTAAGTTTGAGCTACCATATTAGAGTCAATGATCAAGAAATTAATGTTTTTCAGAACACAAACAGACTATTTTTTCAGACCGTAAGGCCATCAGAAAAAAGAGGTATCCAGAAAATGGCCTATTCTAGTCGTCAGGGCAAAAAGATGAATCTGTTTGGGTAAGTCAGGACTACTGTAAGACTCCCAAGAGTAGTCAATATGTAGACATATCTATATAAAATGCAGGATTCCTGATGTGTAATGATTATACAAACTAATAAGAATGATCTGCTCTAAAGTGCAACATTTCAAACCATTGTAGAAGAAAGTCACTAAAATCTCTTTCCATAACGAATCTGATAAGCAGTTTAGGGGTTCAAGCCTGTCGAAGCAACCCTGGTTGAACACCAGCAACATTAGTTTACATCTGTGGCAGTTAATTTATTTATATATAATCACATTAATGTTTGTTCCTTATAGCTTTCCCCAGAGCTAAGAAATAAAGGCACTAAGAAGGAAAAGAAAAGGTCAAGGCAAATAACAAAACTTGGGACGCTGAGACTGTAAGTGAAATCATAACCTTTTTTGTAGCCATATCTCTTTCTTTTAGGGTAGAATTGTTGCACATGAATGGAAGCAGGCCAGTATCAACTGCCCCAAGAATGACTCGATCAACACAAATGACAGAATCGGTGACAAATGGTTACTCTACCCAGGGCCGGTTTCTAGTCAGAGGGAATACTGCAGTGAAGGCTAAGGGAAGAAGCACATCAGACCTGAAGAGGAGTCAGGCTTGGAACTGGCTGTTACTGAGATGGGAGACAGAGTTGCAATAAACAGGTAGTCAGAACATAGGCCCAAAGACACAGAAGAGCAGCGCATTCATGAGAAACTGTGTGCTCACAGGACGCGGCTTACAGCAGTGAGTCACCTAGATACACTACACTCCGCAGCACAAGGTCATGGTATTCCTGGCCCAGAGGCACCAGACAAAGAATGCAGATCCTGAAGGTCAGTTAGCCCCACAGGAAACTTCGGCAAATAGATTACCTCAATTACTGGTTGAGAAAGCTGTCTCTCTCTGCACATGGGCCCTATGACAAAAAAACTTTAAAAAAAAAAAAAGTCTTTTAAAATTTAATTTATTTTTGCTGTAGGGTATATGTGCTTGCAAGAGAGAGAAGGGAAGTGAGAACTCACCCTCCAGGGGGCATGGCAACTCACCCTGCAGGGGGCATGGCCATGCAGCAACCCCTTCTTCTCCATTTTTCCCTTAGCATTTTGGGCATAAGCACACATGTGCCTGGCATGATTTTTAAGCTGCTAGGTCTAGGATTCACACTGCAATCAGCCTTGGGAGAATCCAGCACCTGCTGGTCCCCAAAATGGTTTTTTTGGAAAAATAAAATGTACAAAAATTCACTTGGCAAAGAAAACAACTTAAATATGCTAATAATCATTTAACAAATATGAGAAGTTATCAAAGAATTACCTAAAGATAATTTTGGAAAAAATTTACAAATATGTAGTGAATGCCTTAGAAGATCCAAGCTCTTATTTACCAGTAATTCTAGGAATTTTCCCTTAGGGTATAACAAACCTAGGAAAAAATATTAGGTATGAGATTAGCTTTATAGAGATATTTATGGTATTAAAAACTTGAAAACCATAGGTAACTTTTTAAATATATCATGGAGTACTCATTGAATAAACTATCTGGCTATTATTTCAAGTTTTATTTTCTGAGAATATGTAAAAAAGGAGGGGAGGGAAAATATTTATTTATTTATTTGTTTGTTTGTTTGTTTGAGGTTTGTACCATAGGGCACGTTCACTTGCCAGAGAAAGAAAGAGACAGAAACAGTGAGAAGGAAAGTGAGAACTCAAATCGCAGTGGGATGGCCACATCACAATCCTTTCTCCTCCATTCTCCTCCTGGGATCTTGGGTGTGCATGCACAAATGCCTGGCATGAGTTTCAAGTCACAGGATCCAAGACGTGAACTGCAGTTGGCCATGTGGGAGTCCAGCAACATAACCGCTACACCATCTGCTGGTTCCCCAAATGTTTAGTTTTTGATAAAAATATAATTATATCACATGTATGTTAATGTATTTTTCCCCTATTGTACAAAATTATTCTATTCTGTAATTTCCAAATAAACAATACCTACTAATTAGCTCTTCAAAATCACCTAGAATTAAAGGCTTTTTAAATAATAAGGAATCTGATAACAAAATACTTTAAATAAACTGCTTTTATGATCTTTCATTTAATTTTTGTAGAACTTGCTTTTTGTGTATTTATTAATTTCTGTAATATTTGAATGAAAGTTTAAGTAAAATTAACTATGCTAAATTTGTTCTACTGTGCATTTTCTTCTTTTTATTTTATTTTATTTTATTTTATTTTATTTTTTACTGTAAGGGTACTTTATTTAGTCATTTTCTTCACAACTGAAACTCGGAATTCAAAGTTAACATCCTTGCCCATGAGCTTCTTATAGATACCAGAGAAAGTTTCAACCTTGTGCTCCACGTTTTTCTGCTGGGCTTTGTCCAGGTGGACCTTGGTCCTCCAGGATGGCGTCGTGCACGGCGGTCAGGGTGCGGCTTCTGGGACACTTTTGCTTATTTTTCAGATGGCTTTTTTGAGTTGGCTTAAGCAGAATTCTCCTCTGAGCAATAAAGACCATGTGCTTCCCACTGAACTTCTTCTCCAGCTCGCGAATGAGCTGCCCTTGGATCTTCTAGAAGGACTTTAGTTGAGGGACAGGAACAATGATTATCCGACCACCACCAACTTCAATTTCCTGGGACGCCGTGATGTTCAGCTCCCTGAGCTGTGCCTTCAGGTCCGAGTTCATCTCCAGCTCCAACAGGGCCTAGGAGATGCCCCACTCGAACTCATCCAGCTTCTCGCCATTGGGCTTCACGATCTTGGCGCTCGAGCTGAACATGCCTGCTCCTCGGTGAGCGCCGGCTGAGGAAGCTCTACTGTACATTTTTTAAGATGTATTTAAATTTTTGTATAATACTTAAATTAACTCTTTTTTTTCAGAGAAGAACTTTTGCTATAGAGTGCATGTCCCCACTGGAGATACGGAGAGAGAAAGTGAGAAATTGCCCCCAGCAGTGGAGCTGGCCATGCCCTAATCCCTTCTTCTCCACTTTCCTTTCAGGATTTTGGGCATGCACACACATGCTCTGATTGGGAGTTTCAAGCCATTGGGTCTAGGGCTAGAACTATAGTCAGTCATGTGGGAGTCCAGTGCCACACCCACTATGCCACCTACTGACCCCTAAATAAAGGATTTTATAAAGTTAAATTCCTTGAAGTTTCTATTTGACTTTCTTTACATTCTCACATAATAATTGTCTAGTTTAAATTTCTGCATATTATTGTGAATCTTTTTCTAAATCTCAAAAACATATTTTTAGTCAGAAGACTTATTCAACAAGAGAATGGGAATGAAACCATAAAACTTAACTGCTACTTTAAAAGAAATATATATTTAAATATAATTTTCACTGGGAACTAATTAGAAAAACTTTATTTATAGGTAAAGATTAGTGATTTATGAAAAGAATACCTAAAGATGATTTATTTTGTTCATCTATTCAATAAATATTTTTGATATACTACAGACTCTACAGTTGAAACTGAAATAACATAAAATGAAATGATCTTTGCCCTTGGAGCTCTGCATGTAATATTGGGAGTTCTTGATTAGAATCATAAGTGAGCTTTTGTAAATTAATAAGCATTCTAAAATTGCATGCAGTTATGAGCATACGTGCATTTTTGCTCTTAGCTTTCATTAGATCTTCCAAAGGATCAGTAAACATTAAACCAAAAAAATGTCAAAGCAAGGAGGAACAAAGGAAAAAATCAGATTAGCTAGTATTTGAAATAAAATGGACAAAGAAAGGACTTATTCTAATAACAGCTCTGACAACCCCTCAAAAAAAAAAAAAAAGAGGAGAAAACTCATTCTGCTTATGATAAAAGAGAATTCACCAACAAATGAAAATGGCAAGCAGACTTTGCGAATGCGTGTGCAATTTAAGAGAGCTCTAGTTATTTACAAATATCACTGTAAAGACCACTAGCATTGGACAGTGGGGAGGAAACACTGAAAATGTTTAACTATTGGGTGGCAGAGAGCTTCCACATTCAAGTACTTTCCAAGTAGAATCCAATTTCAATGTTAAATCATCATAAATTTCTTGAACCATCTCTTTTTGTAAAAAATAATAATAATAAAGTTTGGAAGGCAAATAGACTCAAAGGAGCATCAACTTAAACTTTTTAGTCACGGAAGGACATGTCAAAATATATGAGAAAGTTATAATAAAGGGATCCAGGAGTATATCAGCTTATTGTCTTAAAAGTAGTTTTTCTTGGGGCTGACAGGTGGCATGATGGTTAAGGGTGCTGGACTCCCCACACAGCTGACTGTGGTTTGAGTCCCAGACCTGGTGACTTGCTTTCTCAGTTTCTCTCTCTCTCCATCTCTGGTCCAGCAAAAAAATAAATAAATAAACACAAAGTAATTTTTTTATTTTTAAGAGAGGTTTTTGCTATAGGGCACGTGTGTTCGCCAGAAAGTCAGAGAGAGACCGAGAGATAGAAAGGGAGAAATCACTCCCCACCCCCCGGGGTGATGGCCACTCTGCAATCCCTTCTCCATTCTCCTCTTGGGATCTTGGGCACACATGCACACACACCCAGCATGAGTTTAAGCCACTGGGTCTGGAACTCAAACCACAGTCAACTACATGGGAGTCAAGCGACATAGCCAATACACCAACTGCTGGTTCCAAAATAATTCTTTTCAAAAAGTAGTTTTTCTTAAAAGAAGGAAGATTGTGAAAGAAAATTATTTGTCAAAAATATTTTCAATTAAAAGAAACAAATGGTGTGGAGAAGACAAAAACAAAACTTACAGTCTTAATTATGTATAGAAAAGTTACCTTGCATTTTAAAATGTATTAGTATAAAATATCAGGCAATATCATAATAAATATCATTATTAAATCTCTAAGTGCTTTTTCTTGACATGACAAACAATTTTCCATAATAAATTACTATGGCAAAGCATAAATATAATAACACATTTGTAAAATATTGGTTTAAAAAAAGCAAGAACATCTTTAAATGCTATTGATACATAGACTAGAGATATATCCTTTAAGAAAAACACATTGCAAAATGAAAAATACTATAGACTTGCTGGCATTTATTATTTTTAGATACCATGAAAGTCTGTTGTTAAGAGGAGGAAAAAGTGGTCATCTTAAGATTTAATATGATTTAATATGATCAGACTATGAACAACAAAAATACTCAGCTTACTAAGACTAGTAGCTTAATCATCAATACTTGTTTCAAACGCCTTCCTCACTGTGCCCACCAACCCAAAGTAAATAACACTATAACCTTTGCCCAATCCCAACCAAGTCCTTGTTTGCAAGACTTGCCTTAAATCACCCAGCCCAGATTCTAAAACCTTATAAATATACTCCTTTGACCTCACCTTATTTTTACTTTACTAAAACTCTTTGGCAGATTGTCCCTTTCTAAAGTAGGCCTAATAAAGTTAGTTTTGCTTAATCACAAGGAATTAGTGGCCATCTTTGGAGGAATCAACAACCAACAAATAAAATAATCTTCGGTTTTTCATTTTCTTTTCTTTCTATTTCCCAATAGTATATTATAAAGCTGTCTTTGACAGATGCTAAAAAATTATTTAGAGTCTGACATTTTAAATAAATAGAAAAACATTCATTCAATAAAAATAGACTGTTATTAACTAACCCTAACAAGAACATTCATTTTAATTTGCACTCAGAATTAACCCTTAAGTTAACTGCTATAAGTTCGTATAAATATTTCATTTTAAATAGTAGGGTTGGAATGAGGGGCCCTATTTGATCCTAACTCTTTTTTTTTTTTTTTTAAAGAGAGATTTTTGCTATAGGCACATGTGCTTGCTGGAGAGACAGAGCAAGAAAGAGAGACAGAAAGCAATAAATCACCTCCCAGAAGGGATGGCTACCCTGCAATCCCTTCTCCTCCATTCTCCTCTCAGGACTTTGGGCACACACACACATGCGCCTAGCGTGAGTTTCAAGCTACCAGGTCTGGGACTCAAACCATGGTCAACTACATGGGAGTCCAGTGACGTAACCATTATGCCATCCACTAGTCTCTAACTCTTAAAGGAGGGAATAAAAAGGTCCACTATGAACACAACCTCTAATACCCTGCAGGTTTACTCCTTATCATCAGAAAATCCACAGCTTAAAAGAGACATTCATTTGGTATGTATCTAAACCACAGCATCCATGCTTATTAAAAAGAAAATAAAATATCAATACTTGATTTATTAAATCTTATTAAATCCATAGGGCTTTTTCTTCAGTCCTCTAAAAAACTCACAATTTCAATAAACACTAGAGTTCAAGATATATTTATATACACACAAGTAAACTTTTAAAAGTTTCAGGAATGTAATTAAATTAAATCTATAAATGCTGAAGAGGATATAATATATATAAAGTATCAAATTAAATATGCCATATTCTTTTTTAAAGTGGCAGCGTATGTCTTCATGACTGTATTTCTTAGCAAATAGATTTTGATTAATCAATAATAGGAATAAAATATATGGAAAGGATTTAAATGTGTACATTTTCAGTACTCCATGGAAAGCGTTCTATTCTTCTGTCACTTATAAGAGAGAAATATCATCGACAAACCTCATATGCTGCTGGACCAGGAGTAATCTCTCTGGAATCTTCAAACCGCTTTGATGTTCTAACAAATACAGGTATAGGGCAAGATTTCCTTAAAACAGGATTGTACGCAGCAGGTCCTGAGAGAAAACAAATGTAAAGATTATAATGAAGTGTGTTTAAAATAATTTTTTTGGTCATATAAATATTAAGTTTATGCTTTTAATGTATAAAATTAAAAACAAAAAAATCTTGTACCCAGTCATTTGGAATGCTTAAAATCAATCAGCTCAGGGCTTTAAAAATGTGATAAGTATAAAATGGTGACATATGTTTACCTAATAAGTATATTCAGAATAGCAGTAATTTCCAAAAAAGAGAGAGAAAAAAAAAGTAGTACTCTCTCAAGATATATAATAGATTATGAGAAAATACATGTAACTTTTATGTCCTAAATATTCATTCATATGTTCAATGAGGAGGCAAAACTTTAGCTGCATTTGGAAATATAAATGGTATTTAAGCAGAAAATTGGTCTAACAGCATTCTGGGCACTAAGCATTATAGAAATCAACACAGGAAGATGGAATTCACATGGAACAACTGGACATAGTAAACAAATTGTTTGAATAGAACAGGGCCTAATCCTAAATAAGGAAGAATATTGTGCTTAAGCCAAAGGGTTTCAAACTGAATTCTACAATGCCCCCCAAATTATGGAAGTGACCAGAAGTTATCTTTTAGGTAAAGCCCAAGTAGAAGAGGTTTTAATTATTTTCATTTGAAACAGCTCTGAAGTTAATGTTTTATTTGTTTGGGTCTCAAGTAAGAATTAACCAAATTCTTCTAGAAAAATAAATTTTTGAGAACCACTTAAATAGGTTGCTCTTGGAAGTTTTAGGTAAAAGGAGATTCATAAAGAGACTGGCAGTTTAAGAGGCAAACTCTGGCAGTACTTTACAGTCCAAGATGTCTTGAAGAGGGTCTATTTGCGGCACACTGAGAAGGATTCATAAACATTGATAAGGGAAAGGAAAAACAACTCAGAACATTTTCTGAGAGATGCAAAAACATTTAATATATACATTTACATAAAAATGGGGTGCAGCAGGTAGCATCCTCTGGACTCCCACACAGCTGCCTGTGGTTCAAGTCCTGGACCCAGAGTCTTGAAAATCATACCAGGTGTCTGTGCATGCATGCCCAAAATCTCAAGAGGAAAATAGAGAAGAGATTGCCTCATGGCCATCCTGCCCTGGAGAGTGATTTCTCACTTTCCCTCTCTCTGTCTCTCTTCTGCAAATGCATGTGCCTATAGCAAAAACCTAAAAATAAATAAATAAAATTTAAAAAGATACAAATGAATAGTGACTGTGAAAAATGTAACAATGTGAGCAAAATAAGAAAACACAGTTAGAAGATACTATTGAGAAGGAACATCCTGAGTTTGGTTGTTTGAGAAATTGCCAGGTACCGAAATGGAAATGTCTGGGAGATTAATTAAAGATTGACTGAAGTTCAATGGGAACTCTGGCCTGGAGAAAAAGAATGGCATTACTCACTTGGAGACAGTGGTTGAGATTTTTCTAAGTGAAAGAGTAAAGAAAGGGAAAACTTAAATAACTGAAAACCAAAACTTTTCGGGCTACATATAGAAAGGAAGATGTGGGGTCAAAGAAGGAGATAGTACAGTGAATAGATTCTGGCTAGTTCAACTTCACAGAGAGAAAACAGGAAGTTATTTTTTCAAATTTTAACTAACACTTGAGTGTTTTTCACATGCCAAACTTTGTGTCAGGAGGGGGAAAGACTTCGCAGGAAGATCACCCACCCTTGAGCGGGTAGAATGTAGCTTTAGAAGAATGGTAAAAACATTACAGAGACACTGTATGGGGAGCGAAAAAAAAACCACTTTGGGCATAGAATATAGACAATGAACATACAGTGATATAGTAGAATATATACAAAAATTAATAGAATATAAAATTAATGTCTGAATCTCTTTAACAAATATGCCATTTAAAATCATCCTGGTGATACCTTGAAATCTAAAATATCTTAGAATTCATAAGTTCAACTGAAGTATCTTTAATATCTTATTAATATAAAACATTTCAAAATTTAAGATAAAAGATGACATCTTGGTTCTAGCCAATCATTCTAATATCAAATCAACTAAAGGTATAGGTATCCAAAGTTATAAAGAGTTTGTGGGGAAATTAATGTGTTTGATCTCCCAAGTGACAAGCAAAGTGTTCTAGCAAATGCAATCTTGTTGTAATACAACAATAAACACAACTTTGGAATAACAGCATTTATATTTACAGTACAGAGGAATAACACAGATAGTATCTTTACAAGATTTTAGTACACAAACTAAACTATAAATGGGAAAATGTATCAGTTACTGCAGTAACTAAGAAAGAACACAAACTATCGTCAGGAGTTGGGTGCACAATTCCAGTCAGTTAATTAAAGATTGCACTTAAACCATAAAGATTTTTAAAAGTTAATGCAACAGGTAAGGCCATTATCCGACACTATTGTAAAGGAAAGTTTTATTTTCAATTATGGAGAAATACAATCTCTCTCCTCTCCTTACCATCATGCTACAGCAACTGATAAATATTTACATTCATGGTTATAGCTCATTAAAGAAAAGAAATTATTCAAATGTAGCTGCAGTGGATTTCTTTTTATTGCAATTCCATTGAGGAGCATTACGTGAAGCAAAGCTTCTCTTAATATGAATCTTGCTACATTTTACTTAGCCCGCTTTATGCTACAGAGTAATAAACAGGGGAGGGGTATTGTACTTAATCTTAAAATATATTTTCAATTACCTATACTACTACTTATATGATACAAGTCAAAGATTTACACCGCTTCACCAGCTCTGATTCACAGCTGGATTATGCAGAAACTATCTTCTTTTAATATACCAAAATGCCACTGTTTAATCACAGGTCACGGAAGAAGAAAACTTCTCATTCCAAACCAAACACCTATGAAAAGTCTGCCTGACTCATGACTAGCATATAATGGGAAATTCGAGAGTAGGTGATTCTTATAATTACGTATTTTCCGACCCTGTGCCAACTCAGTCTCTATGAAATGTCAACCAATGCTACAGGGCAAAAATGGAGGAAAACAAGAACAATGAGCAATTTAAAATCCATGCTTCTGGCCCTTCAAGACAACAATTTTGGTACATTAGAGTGGACTCAGAAATAACTATAAATAAGCTTCAAAAATCTCAGTTATGTCTTGATAATGAGCAAAAATTTATAAATCATGTAACCGTTCTTGCTGATGAATACTAAGTCCTTTTTTTTCATGTAAAGGTGACAGAAACCTACTGAAAAGTAAATGTCCCATATGTGAGTATATCTTTAAGAATTAAAAAGCATTTAGGAAATTGTTCATTGAAATAGCACGGGTTTCAAATGTCATTTAGAGAGCTTATATTCTTATGGAACACATTCTCTTACACTGATTTTATTCTTCAGCTTTACAAACGAAGTAACAGCAAAGACAAAAGATTAGTTCACGAAGTTTCACTGCCAATGTCAGAACCACATTCAAGTTTAGTGCCCTTCTACTGCTCCTAAGACTCGATTTGATTAAATGGCACTTCAGATTATCACAACAGAACTACGCAGTCTATTAAACTGAGGTTATAGGTAATAAAGGGGGGGAAGTCCCAACAGTGCATACATTTTAACCAAAATT
>NW_006159834.1:2338959-2350445 GCF_000334495.1 Tupaia belangeri chinensis | reverse complement strand
CCCTACATATTTTTACCATCACATTAATTTCTCTGTCCAAAACCAAAATCGGTATGACACTGTTTAAGAAATGAGATCTTAAATACTTAAGAATGAAATTTTAAAGTTATTGTATTTCAGAATTATTACCAACACAGCCCCTGAGAAATGGACTACTATAATGCACACGAAACTAAGTAGACTGAAAAACACATCTACTGGAGTCTATCTGAGCCATGCACCTGTTAAAACATGTGTTCCTGGCATTGATTAAGCAATAATGCTGTCACTGTTGTGACATATAAACACAAAATCACATGGATTTGTCTTGACTGAAATATCCTTTCAGACAGCAACGTCTGTTTATCTATGTACTTCTAAGTGCATAGTTATCAAAATGTATATCCATAAGCCCTGTCAAACAAAGTCTTTGAACTGCTGCTATAAAAAAAGATACTCGTACTCCCTGATAACAAAAGTACATGGTAAGTAAATCGAAATGACTTCCACCAGTCTCCTAAACACAAGCATTACACAATTTCTGCATGCATTATAGGGACCAACTGGAAGGAGGGTTAATCACCTTTTCCCTAAAACCATTTGGAGTAGGCAGTATATAATTATGTAATATGACTAATTTTTAATTAATGAGTGAAGTTATCAAATAAGCGATAAAATATGAATTTGTACTTGAAGTAAATAAAATGCTCTACAATTGGCCTGAAATATTAGTAGCAAATTTTCCTCTCCTAACTGAATTTTTGTTTCATAGCCCACTGTTCACATTTAAATGTTTAAAAGCAGAATGCCAAAAAAAAAGTATCTGAGCTAAAAAATAGAAAATTTAATGTACAGTCAAAGTTCTTGCAGTTAACCCTCATCATTTCAACACAACAATTAGGACTAACGGAGAAAAGCATTCTGTCTCAAAACCAGCATTTATTGCTGGGAATAATATACGTAACAATCAGGAATGCTGCATGTTTTTGTAAAATATGTAAAATCATAGATCCAGTTATATAGAGTTCTTTAAGTAGAAATACTATTTGAATATAATTGACATATGATTAATATTAATCAAACTAAATTCTTTAAGCAAGCTTCAGTAAATTATCTATGACTTAGAGCAGACATAATCTAGGAAAATGACTAATTTTACTATTTAAATTGTGATTTTCTGCCATTTTCTCCTGTTGCCAAAATTTGTAAGTCTCTGAAGTATGTTTAGATTTGAATTTGCTCCTGACATCTTTACTGGAATAGGTCTGCTAGACTCAAAAAGTTCAGAGTTGCCTACGAGAGAGGCCTACATAATTTATTTACTGATAAGCCAATTTAACAGAAGTTCATGTTTCATTTACAATTTTAATGAACACATTCAGCATCCTAAAACAAATAGATGTCATAGATTAAAGGAATGATAGAATGACTTCCATGCTTTGATGTCAAATGTTTTGTTTACATTCATCAGAGATTAAACAAGAATTATTAGGTTAACCTTTGACTATCTAAGGAAGCTTTGTGTTCCTGTTTATGTTTAGCAAACCTAAATCTACGTATAGATTTAAATCTAAGTAAGATATTTTTCTTCACCCAGCAGTTTCTGTGTTCACTGTGGTCTTACAATCGTATAATGTAAATATTCTCTAACATTCTTCTTGGACCCTCAGTAATAGTAGAAAGGAGACAACTATGAGAATTCAGAAGGATACCCCCCTCTTAGGGCTTCTCATTAACTACACTAGTTAATTTTAACCATGACTGGTAACAGCGGGATTTTTCATATTAGTGATTTTTACTTCCAAATAGGTAAGCGTTTCCTCATCTGGCATCTACCTACAACCCACAGGGCCAAGTCACCACCCTTCATAGCTTTGCACGTGTTACTCCACTGGCCTCTGGCTGGATTTATTTTATGGCTTTAAATATTAGACTAAAGAGCATCATACATTTTAAATCACTCTTTCTCAAAATACAGGTCATGGACAATGGGCATCAGAATCATCTAGTGTTAAAATGCAGATTCGCTGGATTCATGACAAAGTAGTAAATCATATTCTCTAAAAATGAAACCAAGAAAACACGATTTTGACAAATCCCATTGCTTTAGACCTCTCAACAACAATAATTTAGTATGTAGCTATTCTCAAATCTATGTAAACATTAAATCATTTTTTTCTTCAAGTAATCTCAAGAACTAGTGATCCAGAGGGTAACCCTTCTGAAATTCTGCATGAGACTGTAATTCCCTACAGTCTGAACGTCTCCTTTCTCTGTGCCTGCCTACAGCACAGCCTCAGTAAGTGCTTACTGAGCCCAACTGAACTGAACCCAGGAAGAGTCCATCTGGGAGTTACCTGGAATCTACTGTTGTAGCTTTAAACAACTTAGCTATTCTCTTTTCATTTTGTTTTCATCTTGATAATTGTCCATAAAAAGAAATAAATATCTCTGAGGTCATGTTTCTATTTTTTTTATTCATTTATTTTTAAGGTTTTTGATATAGACTGTGTGCATCTGCTAGGGGGAGAGAGAGAGCAAGAAGGAAAGTGAGAAATGACCCCACAGGCGGAATGGCCACACTGCAAACCCTCCTCCATTCTCCACCTGGGAATTTGGGCACACACGCACATGCATTCAGCATGATTTTCAAGCAGTAAGGTCTAGGATCCACACTGCAGTCAGCCATGTGGGAGTCCAGCACCTTAACCACTATGCCACCTGCTGGCCCACACATTTCTATTTACAATGTAAAAATAGTATTTAAATGATCCCGTAAGTGTTTGTAAATATATTTAGAACAACTCTTGTCTAAGAGGAAAGAGATGAGCCCTAGATTGGCATTACTAGGTATGAAGTAAACTTGCTTTTTGATGTTTATCTTTTAACACAACATGAATTCTGTCCTGGTTGTGTCATATGATTTCGATCTTAGGCCAAAGTTGCAAAACTTATTTCATGATCACAGAAGATGCAATTCTTTCAAGTGCATTTTCATCTCTATTTTATTATTTTACATAGCAAATCTTAAACCTACATTCAAATACAAGCTTTCTATATCTTAGCCATATGACCTGGATAAATTCTCTAACTTTTCTAAAATTTTAGTTTCCTCTTTTATTTTTTCAAAGAATTCTCTTATTTAAATTTATTTATTCATTTAAATTTGACCAGAGAGAGACAGAGAGAGAGCAAGAAAGAGAGAGAAAGTGAGAAAGCAAGCCACCAGGTCTGGAACTCGACCCATGGTGGGCTATATGGGAGTCCAGCATCCTTAAGCACCACGCCACCTGCCAGCCCAAGTTTCCTCTTTTATAAAAGAGGGATAAAATAGCCCAGGTAAGTTAAGGAACTTTCATGAAGTTACATAACAAATAAAAATCAAACCATTTGACTGCCCTTTGTGAGGGTGTTGTTTTTAGTGTTCTGGAACCTATCTAAGAGGAAATAGGGAGGGAGTTATTTAAATTTCAAGAAAAACTGAGTTAAATGGCAGAGCTGTGCCATGGGAGATGGTTTTAACAGTTATTTTCAATCCTTCATGCTTCTGTCTTTCTTTTTTTTTTTTAAAGAGAGATTTTTGCTATAGAGGATGTGTGCTTGCCAGAGAGGCAGAGACAAAGAGACAGATAGAAAGCAAGAAATCACCCCCCAGGTGGGATGGCCATGCTGCAATCCCTTCTCCTCATTCTTCTCTTGGGATCTTGGGCATGCATGCACACATAACTGGCATGAGCTTTTTAAGCCACCCGGTCCAGGACTCGAATAGTGGTTGACTCCGTGGAAGACTTAGCAAGGTAACCATTACGTCAGCTGCTGGTCCTTCATGCTGCCTTCTTTTTTTTTTTTTTTTGGAGAGGTTTTTGCTATAGGGCACATGCGCTCGCCAGACAGACAAAGAGAGACAGAGAAATCACCCCATGGGAGGGATGGCCACGCCACAATCCCTTCTCCTCCATTCTCCTCTTGGGATCTTGGGCATGCACGCACATGTGCCCGGTGTGAGTTTAAGCCACTGGGTCCAGGACTCAAACCACGGTTGACTATGTGGGAGTCCAGCAACATAGACATTATGCTAACTGCTGGTCCCCATCATGCTGCCTTCTTAATCTCCATTTGCTATTTCAAACATCTCCACAACAAGAAATTTGCCAAACAAATATTACATTAATTAAATGAGAACGTTATGCTTTTACCTGAACATGACATTTGCCTAAGAGGTAAATCAGGTGTAGGACTTGGAGTAAATTGAAGTCTATTTAAATTTAGAGATTTTAATCTTGGATTATTAACTCATTAGCATAGCAAATATGGATAAATTTTTTTTGCTTGTTTTATACCTATATTTTAGAAGTTGTAAGTATAAGCACATTTGAGAAACACAAATGTCACCATTCTGAAAATCAAGTTGTCTTCAAGCCTCCATTCTGCCATATTGCTGGTTGTCAAGGTTGCCACACTGCTACTTTCTAAGCAGGTTATAAACAGCAATATATTTTTTTAAAAGTCTAGGATTAAGTGCTATTTTCCTGGAATCATAATAGACCTCTATCCCATCTTTTGGTGAAGGCTGCCTCTCTGTGGCAGAATGCAATGTGTCAGATTCTCTGAAGGACAATTTTTTTCTCTAACTTCTTTTTAAACTGGGAGAAAAGATTGAATATTCAGAAGCATGTAGATTTAACTACCATAAACCACTTCTTTCACAATCATATTTTTCAATTCATGTTTATAAAGGTCATTAAACCCCAAGGAACAGGCTTATTCACTGAAGCAAATGTGTATAACAAGAGATGAAAACAGCATTTCTGCAAGCAACAAAAATGAAGTCAAATAGAATTGCTCACATAGAATGGTAAAGTTTACCGTCTTTTTTGAAAGCTAGAGTGATTATTCACTTTACACTGAGTGACCTCTGCTGGTCAGAAAGACACACAGTGTTAGACATTAGACCTACCAGAAAGCAGCTGCTAGCTTAATTTCCTCGAAGAATTACTCATATTTCTATATACTGTGTGTCGTAAGAAGACACCTGCTATTCACTTAAAGGACCACAGTACAGAAATATTATTTTTATATCTGAAACATATTTCAAAGATCAAAAGTCCAAAGGCAAATATTAAATTAATATCTTTTTTAAAAATGGGGTTGTTATTTCTCTACTAATGATCATTGTTAGTTGAGATGAAAACAGGCTCAAAGGCCTCTTTATTGTAACACTAACTTAGGAAACATACTCTATAATAAAATATTGTTTAATTTATATATTTTTAACCATATTAAAACTGAATAATTTGAACTTGTACACTTTTAACACAAAGGAAAAAGCATCTCTCTAGCATAAGCATATGTCTTCTTATATCTCAAAAATAAAGGATTTATTTAAGTGATATAGTCACAGAAATTACATTTACTTTCTCTAAAACAGAACATGCTACTTATCAAAAACAGTAAAAGCTAATTAGAAGATACCCAGAGGGTCATAGTAAACACTTTAATAACCAATATCAAGATTTTTTTAAATTAACCATATATGTACCAAAAAATATCACAGGGAAAACTGTGCAGAATCTTTTTTTATGACTGCAATAGAGATCAAACCTTTGGCATGAAGGATACCAATAAAAAGACTAAAGAAGGTTGCCTGCAAAATTTTTTGATCAAGAAAATTGTTATAAATGCTGATTGCTAATTATTAAAATATCCCCTTTCTTCCTTTTTTTTTTTTTTTTTTTTTAACAATGTCCAGGGGGAAAAAAGAAACATATTCGGTCTCTGCTTCAGCAAATACTGAAATCTATTTATATGCAAATAAGCTATCCATTATTAGTTTCAGAGGAGACTTGTGCATAAAGGGAGAAATAAATTATCACTAGAAGCCATTAATGAAATCTATTTCAAAACATAACATTTTACAAGAGCCCTCACTCATGTAATATTTGTTTAAGCCTCGAGGGGAAGTGGTGAGTTCTACACTTAGATGAAACCTGATAACTACATTATTTCCCATGCCAATTTGTTTTATAAAATGCATTTATCCTTTCCTTAGAAAGGACCTGATCATTGTAATTCCAGAGGGCCCTTGTAGAGAACTTCATCATTGAATTTTAAAAAAGTGTGAAAAATGTGCTTGTCATGTAATTCCCAAACTTTTTGGGGGGGAAGTGGGTAATGTTTGCTTGTTAGAGTAACTGTTATTCTTTGAGGTTTAAAACATTAACATTCATTTTTAGGTTTCTGTAAGAAAGTATAAATAATTAAGAAGAAATCTGAGTTTCCCCAGGATAAGGTGATGCAGGCCACATGTGAAGATCCAGGTCGGTAATCTGTGCCCAACTGAACATGAGGATGTATGCCTCTGAATCCTCGCTGGGTCCAGAACAGATGAAGGACTGTGGTACGAAGACCCTGACAAGAGTATCTCTCTCTTTCTGTCTCTGGATTGTTAACATCTTAGAGAAAATGTATTCAACTTTTCCCCATTTGGCATAATGTTGGCTGTGGGTCTGCATATGACCTAATTTGTTGAGAGGTCATGAAGGGATGTTGAATTTTGTCAAATGCTTTCTTGCATCTATTAAAATGATCATATACTTTTGTTTTGTTTTGTTTTTACTTTTCTGTGAATGTGATATACTGCAATTATTAATTTATGTATGAGATAAATCCTACTGGTTCATACTAAATGATTTTTTTAAGAGAGATTTTTGCTATAGGGCCTGTGTGCTCCCCAGAGAGACAGAAACAGAGAGACAGAAAGCAAGAAATCAGCCCCCAGGGGGATGACCTTGCTACAATCCCTTCTCCTCTATTCTCCTCTCAGGACCTGGGGCACACATGCACACACGCCTGGCATGAGTTTTAAGCCGCCAGGTCCAGGACTTAAACCGAGTCAACTCCATGGGAGTTCAGTGAGGTAACCACTTACTGCTAATCCCAGTAAGTGATTTTTTAATGTGTTGTTGAATTCAGTTTGATAGCATTTTGTTGAGATTTTTGCTTCTATGTTCACCAGGAATACTAGCCTGCCCTGTCATTTTCTTTTCATGGGTTGATGGGCTGTATCCTTGCTGTTTGAGTATCGGTATAATGCTGGCCTTGGAGAACAAGTTTGGAAGCGCTCACTCTTCAACGTTCTGGAACAGTTTGAGAAGAACTAAAATTATATAGTTCTTTAAATGTTTGTTAGAATCCAGAAGTGAAGTTATTGGGTCCTGGGCTTTTCTTTGAATGGGAGACTTTTTATTACTGGTTCAATTTCCTCACTTGTTATTGGTCTGTTCAGATTTTTCTATTTCTTTATAATTCAATATTGTTAAGTTTATGTGTCTAGGAATCTATCCATTTCTTCTAGGTTATACAATTTGTTGGCATGGAATTCTTCCTAGTAGTCTCTTGTGATCCTTTGTATTTCTGTGGTAACAGTTACAATGTTACCCTTTTCATCAATGATTTACTTTTAGTCTTTTTTACCCTAGTCTAGCTTTATGGTTGTTCTTTTTGTTCATCTTTTTAAAAAAATAAACCCTTCATTTAGTTGATTTGTTATTTTTCTAGTTTATATTTGACTTAATTTCTGCTCTAAGCTTTATTTTTTTTCTGTGCTAACTCTGGATAAGTTTGTTCTTATTCTTCTAGTTTCTTGAGGTTTTCATTTGGCATGTGACAAGAACTAGCAGACAAAGACAAAGATGAAAATACAATCTCTAGAAAGAGCAATCAGAGTATGACAGTGTGCTCTAAGAGCATGTAACTGTTGGTATAGAAAATTTAATGAGAAGAGAAAAACAACTTGCAAAAAATCTTACAGAATTTAGAGCAAAACTAAAACTAGAAAAAGAAAATGATAGAAAGACGAACTTCGATTCATGTAGGCTCAAAATCCATCTTTCCAGAAAGAAAAAATAAAAAATGCTCCAAGGAAATTATTATAAAATAGAGATGACCATAAAAAGACAGAATTCTTCAAATGTGAAAAGTACACTGAAACATACAATAGGCCTCAGTATAGGTATTAAAGGATACTCAGTCATAGACATGTCACTGGGAAATTGTAGAATATCAAGGATAAGAAGAAAATTCTAGGAGCTGGAAGTGATGTGCAATAAACACTTTGAAGCTGACCCCAGTGCGAGGGTTCCAGGTTTACATCATGGAGACCTCCCCGAGAATGCCAGGCACATATACGCTCATGATCCAGGGCTGGATGAGGGCAGAAGTGGATCACAGCATCAGAACACTGTTAGGAGAGATGTCTCTGTCTCTCTCTCTTATGAAAGAGATAAATAAGTAAATATCTTTAAAAGAATTATTGAATTTTATTTTTTATCATTATTATTATTATTATTATTATTAAGATGCTACAGGGCCCATGCACTCACCAGAGAGAGAGAGAGAAAGTAAGAAAGCAAACTGCCAGGTCCAAGACTCAAAACTTGGTTGTCCATGTGGTACTCCAGCACTTTAACCACCATGCCACCTGCTGGTCCCAGTAAATAAACATTTTTTAAAAGAAAATTCTAAATGTTTCCACAGAAAGAAAGACAAGTTACAAAGAAAAAAAAAATTTTTTTAATTCCACCTGACCTTATTTGCATCAGCAAAACTTGATTCTAAATGACAACTGGGCAAAATAAAAACTAAATATAGAAGCAGAATGAAAATATCTTGAAATGTAAAGTCCTGCAAACAACCTGAATAAAATGAAAGCCCAAGATAACATCAGGCCTAGAGGTAAACCAACTAAAACAGATCAATGGAGCTATAAAAAAGAGGTCTCCATGTGTTAAAAAAAAAAAAAAAGAAAAGAAAAGAAAAGAGTGACTGAAAGTTTGGATAAGATAATAACTCAAGAAAAAAGCAGATAATTTATATGACTTACTTGTACGAGGCAGAATAGTCAAATTCATAGAGACAAAAGGTTATGGTGGTTGTGAAGGGCCAGAAAGAGTAGTTCAGTGGTTAGGTTTCCAATTCTGTAAGATGAGAAGTTTTCTGGATAGGTGGTGGTAATGACGGCACACGATGTGAATGTACTTAATGTCTAAACTGTATTCTCAAATTGTTAAGGGTAAATATTATCTCATGTGTAATTTACCACCCTTTTTTTAAAAAGTAAAGTTTCAGGTGTGACAAAATTTAAGCAACTACTGGAATGGGGAAAAAAAAAAGTGCAAATGATTCTTATGCCAAGAATATTCTACTTTGAGAAAGCCAAAAATCATGGCTTTGAAACCATAAAAAGAAAATTAGTTCTTGCATTCTACTTACTTCACCACTAAGTAATTTTAAAAGTTTGAATATCTAAGGAACAAGGCAAAAGCCTCTCACTTTTCTCTAGGTGCTTCTATACAATTCAATTTGGTACTATGTGAGTGCATCACATAGATACAATACACTCATATGTATATACACACATACAATATACTCCATCCTGGGTCACCTCCTCCAACAGATTACTTTCACTCAATCTTTTGTGATTTTTTCATGAGCTTAATAAGCAAGAAGCATGAACAACCCATACACTGAAAAGAAAATCATAGTCAAGTATTGTTCTTATCTCTGTGACTTCTGTTTCTAAAACCACAGTATTTACGAAAGACTGGTTCCAGGATCTCCACAAATACCAAAATCCACATATGCACAAGTCTCTCACATGAAATAGTGCAGTGTTTGTGTATAACCTGTGTGCAACATCCTGTATACTTTAAATAATTTCTAGTGTTTACCTTAAGACCTTATACAATGTAATGCTATGTAAATAGTTATTACTATAGTATATTGTTTATGGAATAATGACAAGGAAAAAAAGCCTAGACATGTTCAGTACAAATGCAACTTTTTTAAAGAATATTTTTGATCAGGGGCTACCTGAATTTGCAAACTCAAAGCCCATGGATATGGAAGGCTGACTGCAAAGATAGAGACAATTTTGAAAAGAATTAGGCATGCTTCATACTAAAATATCTGAGGCTTCTTTTGTTTTTATTTTTTTTTATATTTCTGCTATAGGACATGTGTGCTCACTGGAGACACAGAGAGCAAGGGAAAGTCAGAAATCACCCACAAGGGGCAGGATGGCCCCACCATAATCCCTTCTTCTCCATTCTCCTCCTGGAATTTGGGGATGCATGCACATGTGCCTAGCATGTTTTTCAAGCTGCTAGGTCTGGGACTCAAATCAGAGCTGGCCATGTGGGATCCAGTTCCTCAACCACCACACCACCAGTATCGGAGACTTTAAATATATTAGAAATTCACAAAGCCATCCGAAAGGGTAAAAATTATTTAAAAAGTAAATATATAATTATTTAGTTTATTTTCAATAGTGATATATCATATAAAAGGTAAAATTCTGCAAATAAACATATTAAGCATATACTGTGTTTATAGATACAAATATTTAAATATTAATAATGTGTTTATTTCATGATTCTATATTAGTTTTGTACTTACCTTTTAAAAATATTTATGTCTCTTAATACAACTCTTTAAAAATTAAAATAAATTGCCCTTTACATAAGTGTGATTATCTATACCAAATATTCCAACATGAGTTCTGTTGTATCTCAGTGAAAAGGTAATATGTTTGGTGTATGAATAGGTGGAAGATAGATTAAGATAACATTGAGTCATCACACAAAAATGAAGCTCTAGCTTTTCTAAGCACTAAAGAAATATTCCCCATATTTATTCTGCAGAATAAAAGTTTTCACAGAATGCTAATTGATATTATACAAAAAGAAGTATTCTTTGGCCAAATAAAACTGTGGAAAGTCGTATTAAATACTGTAAAACAAATGTTTTTATTTCAGGTAGTATCAGACACTGTGAAATGCTAATTAACACATGAAAAACTATTCGGTCATCAGGAAAGCTATGACATTATTTTTCTATGTTTTTCTATGCAATAATGCATCTTGACTTTACCAATGACACAATAACACAGTTTGTGTATTTCTTTTTCTTTCTTTCTTTCTTTTTTCTTTTTTTTTAGTTTTGCTACAGGGCATGTGTGCTCACCAGAGAGAGACAGAGACAGATCAAAAGTGAGAAATCATCACTACAGAGGGGATGGCCATAATGCAATCCGTTCTCCGCCAGTCTCCTCTCAGGATTGTGAGCTTTCATGCACATGTGCCAGGTGTAATTTTCAAGCCACCAGGTCTGAGACTCAACTGTACAAATGGCTGGCTAGGATCTAGGATGCTAGGATCTAGCACACCCCCTGCCGGTCCCAGTTTGTGCATTTCTAACACACGTTTGATCGTGGGCTCCTTTTTCATAATCTTCTCTTAGAACATAGTTTGGAAAGTTATGATTTCCAAGATAACCATATACGGTGTCCCCAGAAGGCACGTGGGCTTGCCAGAGAGACAGAAAGAAAGAGACACTCTTGCCAGAGAGACAGAAAGAAAGAGACACCATGCAGGCACCACAAGCTGGTAAGGATGCTGCCTCCCATTCTAAGGCAGGGCCTGGACTGGGAAGAAACTGAGGCAGGGCCC
>NW_006159834.1:2326420-2338852 GCF_000334495.1 Tupaia belangeri chinensis | reverse complement strand
ATCACCCCCAACCATTGCAATAAAGCCAATTAGTGATCTTGTAGGAATGTGGTTCCCTAAGACTGACTGTGGACCAGGAAGTTTAATACTCCCCCATCTGTCTGTTTTTAAGCCAAAATTAACATATAGATTAAGTTAGTATAAACCAAAGTAGCATCAGTAGCATATGAAAACTAAGTTAGTTTAAGGCTAATTTTACGTACATACCCCTTGTTAAAAAGCTACAGGCTAAAGTTAGCTCATGCTAGGCAAAGTCAGCACATTCACCCAGAGATAAAACAAAAGAACTCACTAATTGACAGACTCAGCAAATAAAACAAAAACCCATGGTTTTTTTAAGAAAGGAATAGCCTGACTGGTGAGGACAGGATGAACAAAGCTGAGGGCTCCAGAGAAAGATTAACCATGTTAGCTGGGAGTTCTTATCTAAAGCAACAGGTAGTTTTCAGCTACAAAGAGTTTCTCATCTATGTGCTGTTGACCATGAAAAACTGCTAATAAAACATCCAGTGTTGTCTCCTGAGCTACAAGATAATCATCCTTTCCCATATAGATCATAGACTCACCCTCTATTGTTGTAATGTATAGATAGTCCATATATTAACTGTGTCTTTATTTAACAAAACAAGATATCTATCTAGGTCTTTGCAACCAGCAATGTTATCGCCCTGGACTGAAGTTATCAAATATCCTGCAAGCCCCCTCTTCAAAAGACCCTTCCCAGTAATCAAGATCTTCTAAGAAGAAGATACAACAGACAAATGGACTTCCTCATCCTGAGAACTGTGATTGATTTTATCTGATCTGACAAGACAAACAGCATGTTTTATAATTACTGCTTCCATGCTTTGTATATCCTGTTCCTTAGAGTAAATTTTTTACTACCCCTCACCCTCCTTACTTCCTAAACCTCCCTCAATAAATACGCATGTTTTAATAGCCATGGCACGGCACCCTGGAGCTGGCTCTGGCTGTGGCCGGCTGAGAACATGCTAAGGAGCAATGAGGTCTGTCTAATTTTTTTGTTCCTGATCACCTGTGTCGCCTTCCTGTGTACGAGCCACCCTCCACTGCCGAGGCCGGACCCCGGCAACACTCCCCAGAGGGATGGCCACATCACAATCCCTTCTCCTCTCAGGATTTTGGGTATGCAGGCATATGTGCCCAGCGTGAGTTTTTAGTCACCAGGTCAGGGGCTCAAACCAACATTGACCATGTGGGAATCCAGTGATGTAACCATTATGCCATCTGCTGGTCCCTAAAACTGTAATTTAAATATTAGTTGTGATGCTTGTTAAATAAAAAGCACAAAAGGGGGCTAGACAGTGATACAGCAGTAACGCAGCACTCTGCAAGGCTAACCCACGTGGAAACGCTCTGGGTTTGCCTCTAAAGACCTCATGGACACGCTGGGCACTCATGTGCCCAGGATCCAGGGCTGAATGGGGTGAAGGAAATCACAGCGTGGGGACCCTGTTAGGGTGCCTCTCCCTTATGAAGAAAAAAACATTTTTTTGAAGCACAAATGAAGACGGAAACAGAGTTACAATAAAGGCATTTTTTCCACTGTTATTAAAATATTTAGAAGTAAATTATAGTTAAATAGTTCACATCAAAAAACCATTTATATCATCTTTGGTTTTGAATGTTATGGAACTGTGCTCTCTTAGTTTGCATAATTGGTCATCTTTAGCAAATGCATATTATTATCTACAGAGACAATAGTTTCATCAGTTCAGCATATAATATCTTCAGACGACCATAAAGTATGAAGCAAAAAATTCCATCAATAGTGAATGGGACGGTCTGTAATTGGCCACAGCTGCAAGAAACATACTCATTTACATTCTCTTCAACCTCTCATCCCACTAATCAAAAAATGTTTAAATCGCAGCAGCAGAGTGGCTGTGATAAGTCTGAAACTTGTACAACAGAATTATGCAATAAATGCAAATGTGAGCAATCGAACAAATGAGATGCTTTTGAAGTAAAAATTTCACTTGTTTATAAATTATTGGTAGAAATCCTGCCAGTTCAAAGATGACATTTTTGCTTTTATTAATATTTTTTAAACTTCATATGGGGAAAATAAAAAAAGTCAAAAGGTCAACTAAGTGAAAATTGTTTGCTTTTAGAAAAAGCAAAATCTTTATATAGAAGTATTTTCAAAATTGTTACTATTTTGACAATTTAGTCACTTCTCCTCTAGTATGGCCAAAATCATTTATTTATGATCCTCATGAACAGAAAAATTTAAGACCTAATCTTGGTGAAAGCCTTATTTAGCCCAAAAAGAGAGCCACTTTCAAATAGGAGCACACTTAGGGAACCAACAGTTAGCGTAATGCCTATGTCGCTGGACTCCCATCTAGTCGACCGCGGTTCGTGTCCCAGGCCCAGTGGCTTAAAACTCACGCTGGGTGTGTGTGTGTGCATGCCCAAGATCCCAAGAGGAGAATGGCGGAGAAGGGATTGCAGCGTGACCATCCCCCCTGGAGGGTGATTTCTTGCTTTCTGTCTCTATGTCTCTCTCTGTCTGTCTGGCGAGCGCACATGCCCTATAGCAAAAACCTCTCAAAAAAAAAAAAAAATACGAGCACACTTAGAACGGCTGACAGAGGAGAAATGTCATATAACGGAGAGCTTAGCTGGAGTTACACTGCCTAACAAACGGCTCAGCAGCTCCTGCAGAAAGGCTGCATCAATGTCAGCCATAGAAAATATCATCCAAAACACAAGCAAGCAAAAGAAAAAACAACTTATTGCTAGAAATATTTCTGGAGAACTTTTTATCACAGAAACCCATTTGTGTGTGTGTTTGTGTGTGTGTGTCTCAGAGAGATACTAAGACAGAGGAAAATGGGAGACATAAAAAGGGCTTTCTATACCACAGATGACAAAGCTCTGAGTATATCCCTCCTCACGTTCACGTTCATTCTCTCTCTCTCTTTCCCCTTCCATTGTCTTCCTTGGATTCAAATGAGGAAATAGAAAATACTGAATAATTTTTAAACTTAAAATCCTAATCCCATTTTAAGGATTTGTGCCTTTGGCTAAATTCAGTAAACAAAACACCTGTTATCAAGATCTAGCAACTCTGATAGACACTGGCGAACTTTGAGAAGAAAATATGACTTTTGCTATTTTGCAAACAAAGTAGGAGAATGGCATATCATTTGTATCATACAATTTCTTTCATTTTGGTGAAGCTACCTGCATGGGTGATTTTGTCAGAACTTCAGTATTGGATTATCTCAACCATTACCAATAGAGAAATGTATTAGAAACTAGGATTAAATGTGCCTGCACAATAATGTGTGTCTGCAGTCTCTGATTTGGGAGAAGGAATTCTCTTCCCTCCTTATACAATAAGGAACTTGAAAACTGGATAAGTGAGGCGAACTGAAATAGAACAAGTTTCCAGATGGAAGATTTAAAACCAGGCTGCCGTGAACGTCATAAATTCTCCTATGGAGCATGGCAAAAAAGGAATTTAGCTAAAGGCCACAGGATAAAGGCTAAAGAAACCAGACAAGAAGGATAAAATTCATCATGTGCCTAGAAGCACAGCCTTCATAAAGCCAACTCATGTTAAAGTATCTTTTTTGATGCCCCTATAAGTGAGATAATTTTCTTGATTTCTTATTCAAATTGTTTTTTTGTGAGTGTATACAATAGCTACTGATTTTTGTTTATTGGTTTTGTATCCAGCAACTTTCCTGAAATACTTTATTAGTTTTAACAGATTTTAGTGGGCTCTTTGGAGTTTTGTTTATATAAGATAAAGCCATCTGCAAACAAAGACAATCATTCTTCTTTCTTGTGGATTGGATGGCTTTTATTTCCTTATTTCCTTATTTATTTATTTTTCTTGTCTAATTGCTCTGACTAAAACTTGCAGTACCATGTTAAACACAAATGGCAAGAGTGGGCATCCTTGCTTGTTCCTGAAACTATAGGAAAACCTTTCAACTTTTTACCATTGACTATGTTAGCTGTGGGCTTGTGACATATGGCTTTATTGTGTTGATGTACATTCCTCCTATACCTAACATGTTGAAATTTTTTGTCATGAAAAGATATATAATTTCTTCAAATCCTTTTCCTGTATCTATTACGATCATATGATTTTTGCCATTCAGTCTGTTAACGTGGTATGTCACTTTAACTGATTTACGAATCTTGAACCATCCTTGAAATCCAGAAATAAACTCCACTTAATCATGATATATGACATTATCAATGTGATGTTAAATTTGGTTTTATATCACTGAAGAATTTTGCAACCATATTTGACAGGAATGTTGACCTATGATTTTCTTTTCCTGTAGTATCCTTGATTGACATCACCTTCAGGATAATTCTGGTCTCATATAATACTTAGGAATAGGGACCAGCAGTTGGTGTAATGGCTATGTCACTGGACTCCATTGTAGTCAACCGCAGTTCAAGTCCCAGACCCGATGGCTTAAACTCACACAACTCACACTGGGTGCATGTGTGCTAGATCCCAAGAGAAGAAGAGAGAAGAAGGGATTGTGGCATGGCCATCACCCCTGGGAGGGGTGATTTCTCACTTTCTGTCTCTCCATCTCTCTCTTTCTGGTGAAGGAATGCATCCTATAGCAAAAAAAATCTCTCCAAAAAGAAAAAAAAAGGAATAAATTTAACCAAGGAGATGGAAAATCTGTACATTGAGAACTATTTAACACTGATGGAAAAACTGGAATATTCCATAACCATGGATATAAAAATTAATATTGCTAAAACATCATAATTCTACCCAAAATTACATAGAGATTCAGTCTAGTCCTTATACAAATTCCAATGGCATTTTGTATGTGTGTGCAGAAACTATAAAATTCACATGGAACTACAATAGACTTCGAATGGTCAAAAAAATTCTGAAGAAAAAAACAAACATGGAGATATCATACTCCCAAATTTCAAACATACTACAAAGCTATGATAATCAAAACAGTATGATATTGGCATAAAAAAGACACAATGACCAATGGAACAGAATAGAGAGTCCAGAAATAAATCCAAGGATATATGGTCAACTGCTTTTTTATGAAGGTACCAAGAAAGCACAATTAGAAAAAGACAATCTCTTCAATAAATAATACTGGGAAAACTGAATATCTACATGTGAAGAATTCAATTTGATCCCTATCTTACACCACACACAAAAATCAATTCAAAATGTCTTAAAGACCTAATTATAAAACTTGAAACTATTAAACTCCTTTAAGAAAACACAGTGGAATCTCCTAGACATTAGCCTTGATAATGACTTTTTGAAGTGGACACCAAAAGAACAAGTAACAACACCAAAAACAAACAAGTGAGACTACATGAAACTAAAATGCTTCTGCATCGCAACTAAAAAGGTCAATGAAACAAAAAGAAAGTCTACGGTTTGGGAGAAAATCTTTACAAACCATGTATGCACATGGAGTTAATAAGCAAAATAAACAATGGATACATGCAACAGTGAAACAAAACAAAACAAAAAACTCATTTTAAAAATTGTCAAAGTACATTAAAAGGCATTTCTTAAAAGAAGACATTCAAATATCCAATAGGTATATGAAAAATGCTCAATGTCACTTATCATCAGGAAAATGCAGATCAAAACCACACAGAAATAAGATGGCTATTATCAAAAAGATAAAACACCTTCAAGCAAAGGTATTAAAAAAGGCAAACCTCTGTATACCCTTGGTAGAGATGGAAATTGGTACAGCCATTATGGAAAACAGTATGAATACTCTTCAAAATTTAAAAATACATCTACTAGCAATTCATCTTCTGGGTATATACCCAAAGGAAATGAAATCAGCACCTCAAAAAGATATGTGTATTTCCATCTTCAGCATTATTAATGATAGCCAAGATATGGAAACAGTCTAAGTGTTCATCAACAGATGAATGGATAAGAAATTGTGATATGTGTACACAATGACATATTATTCAGCCTTTAAAAAGAAGACTGCCATTGGTGACAGCTTGGGTCAACTTGGAAGGCATTATTATTCCAAATGAAATAAGCCAATCACTAAAAGACAACTAATACATGCTCTTTCTTACATGGGGAATTTTTAAAGAAAGAGAAGAAAAGATCAAAGAAAAGATAGGAAAAGAAAAGAAAAGGAAAAAGAAAAGAAAAGGAAAGAAAAGAAAAGAAAAGAAAAGGAGAGGAGAGGAGAGGAGAGGAGAGGAGAGGAGAGGAGAGGAGAGGAGAGGAGAGGAGAGGAGAGGAGAGGAGAGGAGAGGAGAGGAGAGGAGAGGAGAGGAGAGGAGAGGAGAGGAGAGGAGAGGAGAGGAGAGGAGAGGAGAGGAGAGGAGAGGAGAGGAAAGGAGAGGAGAGGAGAGGAAAAAGAAAGAAAAGGAAAAAGAAAATAGAAAGGAAATGTCAAATACGTGGGAACAGAGACTAGAATGGTGATTATCAGAGGCAGGGAGGGGAAACTGGAAGGGAATAGATGTTGAGATACAGGTCAAAGGGTATAAAGTTGCAGTGACAGAGGATAAAAAAATCTAGAGATCTAAGGTACAATATGAGGACAATTATCACTGTTTCATTGTACACTGGAAATATGCTGAGAGTACACTGTGTAGTTTATAGATGCTTTTGTCAAAGGGGCAAAAAGAGTAACTATGGGAGGTGATATCTATGCTGTTTCATTTTACTGTGCATGTGTGTGTGTATTCATGCACACATTTCCACATACGTATATATAGATTCATATATCTGATATCAAGTTGTATAACTTAAACATATATAATAAAATGTATATCTTAAAAATTTAGGTCATCCTTTCCTTCTCTTTCAAAAATTACTGAGTAAAACTAAATATAAAATTGTACGGAAAAGTGTTCTTAATTAGTCCAACAAATTAGTTCCCATCAGTAAAAAGTAATTATGGCATATTTAATTTTATTTTATTTTAAGTAAAGCAATAAAATTCTGTTAATTTCTGTATATAAGATATATTTTTTAGAAATTAAAGATTTTTTTATCTTCATTTCCTTGCTATTTTATTGGTTGCATGAAAACATCTCATATTTTAATTCACAAGGCCTTTAAATTATGCTACCATTATAAAATATCACAACTTAATATACCTCATTAAAATAAATATTTTTACCATGAAAGATCTTTAGCAAATTAATATTATCATAAATAAAATGACAGAAAAGTTGTTATCTTAATATTTATGGAAGAACATGCTGTTTTCTATTAGGCTTTAGTAAGACCTTGGGTGAATAAAATAACCCTATACTGATTTATTTAGAACTATAATGTTCAATGAAACTAGGTTAAAAACCAGTTACAAAAGTAAAACTCATACCACGTGTGCATATGACTTTATCTTTACAAAACTTTTCTTTGCTTCAGTTAAAAACCAACTAAAGAGTAACAAAATAAAGGTTTTCAAAATTTCATTGCACTTCAATACTTGGTTGAAAACCAGAGAGTTAATTTAACATCTGGATTTCTATTCTATACACAAAATAAGAGGACTTGACCGTCATTTGAAGAATTTATCTTTTGGGCTTAAGTATCTCATCTTTTTTCTCTGAAAGTTCTTAGATATTCCAATAGCTGATTTCTATGTAATGTTATACCCTTTACTTCAGCTTAGTTTTCACTACACAGATGGGTTCTTTGATAGTAATAGATGAAGTATGTCTTATTAAAAATTATGAAACAGCAGAGATAGTGTAATGGGAGAGTGGGAAAGGGCAGAGGGACAAACATAGGGAAAAAAAATAAGAGGAAGAGAAAATATATATATATATATATATACATACATAAGCAAGAAAGTAGAAATGGAATATTATTGATGATAACATGCTTGATTAAGTCACTATGCAGACTATTCTAGGTGGGAAATTACATTTAGTACGTTGTGATGATGCTCAGGGAATGAATGTTAGGTAACAAAAAAACGGTAAAACTATTCCTACCATTTAAAAAAAAAAAATGGATATTTGATGGCTGCAGTGAGCGGTATGGGCCCAGCTGGGTTCTACTTTATAGTATGCTCTTTTTACTCACTGGGGTTTATGCCTAAAGTCAGACTTGAGTTCATGTATAGGTATGTGTCAGCTGCGATAACTATTGGATATATTTAGACTAATTAAGTTCACTGACAGATCATTTGGGGAGGGAGGAGGCACGGAGGGCAATCGTGGATGCCAGGGGCAATGTGGGAGGAGGATGGGTCATAACAGAGGGAGGGGGATGGGGAATCTAGGATGGCAAAACGAAAGGCAAGGTATGCAGGACACAAGAATTGGGAAATTATTTGCTGAGAACATACATGTTGACGTGCTTGATTAAGCCAATGCACAGTGTATTTTGGATGGAAAATTCATTTATGTGTTGTGATGGGAAAAAAAATTATAATAAAAAATAAACTATAAAAAAATAAAAAGAGAGAAGAGGATAGAGAAAGATAACAAGTGAACAATAGAGAGGATGTTAGTGAGAAACAGATATGGTTTATTATCTGTTGAAGATGACGTGTATAGTATTCTCAACTGGACCAGTCTGGGAAGTATTTCATGATGGGTGAAGTCTTTTAACAAGCAAAATGAGAAATAGTGATTGACTGTTTTAAAAAATTATAATAATGATAATTATTGGGAAATGCATGGAAAAGACATTGAATGATAAAGTGGGGAGATTGATGTCTCTGTATTGACTGACATGCATGGCATTCCCTTTTGAAAAAGCAATGGAAGTCAATGTAAAGTTATATGTAATCCAATAAAAAAAATTATGAAACAGACATATTAATGAAAATTATTATAGTATTACCTTATTGCTAAGTCTTCAATAGATTCTATTACCTTGTACACACATAAAGCCATATCAATTTGTACTTTTAACTTACTAAATTAAAGGACACCATAAAGCTAGATGTAACTTTGCTGAAGTTTAGTCCTTTATAAATGATAAACACGGATTAAATTCTCCCCATTCCTGTATTTGTTCATTGTTTTGTGAGGATGTTTAGAGCAGTTAGCGAGAAAAGCCTAAAGTCATAGCTCTCTGTGGCTGACAGATCCGAAAGATGGACACACCTACATGCTTGATTCTTCCTTGCTAAACTGCTTTAACTTGAAGGATAAATCTATGAAACATTAAACTATGCCTCATCGGGTCAGTTTGTAATGTCACGTTTAAGGCAGCTGGATCTCACATGGCTGAACACAAGAATCAATCCCTCAGCCTTGTGCAGCTTGAGAATCACACTGTGTGTGTGTGTGTGGGTGTGTGTGTGTGTGGGTGTGTGTGTGTGTGGGTGTGTGTGTGTGTGGGTGTGTGTGTGTGTGGGTGTGTGTGTGTGTGGGTGTGTGTGTGTGTGGGTGTGTGTGTGTGTGGGTGTGTGTGTGTGTGGGTGTGTGTGTGTGTGGGTGTGTGTGTGTGTGGGTGTGTGTGTGTGTGGGTGTGTGTGTGTGTGGGTGTGTGTGTGTGTGGGTGTGTGTGTGTGTGGGTGTGTGTGTGTGTGGGTGTGTGTGTGTGTGGGTGTGTGTGTGTGTGGGTGTGTGTGTGTGTGGGTGTGTGTGTGTGTGGGTGTGTGTGTGTGTGGGTGTGTGTGTGTGTGGGTGTGTGTGTGTGTGGGTGTGTGTGTGTGTGGGTGTGTGTGTGTGTGGGTGTGTGTGTGTGTGGGTGTGTGTGTGTGTGGGTGTGTGTGTGTGTGGGTGTGTGTGTGTGTGGGTGTGTGTGTGTGTGAGTGTAGTGTGTGTGTCCAAAATCCTAAAAGGAAGGAAAGGGAGAGCAGAGATTCTTTCCTCTCCTTGCATATACCTATTGGAAAAATTTAAATATTTGTGTGTCTCGTGGTTTTAATGTGGATATTATGACTTTGTCATTGTTCAAATAATTTAGTAAAAAGGAAATCGTATTAAAGTGCACTGTGACTGCTAAAAATTAGAACTGTACATTGGAAAGAACAGAAAGTTTGGTGAATTAAAAGAAGACTGAATTACTTAGAGACTTGTAACACTAACTCAAAGCTTTCCTCACAAGACTAATTTCACTTCTGATTTGCAAAAATTTCTGATTATAAAAGTCATAGATAAAAGGGGGAAGAGATATAATTCTCCTTATTGAATAGATGAGGCATCTACAAGCTTTTTCTGTAAAGGCACAGATAGCAAATATTTTGAGTTTTGCAGGCCATTGGTCTTTGTTGCAGCTACTCCACTCATACTACAGCACAAAGGTGGCCAGAGACCATTTCTAAATGAATGAACATGACTGTATTCCAATACAACTTTTATTTTTGGACATTAAGATAAAAGTTTCATATAATTTGACACAAAATATTACTCTTATTTTAATTTCTTTTAAATATCTAATATAGGAAAACCATCTTAAGTTCCTGGGTTGTATAAAAGCTGCCAGATTTAGCTTGCCAACCCCCACAGTGAAAGAAAACATTCTAGTAGCCTGAACTGTTTCTGCCTACTTCCCCACAACCATTTAAAGAAATCTAATTCCATTAGGGCTTTGGGGAAATCTGTTTTGGTTACCTACTCAGTTCTCTAAGGAATTTTCTCAAATAAAGCGGCTTTTCCCAATCACTCACTAGCGGATTCATTACAAGGGACTTCAGAGTAATGTAGGTGCCAAATATTATCTATGGGTAGAATAAATAAAATGATTCAAACAGTTACACGGAGAAAGAATGTCAAGGATCCTTCATTCTCCTCACCACTAACAATTTTATCTTGCTGTATTCAAACCTAAAAATTTGGGAGGTTCAAGCTGTGATAAAGTGGAGGCAAGCACCTTTACACTTTATATTATTACTTTTACACTTCTTATAGAGTATAAGTTCCCCCTACTTGCTCTTATTCAATATCACTATATAATTGGCTACAATTCACCAATTTATTCTGTATCTTTTGTGAAGTAATCATCATAGGAAAAATATCTATGCCAAATGTGTAACAACAACAGAATAATAAGAATTTTCCAATTTAAATTAAAAAACAGCTCAGTCTAAATAAAAGTTATTAACAAAATAGAATAATTTATTAGTTTGTTGGGAAAGTCATGACATATTATTCTATGTTTTTCTATACAGAAATGCATCATGACTTTCCTAATGACCCAATTAATAAATATAATGTATCATTTTATCAATGGCCAGGAAGGCCTAAGTAAAAACACCTTTGGACAGTGCCAAGTCAAAACTCGTCTTAGGTATAATTGTGTACAATTACTAACAGTGCCCCCATATCATTCCAAAAAGTATTAATGTGGAAAATAACTTGCATGGTAGCCATAACTTGAGGAAGCATATGAGCCTATTTTGCAGCCTGTATCTGATCATCCTGTTTTCTAAAGCTCTTAGAAAAGGTAAAATTGTGATGTTTTCTCTTTCTGTAATAAACTGTGGGGTGGGGAGGGGGGAATAGAAAGGAACCATGGATACCAGAGACAGTGTGGGAGGAGGGTGAGAGATGGCAGAGGGTAAGAGGGAATAAAGGATGGGGGAAAATGCAAAATATACAGGAAACAAGAAATGGAAAATTATTTGTTGACGATAACACATATGTTAATGTGCTTGATTGAGCCAATATACAGTGTATTCTGGATGGAAAATGTTATTTTGTATGCTATAATTATGTATAGTAAATGGATGTAAATAAATAAATTTAAATTTAAAAAAAAGAAAAAAAACCTTATTTACCTGTGACATTTTTCATTGTGGAATTGAACTCATGCTCAGTAGGGTTTATTTCTGAGACTCTTGTGAGGCTCAGGTTGAGGTCACTTCCCTTGCAGAGAGTTTTGTCTCTGACAAGCACCCTGATGTTATTTTCTCAGGTTTAAGTTTTCCAAGATCATGAAACTAGTACAATTGCTCACAAATTCTTGATTTCTTTTCTCAGAAAAGTTATTTGAGTAGTACAGATTTAATGGCAATGAATTCTAAGGAAAAAAAAATTTTGGAGAGAGAGATTTTTGCTATGGGTTGTATACACTCATTGGAGAGACAGAGAGACAGAGACAGAGAGACAGAAAGAAATCACCCCCTGGGGGGAAGGCCACACCACAATCCCTTCTCCTCCATTCTCCTCTCAGGATATTAGACATGCACATACATGCACCCAGCATGAGTTTCAAGCCACTAGGTCCAGGTCTTGAACAGTAGTCAACTACGTGGGAATTCAGTGACATAAACATTATGCCATCTGCTAGTCCCCCAAATTATTTTTTTTAATCCAGATCAAAGTAGAATATTTGCTTACAGTTTTTCTTTATTGGCATATTGGATTCTTTTTTTCTTCTGTCACTGATAGAAAGCCCTTAGAAAATCCTGACTTTCTGGGCCAGCAGATGGTGTGGTGGTTAAAGCACTGGATTCCCACAGGGTCAACATGGTTCAAATCCTTGACCTG
>NW_006159834.1:2318215-2326382 GCF_000334495.1 Tupaia belangeri chinensis | reverse complement strand
AAAAAATATAAATAACAGGAGCTGGCATTGGTATGGCGATTAAGGGTGCTGGACTCCCACATGCCCGACCACAGTTCAAGTCCTGGACCTGGCATCTTCTTTTCTCAGTTTCTCTCTGTTCCTCTCTGGTCAAATTAAAATAAATAAATAAATATATTTTTTTAACTCTTAAAATAATAATAATAATAAATGGAATTAAATAAACATAAATAAATAATTCTTAAAAAGAAAAAAAAAATCCTGACTTTGTATGTAGTTATTCATTTCTACTCACCACCCCTAACCTATAGCCTCTCCCACACATGGTTATCAAAACTCAAGTCTCCTATCTTCCCAAGACAGTCAAAGCATTAACACAGCTCAGCCCTCAAGGTGAAGCCTCTCAAAGCTCTTGGTTTCTTTTTCTTTTGCTTCTTCTTTTAGGTTTTTGTCATGAGGTTGATGTGCTTCTGAGAGAGACAGCTCTTAGTTTCTGAAAAGCTCAGCTCTGTACTTCAAAAAAAAGATTTGCATATTTATCTGGCATTTTTTTATAGTGTGGGAATTTTCAAATGATCTAATCTACTCTCTTTCTAGAAGCAAAATGGAATGGAATGTGGAAATGAAAAGAGTGAAATGAGCGGGAACCAGCAGTTAGCGTAATGGCTATGTCACTGGACTCCCACGTAGTTGACCGCGGTTCACGTCCCGGACCCGGTGGCTTAAAACTCACGCCAGGCGCGTGTGCGTGCGTGCCCAAGATCCCAAGAGGAGAATGGAGGAGAAGGGATTGCAGCATGACCATCCCCCCTGGGGGGTGATTTCTCACTTTCTGTCTCTATGTCTCTCTCTGTCTGTCTGGCAAGCACATGTGCCCTATAGCGAAAAAAACCTCTCAAAAAAAAAAAAAAAAGAGTGAAATTAGCAAAGGACAAGCTGAAGAGGTAAGAAGAAAATCCAAAGAGCAAATGTAGTTGATGCTAAGGGATTTTTCAAGAGCGACAGGATCAACCACTTCATACAGCAATAACAAGATAAGGAAGATAAATTATGAAAAGAGATAATTAGCTTTATATAAATGACTACTAGAAACTTAAAGTAATTTAAGGGTATTTGAGGTGGTGACACCTGAAAAATACAAACCTTGCCTATCTGAAGAAATCAGCTGAAAATTAAAAGACACTGGGGTAGGGAAGACAATTTATGTAATTATTGAAGAGATTAAAGAACATAATTTATGTATATCCTAAGCAGTGATTTGTTGACACTTGCTGTTATTTTCATCACTCCCTTCCCTTCCTCCATGAGAAAATAATGCAAACATGAAGATGCTACAAGGTAAGAACTTTAGAAAATGGAATTCTCTAACTACTATGTAGGAAAGGGTTAAACCAGCAAGCCTGGGTTACTCAGACTCCACACATTACCAGGAAAGGCCTATCTTACATTACAGGCTCCATGTAGAAAACGGGAAGCCACACTCCTGGTGAACTTCCTTGGTTCACAGCTTCTCACTGTCATGACACGTGCTTCCCAAGAAATGTGTGCATCTATGCAACTTCACTGGGAAAGCACAGCTGGGAGCTTTTGTCTCATTTCTCTGGACTTTACTCTGTTCACCTTTCCCTTGGCTGATTTTAGCCTATATCCTTTTGTTGTAATTGCCATTTCTTGTGAGTATAACAGCTTTTCAGAGCCCTGGATGTGCATTTAGCAAATAATCAAACCTCAGAGCTCCTTGAGGTTCCCCAACAAAGCTTTAAAATAGCTTCAGATGTTTCCTAAAGTTATAGTGACTTATTTTCCAAATTGATATACTTCTCAGAGTAAAATGAGGCACTACTAATAGTTACGCATGCTGTAAGAGATAGAATATGGGTCAAATTGACCACATTCCTTCTAAGAAATTTCTATCATAAGTGAAAATGGAAACAAAAGAATTTGGTAGGTAATGAGGTATGTTAAAGGGAGAGCCAAAACTTTGTAGCAGGTAGTGCGAAGAGTATTCATTGAATTAAATAGATAATATAACTGGATTGCCAAACAGCAGTCAAGAAATAACTATATTTATAAGCATCAATTTGGAGTGAGTCAGATACATTCAAGAAATGGAAATTTCTCCAGAGGTTCTCTTCAGTAAAAGAACTGAAGGGGAAAAAAGTAGATAGTGAAGAGGATTTCTGATTCTGACCTAATTACAAATTAGGACTTCCAATTACTGCCTATTACTTTCAGATCTCTTCCTATGAGTACATATTGCCAAAATTCCTACTTTGGGTCCTAACACATCTTGCCGGTAATGCAAATTATTGAAAGCTCAAGTTCTAACCCAGAACCAAAACCCTTTTATTATTTTTTTCTAATTAAAAAATAGTATATGTTCATCATATTTAGAAACTATAAAACTGTTAACATAAGGAAGAAATTACCTCTTATACAAAACCCTTGTGATTTTGCTGCATTTACTTCCATCCCTTTTAAGTGACTGACACTCATTTTTATACATACACTTGAAAGTTTTATTTAATGAAATAACACTACAGAAATTTTTGAGTACTTTTTCTTCAATTAATATTTTACTATAAATATATTATCAGCAGATACCAAACATGGTTTAAGTGTGTCCTTTAAATGACTTTATTATATTTCATCATAATAAAACATTCAATACCTTAATTTTACAGATGAGAAATCTGAAGCTTAGAGAGATTAAGTGACTTCCCCAAATCACAGAGCTAGTCATGT
This sequence comes from Tupaia belangeri chinensis, assembly GCF_000334495.1. Taxonomy (NCBI): domain Eukaryota; kingdom Metazoa; phylum Chordata; class Mammalia; order Scandentia; family Tupaiidae; genus Tupaia; species Tupaia belangeri. Next base: position 2,323,658 of record NW_006159834.1, on the reverse strand, counting down.
TAGATTTAGGAACAGAATAATTTCTCCAGACTTCTTATTTAACATTGTCTGAACTCATTTTAATCTACCTTTAACTGTGCTGCTCATTTAACTGCCTTAAAATATTGAATGCATCACATCACTTCTGCTTTAGAACACTGGCTCCCAACTCTATAGAGGAAAATTTCCAAACTCTTCACCTGAGTGTTCAAAATATTTTAAAAATTACCCTTATATGTCCTTATCTATGTCCTTATCCCACACTACCTTACCTTAATAATTTACTCATTCTTAGCCTGTACCGTTACCCTGCATTATAGCATGTTAATTACAGAACCCAAGGTTTATGTATCTTGGTTTCGGTACCAAAATTAAATTTTCTCTTCTTTCATATCCAACTACTAAAATCCTTCAAGGCTTGTTCGGATCCTATATACTTCTTTTTCAACCACTATAACCCATCCCAATTTCTTAGCTCTTTGAATTCTTAAGGTCTCTGCATGTTAATAACAGTATCTTCCCATCAGATCTGAACTACCTCAGTTATTCATTGGCATGTCAATCTTTCCTGCAATGCAAAGAAAAACATTGAACTATACTGAGTGGAGTTACTTCTAATTCAAAATTGCAAACTTCATCTGTTTTCTTAGTTTTTATTGTGGTAAAACATGCATAACATAATATTAATATTTTTAACTGTTTTCAAGTGCACAATTTAGGGGCCTTAAATTAATCCATAATAATGTGTCACCATCACCACTATCTCCACCCAAAATGTTTTCATTATCACCAACAAAATCCATATGCCTATTAAATAATTCCCTTTATCCTCAGATCCTGAAAAAGTCTGTTCTTATGCATTTCTCTATAGGTAATTCATATACATAGAATTGTACAATACCTGCCTTTTCATGCCTAGCTGACTTCACTAAGCATGTTTTCAAGGTCCCTTCATGTTGTAGCATGTATCAACATTCCCTTCCATTGTATAGCTAAATAATATTACATTGTATTATATACAGATTGGGTTTGTCTACTCATCTGTTGATAAACACTTGGATTGTTTCCACCTTTTGGCTATGAATACTGGTATACAAATATCTGTTCTGGTTCCTGCTTTTAATTCTACTAGATTTATAAATAGGAGTGGAATTTCTGAGACATACAGTAGTTCTATGTTGAACTGTTTGAGAAACCACCAGACTGTTTCCCACAGCAGCCCTCTATTTTACTTACCCCGTGAGGAATGTACAGGGTTCCAATTGTTCCACATCACCACCAACTTATTTTTAATTTCTTAGATATGGGTGTGAGGTAACATCTTATTTTGGTTTCAACTTACATTTCCCTAATAACTAATAATGGTCAAGAATCTTAACATGTATATATTGACTAATTGTATATCTACTTCGGATGAATATCTTTTTAAGCCCATGTTATTTCATTGGTTTTTTTTTTGTTTGCTCATTTTGTTTTTCTGGTTTTTTTTTTTTTTTTTGGTGTTGAGTTTGTATATTCTAAATACAATTTTTTTTCTTTTTAGTTTTTCTATGTAGCATGTACATTCACCAGAAACAAGGCAGCGGGTGAGGAGTGAATGCACTCCCCAGGGGGGAAGGGCCATACTGCAATCTCTTTGCCTCCATTCATCTCTTGAGATTTTGGGCATGCAGGCACACATGCACAGCATGTTGTCTTCCAAGCCGCTGGGTCCAGAACTCAAACTACACAGTCGGTTATGTGGGATCCAGCCATCTTAACCAGCATACCACTAGTTGACTTCTGCCTCCTAATTACTAAGTTTTTTAATCAGATCTATGATTTATAAGCATTTTATTCTATTTAGTAAGTTGTTGTTTTGCTTTATTAATGGTATCCTTTGACACACATTTTTTTTTTAGGTCAGGGCTCATGTGTGCACCAGAGAAAGAGTTAAAGAGGGAGAGAGAAAGCACCCTCACTGAGGCCTAGTCATGCCACAATCCTTCTTCTTCCATTTCTCTATCCCTATAGGATCTTGGGCACACATGCACATGTGCTCAATGTGTTTTTCAAGTCACATAAAACTGGTCCTCTGCATACCAACCATTGTACTGTGGGGCTGGCCCAAAACTCTATGATTTTTTTTAGAGAATTATTTATTTAATTTAATTTATTATTATTTTCAATTTGCTATAGGACACATGCATGTAAGAGAGAGAGAGAAAAGTGAGAAGCAAGCTGCCAGGTCTGAGACTTGAACCGCATCAGCCATATAGGAGTCCAGTGCCACCTGCTGGCCCCAAAACTTTGCAATTTTAATGAAGTTCATTATCTCTTTTTTTGTTGTCAGTTTGTTGTCATGTTCATGGAACTGTCACCAATCAAATGTCTTGAATATTTTCCCTAATGATTTCTTCTAAGATTTGATATGTTTGGCTCTTAAGTTTATGTCTTCAATCCACTGGAACTAATTTTTGTATGTAATGGTCCAATTTCATTCTTTTGCATGAGGATTTTCAGTTTGCTGAAAAGACTGTCTTTTCCTTCATTGAACGGTCTCGGTACTCTTGCTGAAAATCAATTGATCATTACATTTTAAGGTTTATTTACAGGCTCTGATTGATCTATATGTCTGTCCATATGACAGTACCATAAGTATTTTAATTACTATAGTTTTGTTAGAAGTTTTGAAGTTAAGAAGTGTAGTTCTCTAACTTCCTTTTTTTCAAAATCTTTTTTTTTTTTTACTTATTTCCTCACTAATTTAAAAATTGGCTTTTTCATTTCTGTGAAAAAAAGCAATGGAACTCTGATAGAAATTGTATTGAGTCTGTAGATCACTTTGGGGTAGTACTGACATCTTAACAACGTTCAGTCTTCCTATACATGAACACAGATGAAAGCTTAAAGTTTTTTCAGGTCTTTTCTGACCTGTGTCATTCTCTCATAGCCTCATAGTGTCATCCCTCATAGCCTTTTAAATCCCCTGTATATCAGATTTTTTTTGAATGTCAAACAAACAACAGTCGCTACCCTTTTAAATCTCCTGGAAGCCGCTTTAGACAATGGGGATTAAAACAATTGTGGCTTATCTCTGTTGACCAAAATTATCAGAAACTGCAATCTACAATCATATCAGAGAGCCCCGATATTTGGAGGACATAGCTCTTTTTGCTCAGTCTGCTTTAGCAACCTGAGCCAAAAACATGAGTTGTTATCTCTACAGCTACCTGCCATGTGTCTAGGGGTGAAGAATGGAGAGCTACTACCTCATTAAAGACTGAAATCAAATGACGTTAACAACTATTTGCCAGCCAAGCTTTCTTCTAGAAACGTGTTCAAAGTTTAGACTCCAAAGTTCCAAACCAGACTTTTCATTGTTTTCTAGGTGAAGCAACAGCTTCCTGGTGCTTCCTACTCTACCATTTTCCCTGACTTCACCTCTCATTAGATGGATTCTTATATTGATATATAGATATAGATATTACCTAGACTCAGATATCTAACTCCCACTTCTATGAACTCTCAATGCTTCTGGTCCAGAATACTGTGTTTGTGTGACTATACAATTTCCCACTCTCCTACATGACTATTTCATAACTTACTTTTCAATTACTTAATAAATTGTCACTCAAAAAAAAAAAAAAAACACAAAGAAAAGTTAAATCAAGGGTTCTGTTTATCTTTGAACTTCAAAAACATCTTTTTGTTTGTGACAAGTTTTGAGGAAAAAACACACTTTTTCACTTCTATTTGCTTTCAGTTATCTAAATAAATACCTAACAATCAAGCATATTTTTCTAATTTTTCAGATATAAAATATTTTTAGAGGTTTTTGTTTGTTTGTTTGTCTGTTTTCCATAGGGTGCGTGCACTCGCTATAAAGACAGAGAGACAGAGAGACAGAAAGTGAGAAATCACCCCCCAGGGGGAAGGCCACACCACAATCGTTTCTCCTCCATTGTCCTCTCAGGATCTTGGGCACGCACGCACATGCGCCTGGCATAAGTTTAGGCCACCAAGTCCGGAACTCAAACCACGGTCAACTACATGGGAGATCAACAACACAGCCATTACACTAATCACTGGGCCCAGATATAAAATATTCTAATATCTAGTAGTTAAGGGTAAACCATGTATAATAGTAATTAAAGCATTCCCCCACACAATAAATGAAGGCTCTTCCAGAAGTTCATGGAGGGACCAGCAGTTGGAGTAATGGCTATGTCGCTGGACTACTATGTAGTCAACCGTGGTTCGAGTCCCAGACCTGGTGGCTTAAGCTCACACCAGGAGTGTGTGTGTGCGTGCCCAAGATTCCAAGAGGAGAATGGAAGAGAAGGGATTGCAGCATGGCCATCCCTCCTGGGGGTTGATTTCTTGCTTTCTGTCTCTCTGTCTCTGTTTTTCTAGCAAGTGCACACACCCTATAGCAAAAACCTATCCAAAAAAAAAAGAAGTCCATGGAAAGTGGGCCAGCCAGTGGAGTGGTGGTTAAGGTGACTGGATCTCACATGGCTTACTACGCAGTTCAAGTACAGACCTAGTGACCTGAACAACACACTGGGCACATGTGTGTGCAGGTTCAAAGTCACAAGAAAATAAAGAAGAAGGAATTGTGGTGTGTTTACCCCTCCCCTGCCAGGAGTGAGGAGGGATGGAATTCTCACATACCCCACCCCCAGCAAGAACATACAGCACATATGCTTTATAACAAACTACAAAAAAAAAAAAAATCATGGAAAGTTTGTATTATTTTTAAAAAGAACAACTATGTATAAACTTCAAAATCTTCTTTTTCACCAAAGTAAATTTGTATTTTAATTCCATTTTCCATGAACTTCTTATAATTTCCTTGTATATTTATAACTTCAAGGAGTTTAATATATAATATCTTAAAAAACATTCTGCCTGAATTACTGATTCATAGAAAGCAACCTAATAGTCCAAAGAGGGAAAATTGTGCTCATATCCCATGTTCTAGTATTCCTTCAAAATGATAAAGATGTGTAAATATCTTTTCTGCAGTTTAGTTATCTTTATTAACACTGACATTTGCCTTTTCCACAGACATCCTGTACTTTATCCCTAGCAGTATAAATATCCCATGTCCTCAAGAAAAAAATAAAGATCTATTTTCTATTGCCTTCATTTCTCTTTGACGCTATTTGACATATTTCTAAATATTTGGCTTTTAAGAATAGATGGTCAAATGTTTGCCTATCTAAATTTAACTTGTATGCCTATCTAAATTTAACTAATAGCTTCTTTAAAAGATCAGCTAATCCCTTATCTTAATTTGTATGTACTGGGCTCTGTGGATATGCTATAAACTGATCAAAAGCTCTAAGTTTATTTTCTCAAAAAATGATACTCTGTAAAAGATGTTTAAAATTCGTTGTGTTTCACCCTTCCGGGCTCTGCGTGTCCCCCCGGGCCCCCGCCAAGCCGGCGGCGGCGGCGGGGGGCAGGGCGGGCGGCA
>NW_006159834.1:2295294-2317246 GCF_000334495.1 Tupaia belangeri chinensis | reverse complement strand
ATGCAGGACACGGGAATTGGGAAATCATCTGCCGAGAACATGTATGTTGATGTGCTTGATTGAGCCAATGCACAGTGTATTTTGGATGGAAAATTCATATGTGTGTTGTGATGAGAAAAAAAAAAATTATAATAAAAAACAAAGTATAAAAAAAAAAAAATTCGTTGTGTTTCCACAGATTCCTATTTGTATGCCATGTTTTTGGTTTTGAAAGTTAATGTTAAAAAGTTCTTGCCTAGCTGCTGTGACATGCTGCTAAGATACTGTGCTTTATTGGCAGGACCACAGCAGGAGGCTTGGGGTTGATTCCTGGTCCAATCTAAAGACCAAGTGCAGTGGCCTGTGCCTACAATCCCAGCGACCAGCAGGCTGAGGGAAGAGGATCAAGAGCTTGGCACTGACCTCAACATAGTGAGACGGGTCTTAAAAAAAGAACCAGGCATGATACTATGTGCCCGGAATCCCAGCTAGGAGACTGAGGCGGAAGAATCACAACAGTGAGATCCTACCTAAAAAGGAAAAAAAAAAACAAAAACAAAAACAGAAAGGTCTTTGGATAAAAGTGTTAAGAAAGAGTCTGATAAGGGGACCAACAGATGGCATAGCAGTTACGTCGCTGGCCTCTCACATGGCCGACTGTGGTTTGAGTTCTGACCCCAGTGGCTTCAAACTCGAGCCAGGCACATGTACATGTGTGCCTGAGATCTTAGGAGGAGAATGGAGGACAAGGGAAAGGAAAAGGGAAATCACCTCACTTTCTGTCTCTCCAGGAAGCACACGTACCCTATAGCAAAAATCTCTCAAAGAGAGAGAGAGAGCAGCCGAAGCAAGATGGGTCAAAGTCAGAGTGGTAGTCATGGTCACAGAGGTGGCAAGAAGGATGACAAGGACAAGAAAAAAAAGTATGAATCTCCTGTCCCAACTACAGTGGGAAGAAAGAAGAAAACTAAGAAACCAGATCCTGCCAGCAAACTGCCACTGGAGACACCTCACACACAGTGCTGATTAAAATTATTGAAATTAGAGAGAATTAAAGACTAACTTCTCATGGAAGAAGAATTCATTAGAAATCAGGAACAGATGAAAACATTAGAAGAAAAACAAGAGGAAAGATCAAAGGAAGATGATTGGAGGGTGACCCCGATGTCGGTAAGAACCTTGGAAGAGTCATTGATGACAACCATGCCATCATGTCCACATCTGTGGGCTCAGAACACTGTCAGCATTCTTTTGCTTGTAGACGAGGATCTGTTGGAACGGGCTGCTCAGTCCTACTCAACCACAAAGTGCGTGGAGTGATAGGGGTGCTGATAGATGACACAGATCCCTTGGTCACAGTGATAAAGGAGGAAAAGGCTGTGCGGGAGACCAATGCCGATATTGGGGGGGGGTGGACAACCAAATCAGGAGATTAAGATATCTGTACAGCTTCTTCTCACCCACCCTGAATATTACGAAGAGATGGATATAAAGCCCCCTGAGGGGGTCATTCTCTATGGTCCTCCTGGCACAGGAAAAACCTTGTTAGCCAAACCAGTTGCTAACCAAACTTCAGTCACTTTCTTGAGAGTTGTGAGTTCTGAACTTATTCATAAATACCCAGATGATGGGCCCCAACTCATATAGGAAATATTTCGAGTTGTTGAAGAACATGCACCATCCATCCTGTTTATTGATGATTTCATACCATTGGGACAAAAAGATGTGACCCAAATTCTGATGGTGAAAAAGAAATTCAGCGAACAATGTTGGAACTGTTGAACCAGTTGGATAGATTTGATTCAAGGGGAGATGTGAAAGTTATTATGGCCACAAACCAAATAGAGTCTTTGGATTCAGTGCTTATCAGACCAGGCTGCTTTGACAGGAAGATTGAGTTTCCCCTGCCCAATGAAAAGACCAAGAAGCCCACCTTTTAGATCCATACAAGCAGGATGATGCTGGCCAATGTAACCCTGGACGACCTGATCATGGCTAAGGATGACCTGTCTGAAGCCAACATCAAGGCAATTTGTACAGAAGCTGTCTGATGGCCTTGAGAGAATGCAGAATGAAAGTAATAAATGAAGACTTCAAAAAATCTAAAGAAAATGTTCTCTTTTTTTTTTTTGGAGAGATTTTCACTGTAGGGTGTGTGCACTCGCCAGACAGACAGAGAGAGACATAGAGACAGAAAGGGAGAAATCACCCCCCAGGGGGGATGGTCACGCCGCAATCCCTTCTCCTCTCTTCTCCTCTCGGGATCTTGGGCACGCACGCACACGCGTGGTTAAGCCACCGTGTCCGCTACATGACCCGCGACCTACTACGTGGGAGTCCAGCGACATAGCCATTACGCTAACTGCTGGTTCCCAAGAAAATGTTCTTTATAAAAAAAAAACGAGGTGGGGACCAGCAGTTAGTGTAATGGCTATGTTGCTGGACTCCCACGTAGTCGACTGCGGTTCGAGTCCTGGATCCAGTGGCTTAAACTCACACCAGGCGCGTGTGTGTGCATGCCCAAAAGTCCCAGAGGATAACGGAGAAGGGATTGTGGTGTGGCCATCCCCCCTGGGGGTGATTTCTCGCTTTCTGTCTCTCTGTCTGTCTGTCGAGTGCACATTCCCTATAGCAAAAACCTCTCCAAAAAAAGAAAAACAAAAACGAGGTGGCACCCCTGAGGGGCTCTATTTCTAGTGAACCAAGTCACCTTCAGGAAAGTGGCTGGCAGGTTCCCGGACCCTGGTGAGGAACGAGGTTGGACAGGTGCCCAGAGGAACCCATGTTCTGATTGATTTTACTACAAATCTCCTGTGTGTCTTCTGGAGTGTCACCTAAGGATGCCCACTGGCCAGCCTTCATCTGCTGGTCAGTATGCAGCACTCTGCTTCCCAATCACACACACGCACACACAAAAGAGTATAGAACTACATGACTAATGAAAAGCTGGCACCATGACATGAATTAGTCCTTCAAATCCATGGCTTCTGGTTCCTGCTGGACCAACCAATAGGCCAAAGTGTCTTTCTGATAGTTTCTAATGAGATTCCTTTTCTGTATGTTTCCTCTACCTTCTCTTTTCTCTCTTAGCTTTCTCTTCTTTTTCTCCCACCTGTTGCTTTATCTCCCCCCACAAAAATTATTTCAAATCCTCCCACTTGTTGAAAGACATGAATGAATAACTTGAGGACATATTCTGCATTGGCATACTGTGTCTCAATTCCTTATACCTTCAGGAAAGCATTTTGCCTCCTTCCTCAAGGAAAAATTATTGTCTCTTAGGAAGAAACTTTTCAACTTCTTTTTCCTTCCTCTCATTCCAAGAAGTGTAGAGCCATTTCCACTATTTACATTTTCTTTCTTTTAATTAAAGGGAAGAAAACTGATTGCAGGTCATCAAAAAAATGTTTAAAATATTTCAGAAAACTGTATCTGGTTAAATTTCTGTATGCTCTGCACGTTGCCTCCCTCTTTGATTACTCTATCCTCTTTGGGGAGAAGTACCTTTCTCTGCTTTCAGCAACTGGCAAGAAAATCATTAAGGCAACAAGTTACTACGCAAGAGAACACCAGGATGAAGTTCCATGGTTGTTCTGCTCAAACAGTTGAATCTCAAGTTCAGTACAGGCTTCATTCAGGTTTGTGGCCATAAGAAAGTAAACACTTCGTAAAGTAAGTCCTTGAAATATTCTTTGTCACTCAATGACATCCAGAACTCAATGAAGTAACACTTTCTATTTTTACTCCTAAACTTGATATATATCCTTAACACAAAACAATAGATCTCCTTCTGATGAATATTAATAATACCTCACATACAGACTAAAACTTCCACTAACTAAAGAAAAATCATATCCAAACAAATGTATTCATGTATTTTTAATAGTCAGTTCGTTCACCAGTTTCCATATACTGTGTGATTTTCTTCTACATATTTAATATGGTTGTAGATAGAAGTCAATAGCTTGGATATGTAGCAAGGTTCATATTTGTGCCTCTATCATTGGTCCTATACTAGCTCTAATTTATAACAAAAAACTAAGAACAAGGCACTTAATTTCTTTTTTTTTTCTTTTTTCTTTTTCTTTTTTTTTTTTTTAGGATGGATAGGTCAGGTTTTTATTTGAAGCTATGATCACATATGAGAAAATGATGGGGAAGCCATGGGCCAAGTGTCCCTCTTATTTCTCTGACACTTAGTCACCTTCAATGAAGAAAATATTTAACCATAAAATTATTGGAAAATGTTCCTAATTGAGATAAATACTAAAATATTAAATAATTTAAATAATTATTAGAATTATAATTTTCATAATTGAAAAGTTTCAGTCTAAGTTCTGGGGATTCTGAATCACTGGCCTTTTGTCTTTTGATGAGAATAAAATAATGTATTAAGAAAAGGTGGCAGATATTTTAGGAAAGAATAATTTTTACTTATCAAAGCATCTTAGAAGGTCATTTGTGTGGAGACCAGCAGATGGCATAACGGTTACATTGCTGGACTCCCACATAATCAACTACAGTTTAAGTCCCAGACCCAGCCAGTTAAAACTCATACTGGGCACGTGTGTGTGTGTGTGTGTGTGTGTGTGTGTGTGTGTGTGCCAAAGATCCCAAGAGGAAAACAGAAGAGAAGGGACTGTAGTCTGACCATCCTCCATCCTCCCCCAGGGGTGGGGGGTGATTTCTTGCTTTTTCTCTCTCTCTGTCTTTCTCTGTCTCTATGGAGAGCACATGGCCCTATAGCAAAAATTTCTCTTAAAAAAAAAAAAAAAGGTCATTTGTGAAAGTAGAGAGGCCCTACAGGGTGACAGGCAAGGAAAGTGGGGGGAAAAACTCATGTGGACCTTAATTCAATATGATTCATGTTCATATAATAAAAGATGACATAAAGGAGAATGCCATGTGATGACATGGATACCCAGAAGGAAGACAGCCATGTGACAAAAGAAGTAGAGACTGGAATGATGCAGCTACAAACCAAGGAATACCAAGGGTAAGCGGAAGATACCAGAAACTGGATGAGGCAAAGAAATATTTTTTCTCTGTAGATTTTAGAGGAAGCCTGGCCCTATAAACTCCAATACTGTGTGCTTTTTGTCTCTGGAAATGTGAAACAATTTCTGTTGATGTAAGCTGCTAATTTGTGGTATTTTGTTATAGCAGACCTACAATACTAATACACCATGCAACAGAACATATTCATAAGTTGGGAGGATTAGGACATGGATATCTTTGGGGAGACATTATTCTGCCTAGCATTGTCAGTGGGAAAGTAATAAAAATAGAAGATATTTGCCCTCTAATTGAGAAAGAACAAGATAAATCTCTTTTTGAAGTAATGAAAATGATGGTCATTTTTTCTTCTAACTTACAAAGTGTTCATGGGCTTTTATCTTTCTGGAATTTTCATTAAGTATTCTAGACAACTTATGAAAAATTTCAATGATGTACCTTTTTATTTTTTAAAGAATTATTTAATTTTATTTATTATATATACACAATATATTCAGATATATATTATATATTTATATATAATATAGAGGTATGTAGATATGTAATATATATTTATATGTATTATATATTTAGATATAACTTTTTTATTTTTTTAATTTGACCAGAGAAAAATAGAGAAAGTGAAAGTGAGAAAGCAAGCCACCAGGTCCAGGACTCAAACCACAGTTGGCCATGTGGGAGTCCGGTGCCCTTAACCACCACATCTGCTGGCCCCAGGGGTATGATTTCTTACTTTCCCTCTTAAAAAAAAAAAAAAAAGGTCATTTGTGAAAGTAGAGAGGCCCTACAGGGTGACAGGCAAGGAAAGTGGGGGGAAAAACTCATGTGGACCTTAATTCAATATGATTCATGTTCATATAATAAAAGATGACATAAAGGAGAATGCCATGTGATGACATGGATACCCAGAAGGAAGACAGCCATGTGACAAAAGAAGTAGAGACTGGAATGATGCAGCTACAAACCAAGGAATACCAAGGGTAAGCGGAAGATACCAGAAACTGGATGAGGCAAAGAAATATTTTTTCTCTGTAGATTTTAGAGGAAGCCTGGCCCTATAAACTCCAATACTGTGTGCTTTTTGTCTCTGGAAATGTGAAACAATTTCTGTTGATGTAAGCTGCTAATTTGTGGTATTTTGTTATAGCAGACCTACAATACTAATACACCATGCAACAGAACATATTCATAAGTTGGGAGGATTAGGACATGGATATCTTTGGGGAGACATTATTCTGCCTAGCATTGTCAGTGGGAAAGTAATAAAAATAGAAGATATTTGCCCTCTAATTGAGAAAGAACAAGATAAATCTCTTTTTGAAGTAATGAAAATGATGGTCATTTTTTCTTCTAACTTACAAAGTGTTCATGGGCTTTTATCTTTCTGGAATTTTCATTAAGTATTCTAGACAACTTATGAAAAATTTCAATGATGTACCTTTTTATTTTTTAAAGAATTATTTAATTTTATTTATTATATATACACAATATATTCAGATATATATTATATATTTATATATAATATAGAGGTATGTAGATATGTAATATATATTTATATGTATTATATATTTAGATATAACTTTTTTATTTTTTTAATTTGACCAGAGAAAAATAGAGAAAGTGAAAGTGAGAAAGCAAGCCACCAGGTCCAGGACTCAAACCCTGGTCAGCTATGTAGGAGAGCGGCATCCTAATCACCATGCCACCAGCCAGCCCAACCACTGCTCTTCTACTACCTTTTTTTTTTCCCTAATTTTACTGTTAAGTGGATTAAGTGCTTACACAATACACATAACTATTTTAAGTTCAAATTAGGCAAATACACAATTTAAATAGGAAATGCACAGCCGAGGTGTAGCCTAGTCACTCTGACAGAGCCTTAGAACACAGGAGAAAAAATCATGCCAGCTCAATTTCCTTGAGTTTGAAGAAAGGGGAGGTGGAGTTCCTACTTCAGTTTTTGCAGGTTTAAAAGACATTTAAATCTGTATTCAATCCAACTAATGCCTAACAAGATTTTTAAAAGTGGCAGGATCTTTTTCATTTCTCCTATTTTAAAGAAATATTTATTTTCAAAGATATTTTAACCCCAGAGAAGCAAAATGATGCATTTCCCATTTTTTTCATTCTGTCAGATTTATCTTTCCCCTTCTTAATAGAATAGGATTAACACATTCATCTTTTGAGATAAAGCCCATTCTAGGCTGTTCCCTAGTGACCAGTCTTTATGGGAACATTAGACTGAGACCTGTTCTGCACATACAACTATAATCACAGCAGATAACAGAAGGAACAGGAGAATGTGAACGTGGGTAACTAAAAGAAGGGGAACTTTTTGGGCTTAATAGAGAGCATTCCTCTATGAAAAGGAGTCCCATTTGTCTTGTAGATGTGTATACCATTTTAAAATTGTGCACGCTTACTTCAATTATGAAGAGCATGTAGCCAAAATGCCCGTGTTAAAAAAAAAATAAAGTAGATAGAAAATTTTATTTTATAACAGCAATGTTAAAGCCATTGCCTCTCTTCTATTCAAAAACTAGTTTATATTAGGTCTAAGACTAAATATATATACTAAATATTCCAAATTGAGAACAAAAATGCCTCATGACAAAAATAAGAACACGTCATTTGAGAATTCAATTCCTTATGTAATAATTTCATTTCCTTACCTATCATTATCAGATTATGAAAAGATATCTCTTAAATCATATCGCTTAGAAAAGATAGTGAATTCTAGCTTTTGCATAAATGTTAATATCTTTTTTCTCTGATAGTCAAAGCTTCCTGATTAAATCTTTCTAATGTTCTCTCAATTTTGACCTCCAGGATGTAATAATCCATATTATATTTTTGGACATAAATTCTAACACTAGAAAATCATAAGAAACTTCCATCTACTCCAAGTATAAAACAAAGACAAGCATATAATTATCTCTACAGTGTACTATTGGTTAGTCATGTAGCATGGAAGTGGGTAAGTGGTAAATTAAAGCATACTGCCTTAACCTTCTTATACCTTGAATTTTAGAAAATAGAGACTAATCATTTTACATAGAAAGCTAAAATATTTTAGAACAGAGATTATTTAAATACAACACAAAGAATTTTAAATTGAAGTATGTGAATATAATTAAATGTCAATTTACTCAGTATATTTCTATTATTTAGTTTATTGGACTTCAACCACAAGCCTTATGAGAGATGGCACATAACTGAAGACAAATATGGAGCCTGTAAGGAGCCTGACCAGATGCCCCAGTTTGGCTGTAAAGTCTTATTTTATGCCTGTCGTCTGGAAATTACTAATGGAGCACCTTTCATTCTTAAAGGCCTTTCAGATAAGGATACCTCATCCAAAAGAATTTTAAAAGGAAGGTTAAGCCTCAATTGACTTTTGCCTCCAAAAGAAAAAACAGGTTGGAGTTACAATTTAAATTTTTTTTTAAATTACCTAGGAAAGATAGGTGCAATATTTATATCTAGTGATTTGTCGACAGGACATGACCACTAAAAGAAATATCTAGTGATTTGTCAACAGCACATCACCACTTAAAGAGCCTCCCACTCTGATTGGCTCCCATGCTAAGCTGGCTTTCCTATCTCAACTTGATATATTTGGATAATTGAAAATGGTAGGAAAGGCTTAAAAATAAGAGAAACAGAAATCCAAATGGGGATGTATCTGTTATGTTGTTGTAAAAGTTATGAATATTTTTCCGTGTTTTTCTATGTAAAAATGCATCATGACCTTTCCAAGAACCCAATATATTCTCAGTAATATCAATTTAACAAAATCTAGTGCACTGGTTTGGAGGCATTATAGCCCAGGAAAGTGAGGCAACTTGATATTCAGATTATGAAGACATTACTGTGATCTAGGAGGAAATGTAAAGAATGAGAGGATAGTCATTTATTTTTTTACCAAGTACCATCCAGGGTTACTGAGTGTACAATGGCAACAAAGAGTTATAATCCTTGCTTTCATAGAATTCAGAGTTTAGTACTTGGAGGAAGACAAAATTGCAATAACTCTAAATAGTTGGTTGGGAGAATAGACAGAATAAATGGCCCTTGATATTTGCATTATCTACAACAAAGCAAAATGAAACTCAAAGTTTCACTAAAACTTTAGCAATGGAAGCATGTTTAACATTGCCAGTGAGCATAATATGGTAAAAGAATGAGTATTGACTATTACTATTTGAAGATGTAAAATATCATGAATGTTTTCAATTTTTAGAATTTTTTTATTTAAGTAAAAATAAAAAGAATTAAGGATTCTTATTTTATATATGTAAACATACATACATAAACACAAATGTGTATATAATTCATACACATACATTTATATATGATTGTGCATATATATATATATAAAATATATATATTTATATATATAATTAGTATTTTTGTTCTATTTAGACTTACAAAGCAACTACTAATATTACTATCCCATTACATGGATTAAAAAAATGAGTAACAATTAGTGGGCAATAACTTGCCCATAGTTACATGAGTAATAAGTAGCACAGCTGAAATTCAATTCTGGGAATGTGTTTCCAAAGTCTGTACTCTCAGCCAATTCATTATGCTGCTTCTTCATTGTTTATTCATTCAATCCCCTTAACCTTATTTTTCACTCTCATTAATCTTAATTATGTTACTATTAAATTTTCTTTAACCCCACTGACTGAGAAAAGGCCATTCTCTAAACAAAATATTAAAGGGAGGTGACTGAATTAAAGAGAGGAGTAAGAACAGCAGATCCTCCATTTGGGGAGATCTGTCAAGTGGTCAGTGAAAGTGGCATTTAACTCATTACTGAAATGATGGGTAGAATTTCAACAGGAAATGTGAAGAGAAGATATTTCCTGCATTGAAGAACATTTTTAAAAAGAATTAAACCCATTAATACCTGCTCCTTTAACAAAATTAAATAGATCAAACAAAGAAGAACAATCTCTGGAAGATCAATTAAAATTTAAAAAGTGTCCTTTACCATTATTTTTTTTTCAATATGGTGAGATTTGGAGAAGCAACTCTATAAAACTAAAAGAGCCCTGCAGTGCATGCCAAAAATTCTAGAATTTTGTGCTGCTTCTTCTGTTCACTAATTTTAGGAGAAATAGACAATAATGTTAATAGCTACTCCCTACCACACAAGTTTGTTTTAAGACTTAAAGGAGATGGAACCAGCAGATGGCATATAGCTATGTCACTGGACTCCCACATCATCCACAGCGGTTCAAGTCCTGGACCCAGCAGCTTAAACTCACACCAGTCGTGTGTGTGCGTGCCCAAGATCCCAAGAGGAGAATGGAGGAGAAGGGATTACGGCATGGCCATCCTCCCTGAGGACGATTTCTCACTTTCTGTCTTTCTGTCTCTTTGTCTCTCTGGTGAGCACACGCACCCTATAGCAAAAATCTCTCTTAAAAAAAAAAAAATCAAAGGAGATTTTTTTTTTTTTTTTGGAGAGGTTTTCTTCGCTATAGGGCGCATGCGCTCGCCAGACAGAGAAAGACATAGAGACAGAAAGCGAGAAATCACACCCCAGGAGGGATGGTCATGCTGCAATTCCTTCTCCTCCATTCTCCTCTCGGGATCTTGGGCATGCACGCAGATACGCCCGGCTTGAGTTTTAAGCCACCGGGTCTGGACACAAACCGCAGTCAACTACGTGGGAGTCCAGCGACATAGCCATTACGCTAACTGCTGGTTCCCCTCAAAGGAGATTTTTTTTTAAATGCTCTAAAGACCATTATGTTCTATAGGAATAAAGGATTAGGTCATGATGATTAATTGCCGTAATTATGCATGAACTCAGTAAGTAAAGGTTAGCGAATGGTCACAATGCATCACACTGGGCAACTGATCCAAAAATAACTACACAGAAATGCAGTAACAGATGTTCCCATTTAGCTCGTTGCAGGAGAGAATAACATTGGGCCTTTAGTTTATCACTTTCAGCCAATTGATAACAACAGCTTTTATGAGTTTGCCAATTTTTTTTCCCTGTCAATTTTTACCCTAAATTAGGTCAAACTAAAAAGTCCTATTCATACCCTACTTTAAAAACAGAACCAAAGAGGTGATTTAATCATGCCTCCTACACAGTATAAGATCAAATTTTTAAAAATTCCAGTTCTTATCAAGGATCTTCCCATATGGATCTGTGCTATATGTAAAGCAATGTAGTTTCCTACCTAGCACAAGATTTTCCAAACCATGTTGCTCTACCCGTGATATTATTAGCATCAGAGAACCAGAGAAAGGACTGTTCAACCAAGGAAATTTCTCCCTACTTTCTATATATAAAAGCGATTCTTCCATTGGTTTTATAATCAAGTGTAAAATGTATTATTTAATAGGGTCATGGGGGGACCAGCAGGTGGCGTCGTGGCTAAGGTGCTGGACATTCTCACATGGCCTACCACGGTTCAAGTCCTAGACCTGGTGGCTTGCCTTCTCACTTTCCCTCTCTTTCTCTGTGTGTGTGTGTGTGTGTGTATATCTCTCTCTGGTAAAATTAAAGTAAATGAATGATTAAGTAAAATTAAATTAATAATTAAAAAAAAAAAAAAACAGGGTCAGCAGGTGGTGTGGTGGTTAAGAGTGTTGGACTCCCACATGGCTGACCAAGGTCCAAGTCCAGGACCTGGGAGCTTGCTTTCTCACTTTCCCTCTCTCTTTCTCACTCTGTCCCTCTCTGGTCAAATAATAAATAAATAAATAAAGTTAAATAAATAATGTTAAATAAAATAATTCTTTAAAAAGTATCATTTAACATCTATATTTTTGAATAAAAGGATATAATCAGTCAACTTCTCTACTGTTTTGTTATTTTAGATTAATACTTTGGGTTCAGTTATTTGTGTTAGGATAAAGATTACCTCTCATCAATTGTTCAATTCATAGTGATCTAACCATTTTCCTTTATTTCTCATGTCTCTGATACTCAATCCAAGATACCAAATTACTAACTATCGATTTCTGCTTTTAGAAGCTATCAGCCAAAGATCAAGAACATAAGTTCTATCTATGACCTATTCCTTATATGTAGAATTAAATTTTAAATTGCATAAAATTAAGTCTAACATGGTAGAATGGCCCAATAATTTTAGTAAATTTTTATGTGTCAGAAATCCCATTTTTACTAAATACTGTCTGCTTCTTCTGAATTAAGCTTTGATTCACTTTTAAATTGCCTCTGTCAATTATGAATGATAATAGCATTTCATAATTAGAGATTTAAATAATGAGGCACCAGTAGATGGTGTCATGGTTACAATGCTGAACTCCCATGTAGTTGACAGTGCTTTGAGTCCTGGACCCAGCAGCTTGCAGCTTGAAACTCACTTAGGCGCATGTGCATACATGCCCTAAATCCTGAGAGGAGAATGGAGGAGAAGGGACTGTAGTGTGGCCATCCCCCCAGAGGATGATTTCTCACTTTCTCTCTATCTCTCTGGTGAGCGCACACACCCTAAGGCAAAAGCCTCTCAAAAAAAAAAAAAAAAAGAGAGAGAGAGAGAGATTAAAATAATATTTATCTTGCTATAGTAATATTATGATACTGAATACAGGGGAAAAAATCAATAAAGGAATTAAGATACCAACATACATTGCCAATACATTTTTATTCATCATTTCTGAATAATTTTTTTGTTCCAAATGAAACACCTATGAATGGTAGCCATATAAAAAGATAGAAAAAGGGGCAGGCAGGTGGCATGGTAGTTTACACACCGACTGCAATTCAAGTCCCAGACCTGGTGGCTTGCTTTCTCATTTTCCCTTTTACTCTCTCTCTGTCTCTCTCTGATCAAATGAAAAAAAAATCATAATAAATAAAGTAATTATTTTTAAAAAGGTTAAAAAAAAGTAATTCTATATTGAATCAGTAGGAACATAACAGATCCTTCATTCTGAAATTATTCAATTATTCATTTTCTCTACCATTACTGTGATATTATAAAGAAAAAACTTGAAAAATTTACATAGAAAATAATATTTTCTAGTTCAAACAATTTTGGACTTATCTAATCAATTGGCAATAATTAAAGAGATACTAATATGTATAAGGAATTGTTAAACTATGAATGAATCTTCATTCATAGTTGTTGACATACTTTTTTAACCATATTTCTTTAGAGTAAAAAATATTTCCCATTATATTGTTTATATCTATATCCATATCTATGATAATCTACTGAAATAAAGAATACATGTATCTTTCCCTGGACATTTGAAAATGGGGGACAAAGGTCATTAGGCTAAATATTAAGAAACCTAGAGTATAGCCTTGCCTCTGTCTCTCATAAATCATATGATGGTTTGTATATTCCTGACCCCTTGGACCCTCACATTCCTGATCTGTAAGCAGAGATTGGATCAGACGATAAAATCCTGTCTTCCTGGAGGATTCTACAGCTCCATGAAATATAATTTAAAGATGTGTCCAAAGCCTTTATTCTGCTTAAATAAAATCCCCAACAGTCATCTCTCTTTTTCTTTCACTTTGATCAAAGATGACTACAAGTGATAAAAGCAATTTGTTCAATTCTTCATCACGACAAGGCATTTCATCAACTCTAACCTAGATACCTATCAAATACAATTTCAGATTTAACAGTTCATCAGTCATATTTTTAATCACTACGAAGTGCTTACGAGTAAAATTTTTTTAAGTTTTTATATTTATTTTTCCTCTGAAAGAGTAAGAGGTGCAGATAGGTAAATAGATAGGCAGACAGACACAGGCATACCCAACAGAGTCCTTACGCCACAATCGACCCCCAGTCTCAGCCAGCTGGGATCACAGGAGGTGCGTGCTCCCAGCATGCTCAAGAAGGTCATGGGACACACACCCAGGACCTTTCCCATGCTGATCCAGCAGTGCTGGGCTGCACCACTGCCTGGCCCCCAAACTTGTATTAGCGTTCATTCCATTCTCTCTTCTTATAGCTTTAATCCCAATAACATGCATGGTCTTAGCAAGAGAGTACTAAAATATATGACTAATTTTACAAATATTTTGAAAAAATATATTTAAGGTATATTTGAAGATGATTTTTCCAATGTGAGTGATTAACTTTTTCCCCCAGATTTATATAGCCCAGAAAATAATTGAGATAGTTCAATGACAGCATTTACAATATTAATCTTAACAAATACCAAAGTGGGATACACAAGATAGAGAAATTGTGTTCTTTCTTATGTCATTTTATGCAATCGGTCACAGTAACTACTAAAACGTAAGTAACATTATTACAGAGAATAATATGCTATTTTTCCAAATTATAAAAAGTACCGCTAAACAACAAAGGGAGAAGAAATGATGAGGGGTCTTATGTGAATTACATTTATAAGTTCTGACAAAATTTATTCTAATTTAATCTTTCAGTATTTCTTCAAAAGGAAAACCATCTATAAAAATGTTTTTTAAAGAGCTTTGCCTGAGATGCTTTTGTGGTCTCTGATCAAAGATAAAAGAAAATGTTTTGCTTGTGAAAAAAATAGAGGCACTACAAAATTGTCATGATTTGCTATAACTTTCCCAGATAACAATAAAATATAACTTTAAAATATGAGCAGCATAATTTGATCAGTCTTTAAAGAAGATTATGACTATGCTAAAAACTATATATTAGTTTTCTATCAAGAGATATTTTGTAACCAATGGAAATTAAATGAGGAGCTGGCAGGTAGCATGGTGGTTAAAGGCGCTGGATTCTCACATGACTGACTATGGTTCGAGTCTTGGACATGGCGGCTTGCTTTCTTACTTTCTCTCTCTCCCTCCCCCTCAAAATTAAAAATAAATAAGTAAAGTTAAGTAAAAAATAATTTAAAAAAGAAATCAAATGAAAATGAAGTTTAATCAATATTTAAAAATTGTTCATCTAGAAGTACATAGTTACCTAGACAGAAAATATTGTAAAAGGCAATAATAATTCCAAGCTATTGGTTTATTATAGTATAAAGACGTAGTACATCAGAGTGTCATGTATTAACTCTATTAATATGAGTTTCCCATTAATATGCACTACCACAGATTGCTCTTACCATGAAGGGAATGATTTTTAAGTCATTGACTTTAAATTTCCCAAGCATTTTTATTTCAAGTTATACTACAACTGATGTTAATACAATTTTACATAGGTCTGTGTTCATAAAAGTTAAAAAGTTGATGAATTAAATCATCAACCTCTTTAAAAATTTGTGTTCAAAGGCTATAATGGTTATGACAACTACAGAAAGATAAATATGAAGAAGAAAATGGGAGACGGGTAGGGGCAAAATACATGTATAGGGATCAAAAATAAATTAATAAATAAATAACAAAACAATAACTGACACTTTGTGAAAGAGCCAGGCCAGGTGGTCCCAGCTACTCAGAAGACTGAGGCAAAAGGATCATGACGCAGTAAGACCTTATCTTTGACAAACAAGGAAAAGAACAAAAAAGATGAGAGTGAACATTTTTGCTAAATTCAGAATCTGAGGAGAAAGCACTCAGTGTTTTACCATTAAGTATGAAGAAATCCCTGGTTTTCCAGAGATGCCCTTTTTCATATTGAAAAAGACTATTCCTATCCATAGTTTCTTTAAAATTTTTAACGTAAATAAGGGTTGAATTTTCTCAAATGCTCTTTTTAGCACTTATTGAGATTATCATTTTTTTCTTTTTATTTTGTTAGATGGTGATATTCCACTGACTTTTTCTTCAAATGTTAAAACAATCTTACATTACAGAGATCTGTGACTTAATGAAGGTATATTATCCTCTTTATTTTGGCTAAATTTAATTTGATAATATTCCAAAGATTTTGTATCTGTGTGCACAAGGGATAATCATTTGTAGTGTTGTTTCCTTTCATTGCCAAAGGGTACATGTGCTTGTTTTGGGGCAAGGCAAATTAGGGAGATCCACTTTTAGTTCCTGATATTACATAGTTTTTTGTTAATTCGACTTTAAGTACTTATTATTATGATGATTGGGTTTTCTTGTATATAGTCTTTACTTTGTAAAGAATTAGTTATTTAATTTATTATTATTATTATCATAATATGCTATAGGGCATGTACATTCACCAGAGAGAAAAAGAGAAAGACAGAGAGAGAGAGAGAAGGAAAGTGAGAAAGCAAGCAGCAGGTCTGGGTCTCAAACTGTGGTCAACCACATGGGAGTACAGTGCCTTAACCACCACACCACCTACTGGCCCCAACTTTCTGGTATATATTCTTGATTTGAGTATGTCTTCTTTGTCTTGGTACGTCTACCTTACTATTTTTTTAAATAGTTATTTTCTTGTTTTATTATTCATTGTCCATTTTTTGTTCCATTGGGCTTCAAACCTTTATTCTTTTCTAATAGAACATTAAAAACTACTGATTTCGGGAAGCAGCAGTTAGCGTAATGGCTATGTCGCTGAACTCCCACATAGTCGACCACTGCTCGCGTCCTGGACCCGGTGGCTTAAAACTCACACCGGGCGCGTGTGCGTGCGTGCCCAAGATCCCGAGAGGAGAATGGAGGAGAAGGGATTGCAGCTTGACCATCCCCCCTGGGGGGCTGATTTCTCGCTTTCTGTCTCTATGTCTCTCTCTGTCTGTCTGGTGAAGCGCAAGCGCCCTTTAGGGAAAATCTCTCAAAAAAACAAACAAACAAACAAACAAACATAAAACCTGCTGATCTGCAATAGGATATATAGGAAAAGTTACTGATTTTGAAATTAAGATAGACTTGCATTTGACACAAAATGGACAAGTCTTGAAGGTACAATGCTAAGTGAAATAAGTCAGACTATTAAAGAGAAATATTAAACATCCTGCTTAACATATATTGCATGTCCACACTCTATGGCATACACTGAAGGTCTCAAAAACAAAGAAATAGAGAATAGTAGCAGATACCAGAAAACTGCATGGGGAGAAATATTGTTTTTAACATTCTTTTAGTTATATAAGAATGTAAGTGAATAAAGGGAAAAGGTTGGGGCCAGCAGGTGGCGGGTGATTAAGGGCGCTGGACTCCCACATGGCCAACCACGTTTCAGGTCCCAGACCTAGCGGCTTGCTTTCTCACTTTCCTTCTCTCTCTCTCTCTTTCTCTCTCTCTCACTCTGTCCCTCTCTGGTCAAATCAAAATAAATAAAGTTAAATAAAATAATTCTTTTTTAAAAAAAAGGGGGAAAGGTTATGGACTATAAGCATTCCATACTACAGCAAAATTAAAAATATAAATAATTCTGTACATACTTCCGAGGGGAAAAAAAAAACTATCACTAAATGCACAACATCATCTAATACTCCATGTTGAAGATGAGTATCTTTATATTCTTAAGTTGATTAGGACATAGGACACACTGTCTCCATAATCTGAAAAATCATACTGTACCCAATAAAGATCTACATGAAATGCATGTAAAGGAGAAATCACAATTTAAAGAGATAGACCTGGATTCCAATCTACTACCAGTTTCTACCTTCTTCATCAATAACATGGAGGAAATGGTAACGGCTTCAGGGTAATTGAGGGAATTAAAAGAAATAAAAGAGGTATGACTAGTTTCTTAATTGTTTTGATTATGAGATTCAAATTAAATCTGTCAAGTCTGAAATTAATCATTTTTATCAGTTATTTATCAGAATTATTTATCAGTTAGTGTAGCTCTTATATTAAATTATAATGAAAGAGATAGCAGAATTCATAGAGCATTCACAATATACAAGTGTTTCATTAGCTAAAGCATAAAATTTTCTGAAATTTTCATAAAATTTCATACAATTTTCTAAAGAGCCTGATGATCTTGGCTTGTTTTTCTGCCTGTGTCTCAAAAGGCCAAAACAAAAATGTTACATGGATACATTCCTTTCTGGGAACTCTAGAGGAAACTGCTTCAAGAAGCATTCAGATTTTGGCCAGAACTGAGTTTCATGAAGACATGGAAGCCCTCATTTCCTGGCTTGCTGGTGGCCAGTGGTCATCCTCAGCTCCTAAAGGCTGCCCTCCTTGCTCTGCTCCTGGGCCTCCCCCATCTTTGAGACCGGTGACAGTAGACCAAATCTCTCTCATGTTTTGAATCTCCCCTCAGTCTCCCTCTTCTGCATTATCTCTGACTCTTCTACCTTCTTGTTCAGATTTAAAGGACTCATGTGATTAGATCTGGCACACCCAATAATGCAGGATAATCTCTCTGTTTTAAGGACATCTGTTTAGCAACTTCCAATTCCATCTGTCAAATCTCTCTGCCATGTAATGTTAACATAATCACAGGTTTCAGAGATGGAAGCATGAACACCTGGGGGTGGTAGGAGAGGCACTATTCTATCTAGAAAAATGGTAACTAACAGCAATTAATCATTCATAATTTTCTCAATATACCAGTTACTCAAATTCTACCAAACTTTTGCTTGCCAAGTAATCCTGGAAGTAGAATGAAAGTACTCTAAGAAAGCAAAGCAGACCTTTGAAGATGTGTTTTCATTATTTCTTACTGACATAGGTTCACTTCAATTTGTATTTAATAAAACTTTGTGGTGGAGGTATGAGAACTATTCTGAAAAGGTGCAATGAGATGGAAAACTGTCTTTCTGAACTTTTTCTCACACTAAAAAAAAAAAATCATGATATAGTTCAGAAAGATAGGAACTGTTACAATCTCTGAAAGCATGTACCCTGCAATGAATTTAATTTAATCTTTAGAAAATAACTTGACTGGAAAACACAGTTCAGGAGGCCATACTGAACAATGAATTTCATTTATAGCAAAATAAAATGGCTACGAGTACAACTGTAATCTCTACTTCATACACTGCATTGATGTTATGATTTTATGTAACACCATTTTTCTGCTTAGCACTGAATGCGATTTTAAAGTTGTCCAAGTCAAAAATACAAATAATCTCTGTCAAACAGTTCATATCATATTAAAGCTTCAAACTGATAGTTTTCCTTCCAAAATTTATGTAAATATAGCAATCTTATTTTTTTCATTGTATTTCATTTCAATTAACAAAGATAAACCTCAGTACCTGCAATAGTATGGATCATAGCCCACAAATTATCAAGTTGAATGAAAGAACTCAGATACAAAATAGTACATATATATATCCTAAAAAAAAGTCCAAAATAAAGCAAAGGTGACAGAAGCCAGAACAGTGGTTATTTTGGAGCTGTGGTAGTGACTACAAGAGAAAGGGGAAGGGAGGAGCTTGTAATGTTCTGCTTCTCCATAATAATGGTTATATGATGGTTCGCTTAATGAAATGCACTGAGGTATACACTAATAATTCATGTACTTTTCTACACATTTTTAATATAATAATTTTTTACTTTAAAAAATATGGTTGGGGGGAACCAGCAGTTAGCGTAATGGCTATGTCGCTGGACTCCCACGTAGTCGACCGCGGTTCGTGTCCCGGACCCGGTGGCTTAAAACTCACGCCGGGCGCGTGTGCGTGCGTGCCCAAGATCCCGAGAGGAGAATGGAGGAGAAGGGATTGCGGCGTGACCATCCCCCCTGGGGGGTGATTTCTCGCTTTCTGTCTCTATGTCTCTCTCTGTCTGTCTGGCGAGCGCACGCGCCCTACAGTGAAAATCTCTCAAAAAAAAAAAAAAAATATGGTTGGGGTTTGTCAATTAAAATTATAATTTACAGCAATATAAAATTTAATCTTTGCTTTTATTGCTTGTAATACTTGCTTTTATTGTTTTTAACACAATTATAATAAAAAAAAAAAAACACAAAAAAGGCATGATTCCCAAAATGCTGTAGTTTTTAAAAAGACGAATACATTAAACCTATATTACTATCATTTAATTTTATGTGTGAAAACAAGGGTTTTAAAATATATTTTCAGAGCTGCCTCCATGGGTCAGCAGTAAGGTACTTCTCTAGAGAAGCCGAATCCCACGTGGCGACCACAGTTTGAATCCCCTGGTCAGGCCGAACTCTCAAGCAAGTGTCTGAAGTGCCCAAGATCTGATGGGTTGGAGGTCGGGAAAGAGGAGATCACGGTGTGAGCAGGTCCAAGGAGAGTACTCATCTCTCTCTCTCTCTCTATCTCACTCTCAAATATATACACTCTATCATAAATAGGAAATAAATAAAAGTTTTAAAATATATTTTTAATATATTAACATTTCTCAGAATTTCATACTTCCTCTAAATGCAAATTTCTTTAGTGAAGGATAAACTGCCCACATAATTGCAAATTCAGACAATGAAACCTTCTAACAACATGGGATGATGTTTTAAGTTACAGAGAACTGTAATGTATTCAGGTAACCAGTGCTGACTCTACAAAGAATGCTACTAAAATCAATTTTTATCACTTGAAATCTATTGCAATTAGAGAGCAATGCCAAGTCACTGACACACTAATGGGTTTCAAAATATTTCAAAAAGAATAAGGAAATTGCAAAGTGTTTTAATTGAAATGCAGCTCCAATAAGTGTAACAAATTGGATGATGTGAGCTTTCTGTAAAGCTACCATATAAAACTATCATACCATAAAGTGTCGAGGTTTAACAAATCTGCAGCTTTGTCCAGCCACACTTTATATTACACTTATCTTACACTGGACTATTTAAAAGCCTTCACTATATCTTCTAATGTACAACGGGTTCTTTTTCTGTGTTCCAAGTATTTGGTTTTTAATTTCATTTTAGAACAATAGTACAGCATTTCCAAAGAGGATCTGCTCTACAAAATTAGCTATGTCTTGCTTGAAAAGAATATTATGTCAAACTGAAACATATTTTACATGTATTCAACTATGACAGTACACTATATGAAAATGATTAAACTTAAATTAGAAACCAGGTTTTCTAATTCTTGAAGTGTTAAGTTAACGGTGGCAAAAATAATCATTTCTGACCACAGACGTTGTCATAATTAAACATAAAAGGTGGAACCACTTCAAGAATGTAACAGTCCCATCGCCTCTCAACGTTTTGGCTAAGATCAAATGAAAAATATCACAATCCTATTTTTTTATTTTATTTATTTACTGCCATAGGACACATGTGTTCACGGGAGAGAGACAGAGACAGACAGAGAAAAGAAATGTGAGAAGTCACCCCCCTCCCCCAGGGTGGGATGGTCACACCACAATCCCTTCTCCATTCTACCTTCAGAATTTGAGGTACACAAACACATGCACCCAGCGTGATTTTCAAGCCACTGGCTCTGGGATCCAAACTGTAGTCTGCCATGTGGGAGTCTAGCACCTTAACCACCATGCGACCTGCTGACCTCTCACAATGCTATTTCCTTATCCCCCCCCCCCCATTTCCTTAACCATGCCTTCTCTTCTCTTAGGTAACATTTTATTCTTTGACTCTCCTAACTCCTGTGATTGTATTTCCTTAGAAGGAACACTCTCTTCATCCCGAACATACACATTTCAGCACCTGGTTATCATTTGACTGGCTCATAGAAATCTATCCTCCTCTTCCCTTCCTTCCCTTCTCACGTTCACTTGTTTCCTTCCTACACTCTTCCCTCAACCCTAATACAAATAACACATTATTCACAACAAAAACCCTTTTATTTTAGAGTGGTATTTCAAAGACTAGCACAACTTGATTCATTTAGCCAGCAATGCAGAAGCTAGAGTGAATATGCGAACCAGACACAAATCTTGGGTGGTGGTGTAGCCAGTGGCATGGCAGGGTGCTGTTCAGAATTAAATAATTTATACACACACACATACACACACACAAAAAAAAACCCTCATGTTAAAACCTTAAAAAAGGAAAAATTTAAAATTTAATAAAAGGGTTTTTTCCTTCTTCTTTTTCCCCATAGCATATACTGGGGGAGGCTATGAGGGGCTCATCTCCCATCCTTGTTCTACTTTTCCTCTAGTGGGCTCTTTTTCTCTGGCAGGCCTTCATCCACTCTCAGTTTGCAACAGTCCTTACTGACTTGCTTCATCTTT
>NW_006159834.1:2224857-2295020 GCF_000334495.1 Tupaia belangeri chinensis | reverse complement strand
CTTTCCCTATCTTATGCCTTTATTTCCTCAATGTGCCCAATAAGGACTAAAAAGCATTTCAAACTTTAATAAAAGATTGGCTTAGCCAACAGGAATTAAATATAAAAATCAAAACACTTTAACTCTATTTCAAATAGGCCCAAGCCTTAGTCAGAGGTTCTCAGATCCTCACATCAAAGTCTCGTTAGAACAGACTGCCAGACCCCCACCTCCAGAGTGCCCACCTCAGTAGGTCAGGGCGGGGTCTGATCATCCGCACTGCTGATAGGTTTCGAAGGTGATGATGATACTTGCTGCTTCAAGCACCAGGTTCTGGGAAGTGATGTTTTAGTTCAAGGGAAAAAACACACCATGAATGAAACTGCAGGAATGGCTCCCTTTTCTGCATACCTGTTTCTAGTTTTGTAGATGAGACCTATCCTCTGGCCGGGATCTCTGTGTGAGGGTACATTCTTCAAATATTTGCAAGATACACCAATATCATTTAAGAAAGGCTTTGATAGGTGTAGTTTTGCCTCAGGTTCATTTCTCCATATCGAAGTTACAAGGCGTACAGCTCTCAGCCTGTGACTGGGCCTTAGCAGAGACTGAATGCTGAACCATGGGCCATCATGTTACCATGCGATCCAAACCGCCCATCACTAATGGATGCTATCTGACCCACCAACCACAAAGTCTGGCAAGTGCAGCATACTCCATCATTAAGTGGAATTTATATACATGATCAGGTGCAGTCAGCCCTGAAGGCATAAGTAACTATGTAACAAGTGGCCCCAATGCCCCGTGGTTTGCGCCCTGCTACACTGCCTTCTCTCTTCTCAGCCTGTTATCTATGGTATCTGGGGAGTTCTCTATACTGAGCTGTCAAACATCAGAACAGTCCAGTTTGTTTAACAAATGACATGCAGGCACACCAAAAAGTATGGAACATCTCTAAAGAACAATGCTAAAGAAATCCTCCCGGCAGGCAGAACAAAAAGATTGTACCTGGCTATTTATTCATTTTGCTTAGAAGGAAAAATGGCCAGATATGTGATTATCTATCGATTCATGGACTGTGGGCTATGGTATGGCTGCATGGTCAGGGACTTGAAATAAACATGATTAGAAAATTGGTGACAAGGAAATTCAGGTAAGAAGTATAGGAACAGAGGTCGCTGAATGTGCAAAAAGTGACTATATTTGTGTCCCGCATGAATGTTCACCAAAGAGTCATCTCAGCAGAGAAGGGTTTTCGTAACCTAGTGGATTGAATGGCCTGCGGTGTAAATACCAGTCTGACGCCTTCCCCAGCCATCTAAAGGGTTCATGAACAACGTGGCCGTGGGGACAGATATTCTGCGAGGGCTAAGCAACATGAACTTCTGGTCACCAAGGCCAATCCGGGTATGGCCACAGCTGAATGCCCAGTCTGTCCACGGCAGAGACCAGCACTGAGTCCCCACCATGGGACCATTCTCTACGGTGACCAGCTAGCTACCTCGTTGGAGACTGATCACACTGGATCTCCTCCCTCATGGACGGGGCCTGTTCTTAGAGACTTGCTCAGGATAGAAATCATCTTCCCTACATGCAATGCTTTTGCCAAAACTATCATAAATAAACTTACGGAATGCCTTATCCATCATCATGATCTTCCACACAGAACTGCTTCTAACTGAGGAGCTTGATGCACAGGAGAGGGTGGCAATGGGCTCATTCACGTGAAACTCTCTTTTACCATCTTCCTCACTGTCCTGAAGCAGCGCATTTGGAAGAATGGTTGAGTGGGCTTTTAAAATCTCTTCTATAGTGCCAGTAAGCTGGCAATACATTGCAGGTCTAGGGTAAGATTCTTCAGAAAACTGCACACACCGAATCAGTGTCAAGTACCTGGTGCTATTTCTCCCATAGCCAGGATTCAGCTCCAGGAACTAAGGGACAGAATGGCACTACTATTAGCCCTGGTGACTCACTAGCAAAATTTGTGTTTACTGGGACCAGCAGTTGGTATAATGGCTACATTACCGACTCCCATGTAGTCGAACGCGGTTCAAGTCCTGGACCCTGGCTTAAATTCACACCAGGCGCTTGTGCATGCATGCCCAAGATCCTGAGAGAAGAATGGTGGAGAAGGGATTGCGGCGTGGGCATCCCTCTTGGGGAGTGATTTCTTGCTTTCTGTCTCTCTGTCTGTCTTTCTGGCGAGTGCACGCGCCCTACAGCAAAATTTGTGTTTATTGTTCCCAAGACCAGATGCTCTTCCGGTCTAGAGATCTTATTTCCAAAGAGAGGAATGCTTCAGCCTAGAAACATGATAATTATTCTATTAAGCTAGAAGTTAAGACTGTCACGTGGCCACTTTGAGCTCCTCATGCCTCTGAGTCAAGAGGCAAAAAAGGGAGATTCTGTTCTAGCTGGGTGATTGATGCTGACTGCCAAAGGTACTACTCCACAATGGAGATAGGAAATACGCTAGAATGCAGGAGGCCCGTGTGAGTATACTCTCAGTAGTAGTGTACCCTGGGATAAGGTCATTGTAAAGCTACAACTCAAGCCAAACAGGAACACTAACGGCCAAGGCCTTTCAGGAATGAAGGTCTGTTACACCACAAGGAAAGAACAGTAACAAGCTGAGGTGCTTACGGAAGGCAGAGGGATTGCAGAATGGTAATGGGAAAAGGTGGTTAGAAGTACTATTTGTAGTTATGTGAAGCCACCGGCTCCAGGACTTGTGTGTACATGCCCAAGAATCCAAGAGGAGAATGGAGGAGAAGGGATTACAGCGTGGCCATCCCCCCTGGGGGGTGATTTCTCAATTTCTGTCTCTCTGTCCTTCTCTGTCTTTCTGGCGAGTGCACATGCCCTATAGCAAAAACCTCTCCAAAAAATAATAAAGAAAGAAAGAAATACTGTTTCTTCAATAATAAAAATTTAATATTCTTATTCAGATATAACATAGTCTCTGAAACTCCAAATTTCCCTGATGAATAGAATAAATTATTTCATCACAATCACATTACGAGTTGTATTGTTGTATTTTATACTGACTGATTCCCCATTCCTAGAGAATTATTAGACTTTAAATATGGTGAGAAACGGTAGCACGCTAAAAGTTTCTCAAGTCCAACTTTCACTCTGCAGAAAATCTACCCCAGAGCATTCCCAACAGTTATGTCATCCAGCCTGTGCTGAGACTGTTGAAATGATAAGCAGCCTCCTGTTCTAGTTAAGAGCGCAAGATCAAAAATGAGAACAAGACTACACCAGTAAGGTACATCACAGGGATTATTTTAGGGTAAACCCACTTGCAGGAAAAGGTGGGGAGGATGGTGACTCCAAGGTACTCACATTTCAATCTGTGCTTGCTCTGCAACACGTCAGCCTCCCACCACCACCACCCCCAGCTGCCCAGAAGCTTCTCTACCCCAAAATGAGTGGAGAATTTTATTTTTATTCATTTATTTTAGAGAGATATTTTTGCTATAGGGCAACTATGCTCACTGGAGAGACAGAGAGAGACAGAAAGAGATAAATCACTTCCTAGGGGTAGGCTACACCACAATCCCTTCTCCTCAGTTCTCCTTTTGGGATTTTGGGCATGTATGCACATGCACCAGCATGAGTTTCAAGACTCCAGGTCTGAGACTCGAACTGCAGTTGAACATGTGGGAGTCCAACACCTCAGTCACTATGCCACTGCTGGCCCTGCAAGTGGAGACTTTTAAAAGGAATTCAAAAGGTTTACATCTGGGGTAGGAACATGTTTGTCTTGAGCTCCTAGAATCTCTCTTTACAAAGGCCAGCTGAGTCTGGGGAGTCTGGAGGACTGCTTGCTGCACAGAAGGGCCGGGAGGAATGGGAGGGCAGACAAGGTGCTGACGTTCAAGACACAGGGCTGATCTGTGCTGACCTCACACCTCCTACACCTTGAGCTAACTTCTTCCACTGAAAGACTATTGATTTCAATTTTTCTTAGAGTTCCCTAAAATTTTTACTTTTTTCCTAGAATCAACTTAATTGGCTTAATTAGATTTGAAATATGATCAGCATCAAAGCTTAAAAGTATATACATTAGACCTACCCAGGAGAATATGTAAATTTATAAAACAGTCATTTTGTCTTTCAAGTTACCATAAACCATAGTAAACAAAACATGTTCTTTGTGTTGGTACAGATAAAGTGTCAAAAGTTTAAGATGACACAGTTCTTTGAATAATTACACATTTATATCACAAATCAAATCATTGAAACTCCACATGGTTCTTATAATTGTATTAGGATTCCATAAGGATTTGCCACTGTGTACGTTCCTGTCTTGCTAATATACCATATACTGTAAGTGTTGAATGTTTTGTAATCTCACTTTCCATGTTAAAGAAGTTTTATAAACATGGGTACTTAGTAAAACCTTTCCAAAGTTTTATTAACAGCTGCTCCTCCATTTGCTAATTAATTTATGTATGATATTTTTAAACAACTGTGATATAGATGAAACTACTAATTAAACTATAAGTCCTTATGCCCTATGAATATTTTTTTCTCTTACTATGTATAAGAGACTTGGGGACAAGGGTTGAGTCTTACTCAGAAATTTATAGCACAGTGCTTGGCACATAGATGTGATCAAAGGGTGAAAGAAAGAAAGAAAGAAAGAAAGAAAGAAAGAAAGAAAGAAAGAAAGAACCAATGAGTCTTATTCCTATTTATACCATTTCTTATCTGTGTGAATTTGAATAAGTTACTTGTATTCAGTGCCTGAGCTTCTATTTTCTTTCTTCTACATAAGGACAGTAATAATTAACTCATAAGCCAACTATGAGTCCAGTAATGTACATACATAAAATGCTTGAAAACTTAATATTGCTATTCAGATGTAATATATTTCTATTTTAATCAGTAATTTATCTAATTACTTTTTAATTACTTTCCTCTTTGTAGATATTACCTTCCTACCCCTAGTGTTTTCCCGTGTTCTTATATGATTTGGGGATATGGATCATTTTATTATACTAACTATCAAACATTATTCTTGGTTGGTTCAATATTGCATGGTGAGCATTTCTAATACAAAAATCTGAAATACTCAAAAAAAACAAAACTTTTTGAGCAGGGACATGATGCCACAACTGGAAAATTCCATACCTGACCGCATGTGATCACAGTCAAAATGCTACCATATAAAAATGCTGCATAATCTTCACTCTATAAATACAAAGTGTATGTGAAATATAAATTAGTTTCATATTTAGACTCAGGTCTGATCCCTAAGATAACTCTTTATATGTGTGCAAATATTCTGAAACCTGAAGTATTCTGTTTCCAAACATTTTGGATATGGGATAGTCAATATCTATTGTTAATAGCTTTACTAATTCTGGGCTT
This sequence comes from Tupaia belangeri chinensis, assembly GCF_000334495.1. Taxonomy (NCBI): domain Eukaryota; kingdom Metazoa; phylum Chordata; class Mammalia; order Scandentia; family Tupaiidae; genus Tupaia; species Tupaia belangeri. Next base: position 2,289,656 of record NW_006159834.1, on the reverse strand, counting down.
GACCTTAGTATTTTTTAAGAGGTTTTTGCCTTAGGGTGTATGCACTAGCCAGAGAGAGACAGAGACAGAGAGAATGAGAGAGAAAGTGAGAAATCACCACCCAGAGGGAATGGCATGCCACAATCCTTTCTCCTCCATTCTCTTCCAGGGATCTTGGACACACACGCACATGCAACCAGTGTGAGTTTCAAGTCACGGGGTCAGAGACTCAAACCGTGTGGGCCATGTGAGTTAGCAATGTAACTGCTCTGCCATCTACTGGCCCCTTGACCTTAATTTTTATCATACTTCAATTGTAGTCATAGCTATATCTTTAATTATTCATTACATAATATACCACCTTCTTATTTTTTACCACCTTAAGCTTATGAACCTATACTTCAGCCTTGCTTTGCTTACCAGTGAGCCCTTCCCTATCTTTAAAAAAAAAAAAAAAACCAGCTTTCACTGTCTCCTTTTTCTGCTTAGAATTTGTTCTGGTTACTGATGACCATACAAAGCACTAGTCAGAGAGTGGCACTGTGGGAAACACAACCCTCTGTGAAGGTGACCTGGGCAGGAGAGGTTTCAAGTTCACATCTGGAGACCTCCCTGAGTACATGCAGCACAGACTTCCCTAAGATCTGGGACTGGCTGAAGCTGGGGTGCACCCTGGCATCAAAACCCTGTTGGGGGCTGCTTATCTCTGTCTGTCTGTCTCTCTCTCTCTCTCTCTCTCTCTATATATATATATATATATATCTCCCCCCTCTGGCTCTCTTGCTCATGGAATAAATAAACTTTTAAAAAAAAATAAAAAATAAACTATCCTCCAAAACTAGTGGCTTAAAGCAACAATAATCATTCACTTGTTCATAAAGCTGCACGCTGCGACTCAGTGGGAAGGGCTCAGCTCAGCTCTACATGGCATCAGCTGCAGTAGCTTGACTGAAGGCTGGAGGATCCACTTCCAAAATACGATAGCTCACTCACATGGCTAGCAAGTACATGCTGGCTTTGGCTGAGAACTCAGCCAAGACTGAGGACTGGGACCCTCAGTTCTTCCCTGCATGGGCCTCTCCACAGCTGCTTAGCTTCTGCAGAGCATGGTGGCTAAGTTCAAACATGGACATTGTAAGCAAATCATCCAGAAGTACAAAAAATTCACACAGCAACTCTTTTGCCTTACTCTACTGGTTGAGGCAGTGCCTGCCATAGGCCTACCCAGGGAACTGGAAGCATATTCTACCACAGATGCAAACAGTGTCAGCCTTGCACTGCATGAAGATCACGTAGGATCCTGGCAAAATACAATCTACCACAGACCAAACTCTGGCCACGTATTTCACACTTCTCCCATGTGCAAAGTACAAACAATTCCATTCTGAAGAGTCCTAAGTTTCAACTCACTATAGTATTAACTCAAAGTCCAGGATTTTGTCATCTAACTCTGGTTCAGAAGTGGATGAACTGCCCTAATGTGGTTCTTCCAGTACAACTCTGCACACCATTGCTCTTTACCTAAGGAACTGAAACGAAGAGACAAGCCATCTGCCCCACAGGCACCCAAAAACCTAATGTTAGACAGGCTAACTGTAAATGCTACAAACACTACATTTAAAGGAAGAAACACAGGAGAGACAGGTTCATAGGAATTAAAATCCAGCTGGACAGCACGTTGCCAGTCCATAGATCAGGGTTCAGTCCTACTTCCTGGGAGTTGTTCAACGTGTTTTATTACTCTATCCTGTGGGTTCCAGTTCTGCCTCTGAATCACCCTTCCTTCTCCATAAAGAGTAGCCCATATTTACAGTTAATAAGTTCTCTTTTGCTTTGTTTCTGTTTTTGTTTTTTAAGAGAAATTTTTGCTATAGTACACATATACTCGCCAGAGAGCCAGAGAGAAATCACTCCCTATGGGGGATGGCCACACTGCAGTCCCTTTCCTCTATTCTCCTCTTGGGATCTTGGGTATGCACACACACATGCCCAGTGTGTTTTATGTTGCCAGATCCAGGACTCGAACCATAGTTAACTATGTGGGAGTCCAGCAACATAACCATTACACCATCAGCTGGTCCCCAGAAGTTTTTTTTAATTAACTTTCCTGCCTGTAAAAATTTAGGAGTCTAAAGGCCTCTTTTCATTTCATATACTGCCTGTCCCTCTTAGATGAAGCTAATATAATTATCCACTCCCCTTTCTTACGTACATGTGCACAGAAAGGAGAGAGACACAGCATTCCTCTATCGGGCCTGGTCATGCTGCAACCCTTTTACTTCCATTTGTCCAGCCCATCAGGACCCCGGGCACACACACATGCACACCTGGCATGCTTGGGGCCAGGGTTTACCATTGCACTATGGGGCCATCTATAATACAATTATTTTTAAAACTGGGAGCTTTTGCTTCATTAGTTTATAAATCACTTCATTAGACAATGCCATATCCACAAGATTTTGAGATGAGCTTCTTCTATATATTATCTGTATATGTAAAATATATACATTTTCAGTTATGCTTTACATTTTATCACTCATCTCAATTAATAAACACAGTCCTTCTTTAAGGCCAATCACTCTACTTTAGAGTTTGATTCTGTTATCCTTATGTTTAAAATATCCCTCATAAGATCTCTCTTCCATTTACCTTTGCATATTCAGTCTTCACAAATAGTCTTTCCCACAGTCTTCAAAGATCCCTTAGTTCTCAAAAAGTGAGTTATTGGGGCGTGGTGGCGCCCGCCCTATGGCAAAAAGTGAATTATTTCATTCTAACTCAAAAAACTAGTCATCAGTAATCTGTATATTACATCTAGGATAACTTCATCTATTATATATGCTTATTAACAATATGAACATTAACAAACTAGGTTTAAATAAGGAGAATTTACTTGAAATAAGTATACATATACAGTGCTCAAAGGAATAAAAATAATTTGAGATTAAAAACTAGTGAAGTTAGCTAATATCTGATAAAGTTTCTATGATTTTGAATGAAGTTAATAGAATAAAAAAGTCCTTAAAATTGATCTGATTGATTTTTTTCCTGTACTCAGAATGATATTGTATTTTAACAGCTCAGAAACATTTTGGGAAACCACCAAAAAAAGAAAAAAAAAAACACTTTTATTGCAATAGGTTAACGGCATTCAACAAGAGGAATAAACTGCATTTTGATAAACTTTAGAGTGATTCTGAGGCTAGAATATTACAAGTCACTGAGAAAAATAGAGCAAATAATTAGTTTTCACACTACAGTGATTTTTATATCAAGTGTATTACTTATGTTTATTGAAAAAGTGAACAGAACTACCTTCACGGGATATGTTCAATTAACTTCTAAGATAAATTATTACATTTGTTTCCTAAAATAATTTCCTGTGGGAATGTGATACAGAAATCACAATGTCGTTTTCATCAGAAATGATTTATACTTTTGGTTGAAGTAAGTCTCAGTACCTGAATAGGTTCAGCCTTACATACATAGTCTCATATGCTATGTATATGCTATATATGATCCCAATATATGCTATATCTAAAATTTTCATAGGACTCTATTTCGTCGATGTATCAAAATAAAGCCTCATTTTTCTTTCTATATATAGGTCATTTTAAACTTTTCATTACTATTATTCTTTGATGAATATTTCTAATGCTTAGATGTGGGGCACATCATTAATTATTTTCTTAGGGTAAACCAAAAGGTAGAATTTAGGGGTCAAATGGTATGCATATTTGCAACATCGGCCAACCTGCCTCTGAAAAACACTGATATCAGTTTAAACTTCCACCACGATGTGTGATAGTCCCAATTTTCCACAACCTCAACAATATTTTCATCCATTTTCTTCTTAAATTTGCTAAGTACTACCTCCCCCCAAGGCCCCAAAACAGGTCAATACAAGAGACAAAGTAATGTTTAAATACTTTTCCACTTAACAATTTCACTTTACCTGAGTTGGATCAATTACAAAATCATTTACATATCCATAAATTAAAACTTGGTGCAATAAGAGGAAATTGCTTTATAATGTGATATACCTCATTTAATAATTTCTTCATTAACTAATTCTAATGTGTTTTATTGGTTACACAACATTTAATGGTATATAGCATAATGGTTGCAAATATACTATTTTCCTCTTTAATTTAGACTAAATTAAATGAAATGAGTTTTATCCTTAAATATATGCAGAGAAAAGACTGCATAAATGAAACAAAATCTCTTTATTTGTTAATAAAATTTCCAAAGTTATTTAAAATAAACACATGACTATAAACTATTGAATGAATGAACAAATGTCCTATACAAGGAGATTTCAGAAAGTTCACAGAAAATGGAATTATGGGGCTAGCAGATGGATTAGTGGTTAAGGCGCTGGACCCCCCCACATGGCCGACCACAGTTTGAGCTCAGACCTGGTGGCTTGCTTTCTCACTTTCCTTTTCTCTCTCTCTGGTCACATTAAAAAAAATAATAGTAACAAATTGGTTGCAAATATACTATTTTCCTCTTTAATTTAGACTAAATTAAATGAAATGAGTTTTATCCTTAAATATATGCAGAGAAAAGACTGCATAAATGAAACAAAATCTCTTTATTTGTTAATAAAATTTCCAAAGTTATTTAAAATAAACACATGACTATAAACTATTGAATGAATGAACAAATGTCCTATACAAGGAGATTTCAGAAAGTTCACAGAAAATGGAATTATGGGGCTAGCAGATGGATTAGTGGTTAAGGCGCTGGACCCCCCCACATGGCCGACCACAGTTTGAGCTCAGACCTGGTGGCTTGCTTTCTCACTTTCCTTTTCTCTCTCTCTGGTCACATTAAAAAAAATAATAGTAACAAATAAAATTAAATAAATAATTTTTTAAAATGAAAATAGAATTAAAGTACATGTTCATATTGATGCAAAAAATCTGAAACCTATCCAGTTTTTTTTAATAATATGTATTTTCCATGAATACTTTGGAGTACCTTTGTACATCTGTGAATTTTATACTTTGAAAATTATTCACATATTTATAAAACTTTGTTCTTAACACTTTTACTTACAAATATAAGATATTCAATAATCAATTTGAATTGCCAATTATTCTATTCTAAGTAGAATGATACAAACACTTTCTTTAAGGTCTATGAGACAAAGCATCCCATCCCTCTTAGTAATGTTATGACTCAAGTAACAAATATGCATATCATGCTCTATAAATTAAGTCAGATGATCATATAATTTCACTTATGTGTACAGGTATATATCCGCATAATATAATAATATGAAATAATTGTATCTGATATATAAAAAATCTTACTCCAACCCCAAAATGTCTGTTCCATTGGCATGAAAGTAAAACAAAATTACAGTATTTAAGTGACAAATAACAGAGTAAGTAAATACTTTTTTATTTTTATGATATGGTATGGAGGGACATCATTCATGAGAAAAACTCTGACACAAAGTATATAACAAATATAACTAGTATCACTGTATCTTTAGATAATGTGACAATTTTTTAAATAAAAGCATGCTAGTCCTTATAAGCAAAAGTTAGTTGATACTCAAAATTATAAACAAGAATGACCATTTCCTTTTTAGAAAAGAAAATCATATTAGTATGTATATATTGAAAAGAACCAAGAATTCTTTGTCATATTGATCAATATAAAAATTGACCTAAGCCAAAATCAATTAAAAATTAGGAATCTCTTTAGAGAGTTAATAACATCACACTTGAATATCTTTTCCTTGATTGAATCAATGTAACATAGTTAGGACAAATGTAAGTTAATCTTTAATCACCAAAGTAAAGCATGGATATTAATTGAATTGACCCTATACACTTATTAAACCTATGTTGGAGCCATATTTTAACAGCACATCTTAAGGTAGCTGATCGAATTTTTTTAAGTGAGCAATTCTATCATTACTACAATATTTGCTCATGTCAGAACAAATCACATTTTATACATCAAGGTATTAGACAATAGCTTCAGAAATCCATATGGCATTTTCTAATGTGTTGATTATAAAGGCATGGGGGATTTCTGTTATTCCTTTGAAGAATAGGCCACTTTAAGATGCAGAGTAGCAAACTTGAATTCCTGGTATTAACCATCTGATAAACTTTTTTCATTTAGCAAGCTGGCTATTCTGCAGTTGCCTAGTGACTCTGACAGTCACTATTACTTTGACTTCCAAATAATAATTGTCTTCGTACTAAATATATAAATATAAATATAAAATTCTTTTAGAAGCTAATGTTGGTTCAACATTAAGAAGAAATGTTTCATATTATAATAAGATTTTATACTTCTGAAAAGCTTCAGAGTTTCTGAAAATGACTTTGAAATATAATCTTATTAATATTTTGTATTCTCATGAGAATCAAGTAATTGGCAAATATTTCTTGATTTTGGAAAATAGAAACTAATGAAACAATTAGCAAATGTACTTGCCCTGGGCTAAATACTGAAGCAATGGAAAGTCATAGTGGCAATACTGACACTTAACTGAAACACTTACTATGCATTCCATGTACAAGACTGTTTATGCAGAGGACCGTAAAGACAGAAAGAACAACCAAAAGAATTTCAGAAAACATAAAGTTCAACATAGTCTGACAAGGATACTTGTTATTTGATTAATTGTGCTTGGTGATGGTGATGGAACTAGAACTTCCAAGAACAAATTTCTCTACACAGTTTCTGGGTGACTAATATTGAGTGTGATCAGGGACGCACTAAAGGACTTTGACTTCTTCTTTATAACAAAGCTAAACCTGACAAAAATCACAACTGTGCAATAATATAAGAGAAGAAAAAGAAAATAGGTAGAGTTAAATTTCAACCTAAATGGATCTTTAAACCTGTCAACATGTCTGATTCTAAAAGACTATAAAAAACAAAGTTTGATTCTAAAGGACAATAAAAAACTAAAATTCAATCTTGGTGGTGCATGCTGCTACAACACTGTGGGTCCCCAGCCTGGACCATGTGGGAGGCACAGGTTCCACGCCAAGTCCAACTTAAAGGCCACACTTAGTGGCACAAATATGGTCCAGGCTACTCCAGAGCTGAGGCAGAGGATTGGGAATTATTTTTATTTTCTCAAGAAAGCAATAATATCCCAAGAAATACAGAGGACCCCAAATAGAATCAACCCAAGAAGATCTTCTCCAAGACACATTATAGCCAGATTGACCAAAACCACAGACAAAGACAAGATACTAAGATTGGCAAGAGAAAAAAGGCAAGTTACCTACAAAGGGTATCCCATCAGACTAACGGCAGACCTCTCATCGGAAACAATGCGAGTGAGGAGAGAATGGGAAAATGTATTCAAAGTATTAAGGGAAAAGCAATTTCAACCGAGAATTCTGTACCCAGCAAGGTTATCGTTCATTTGGGAAGAAAAGACACGAACTTTCCCAGATAAACAAAACCTGAAAGAATTTACCAGCACCAGACCGGATCTCCAAGAAGTTCTTAAGGGAGTGCTATGTCAGTAAAATTAAATGCAGACACACAGAAATAAGAGTTCAGAAACTAAGAAAATGGGCAACTTAATTGTAGGGCCAAAAGCTGGAGTTGAGTATTACATCCCAGATTTCAATCTGGAACATCGAACCTCAACAGATACAGAAGAAAGATTAAGTACATGAGACTGAACTGATGAAACAGTATTCTACGACTTGACTAAAATATTGCTGCTTTTCTTCTAAGCTTTGTTGTCCGGTTTTAAGGATTTTTGTCCTGTCTTCAGCTATCAATAGATTCATGTTCCGACTATTTGAACAGAATACTAACCTGTTTCTAGGCTTTAAGTTTCAAAGAAATATCCTTACCAGTTCAAAACTGCTTTTCTTGAAACCATCGGCTGATCTTGCTATTGAAAGTAGTTAGATTACTTATGATATTGTGTGATCAACGAAATGTTGGGGGAAAAGGAATTGAAGACAACTGTAGACAGCAGAGATAGTGTAATAAGAGAGTGGAATAGGGCAGAGGGCTAGACATGGGGTAAAAAACATATATATGAAAGTAGAAATGGAATATTATGGATGATAACATGCATTATTAAGCCACTATGCAGTATATTCTAGATGGGAAACCACATTTAGAATGTTGTGATGATGCTCAGGGAATGAATGTAAATTAATAAAAAAAATTTCAGAGGAAAAAAAAAGCGATCACAATTATTATTTTAAGAGAAATTTTCTAAGCAATTCCAGCCTGTATTTTTAGAAAATCTTTATTACTTTGTTGTTGTTGTTGGTAATGTGAAATATTTTATAAGATGTAAGCAGTGTTTTGATTTGTGGGAAAAGATGAGCCCAACATGGAACTCCTAAGTGCAAAAAAAAAAAAAAAAAAAAGAAAGAAAGCAATAATAGAGGCCGGTAGGTGACATGGTGAAAACTGTATCCTCACATGGCTGACTAGTTTGAGTCCCAGACCTGGCAGTTTGCTTTCTCACTTTCTCTCTCCCTCTCTCTGATCAAATAGAATACATAATAATAAATAAATTAACATACATAATTATTTTTTAAAAGCAACAACATAGAAAGGTAAGCATTCATGTGTATAGAATTCCCAAAATGAATTTGATTTCTAATATTGGAATTGGCTCACCTATTACATAGTAATAGCTTTCTTGGCCTAAAAATGAATATAATAATGTTCCCTGATTATGAAGAGTAATCAGTTAGTATGTTATTTTACACAGAAAAACTAGATAGATAATAGGAACGATCATTTTCAATAATATTTTACGAAAGTAATACCACGAAACAACTAAACGGTTGTAATGAATCTTTATAAAAACATGAAGGAAAAAAATGAAACAGGATGAAGAAACCCTTTTATTCCAAGCTTTTGCCCCCCTCCCGCCCCCCGCTGGAGGCACATGTGTTTGTCAGAGAAAGGGAGAAGGCATGGTCATCAGGCCATGCCTTCTCCCTTTCTCTGACTTTTCAGAATCTGGGACACGCAAGCATACACACCTGATACATTTTTCAAGCTGCTGGGTCTCGGTCTCGAATCACACAGTCATATGGGATTCAGCCACCTTAACCACCAGGCTACAGGATGACCCTCCAATTTTCTATGTTAATATGGAAAACTTAGAATTTTTTTTTCCCCACAGCTTTAAAAGACCAATCTAGACTTACCTGGCCCATCGTCAGTCACTTTTTCCAGGTATCGAGGAGCTGCACTAAGAAAAGAGGCATGTTTTCTTTTAGCCACTGAACTACGAGGTGGCATGTACTTATGTTTAACTTGGGACATCTCATATGATTTTTGAACATCATAGCTGCCTGGTGCTGGAATCACCTGTAAAACATTTTAATGGATGAGCATAAATATATCTTCTATAGAAAATATCCAAGATATCAGATATAGATTCATAGTAAGCAATGTTCTAAGTAGAAAAATAAAAAAAACTTTAAAAATTAATTATTAAAGATAGAAACTATAAAGAGGATCCATAAATCTATGCCCTCCTAACAAAAATGCAAATTCACTTGTCAATTAAATTAAAATAAACAGAATTATGAAATATAGGGTCATATTATTTCCTGTTTTTATTTTTTCATCACCAAAGGGTGTGTGTACTCACCAGAGACACAGGAAAAAGACAGAGAAAGAGAAAGGAAGAAAGCAGTTCCCACCGGGGCATGGTCATGCCACAATCCCGTCTTCATTGCTCCATTCTGTTGGGATTTGGGGCATGCATATACACACGCTCAACATATTTTTCAAGCCACTGGGCAGGATTCAAACCTCGGTCAGCCATGTGGAATCCAGGTACCTTATCACTAGGCTATGGGGCCAGCCTTAGAGGACCATATTCTTTCAAAAAATAGTCCTACTGCTATAGATTAAACTCTTATATTCACACTTAATAATTAAAATCAAATTTCGCACAGGAATGAGCAATGATTATTTGTTTTCATGAGCAGCAAAACTATTCCTGCTTTACTGTTCTATGTGAGCATACTTTTTCTACAACATAAGGCAGCTTATTTCATTTGTAATAGATTCCAATTAAGTTAAAAGACTTCCCCTTTCATCATCTATGGCTCTTTCCATGATCAGCAGTTATGTTAACATTTCTAATCAACATAAGCCAACATAGATACTAATGACTACAATAATAATTCTAAACTAAATTAAATATAAATGCCATCTATTTATTATACCATTAATGCCTTAAACCTTTAGCGAAATGAAAACATTTTGAAATTCATTTTCTTCATTTTAAATTATTTTAAAATAACATATTTATTTTAAATATGTTCATCTACATTATGTATAAAACCCAAACTTTCAAGTCTTTCTGTTTGGTTGGTTTTGGGCCATAGGGTGTATGTGTTTGCCATAGAGAGAAAGTGAGAACCCCCTCCTCATCCCCCTGCCAGGGGAGACAGCCACACCACAACCCCTCTCCATTCTCCTCTCAGGATTTTTGAACTCACATATGCCTGACATATTTTTTCATGCCATTAGTCCAGGATTTGAACGATGGAGTTGAACACGTGGGACCCAGCACCTTAACTACCATGCCATCTGTTGGCCCCAAAACTTTTCCATTTTAATAATTTTCTGAGAGGCAGGAGAGAATGGTATGGACTCCAGTGCTAAACTTCCCAGGTTTCAAATATCTCTGCTTATGAGTGACGTGTCCTAAGGCAAGCACTGAAACTCTGTAAGGCAGTTTCCTCATCTGAAAAGTGCTCAGAGCGACAGTATTTATATCATTGGGATATTATGGGGAGTAAGTGAGTTAAAACAAGTAAAACATATACTTAGATTAGTACCAGATTCTATAGAATTGTGAAACTAATATTACTATTTGAGAAAAGCAAATTCCAGTGCAAAGAATGAGACTAGATAATCTGGGCTTCAGCCAAGGAGGAAATTTTTTTTATCTAACTGCATTTATTTTATTTATTTATTTTTAACTTGACCAAAAAGAGACAGAGAGAGAGAGAGAGAGTAAAGTGAGAAGGAAAGCCACCAGTTCTGGGACTCGAACCACAGTATGCCGTGAGAAAGCACCTTAATCACCACGCCACCTGCTGGTCCCAATGATGAAATATTTTAAAGCTTCAAATAAGTCAAACAAATCTGGATTTTGAGAAATGCTTTTAAAGTCCCTCTAGAAGCCATACTTTTCAATATACCTTTTCTTGTCCCTTATTATCAATATGAAAGCTCTCAAGCATATGGCAGCATTGGCTTCTGCTTCCAAAGAATCACTAAATATGGTAAGAGTATTGAGCATGACTGGGGTAGGAGATTCTCACATGAAACCCCACATTTCTGGTTGCATGCAGTGTCTAACACTAAGAGTCACGAAGGGTAAGTCAACGAAGAACTGCCAGCAGCTATTTTCTCTTGCCTGCTCAAGAGTATATATCACGAAGGGTAGGCTGAAGACGAGTGACAGTGGCAGTTTTCCATGACATGCATATCCCTTGAAGCTGTCTCTGAGGAATGTGGAAGCAAAGTGGGAAGAAAAAGTACAAAGAAACCATGAGTACACTACACGTACCCAGTAGAGTCTGTAAAGACCTTGACTGCGCCTACCATACATTTCAATTCTCTTATCAGGAGCTATCATTGTTCCCGCTTTTCTTAACACCCGGCCTGGAGTCACCACTGAACCCTTGGCCGTCCAGTACTTAGCTACTGCCACACATGGACCGCGCCTTAAAGCAAAGCAAAGAGACCACATCCTTGATCAAGTTACTTTAACAACAGTGTGTTGCTGCCGAGGGAAGTTCATCAAACAAATTAGCTTAAATTCAATAGATTCATTAGCTCTCCTATCAGCTGAATATATCCTTCTTCCCCTCGTTCATGGCCATCCCTCTCTACAGCATATTTATGCTCCTCTGAGAACTTATTCCTGCTTGTCTCCTTTATTGATGTCCCTGACCTCTTCTTACGCATGTCCAATTCTCATTTTATCTGACCAAGAGATTAATATTTCAAGTAAATACCCTAGGCTAATGACTAGTAAGACAAATCTGAAACTCTTACTAGTAGCAATAACTTAAACAATATCTATATATGGTATCCTAAATATATTGGACGCCATGTCAAGGAAAAAAATGGTTCATGTAGGTAAAATCATCATCTCTCTGTTGGCAATCATTCATACATCACAGAAAATAAAAAAGGCACGTAAATGGTGGATTTAGCAGACATTTCTTATGTATTTTCCTCCCCTCTTCCCTAGTTTTTGAATCCTATTCCATGTTTGGGAACTCCACATTATGTAGGAGAATCTGAATCATAACACAAAAGCTAGACATGTCAATTCTCATTTTCCTGTTCTCATTTTTCAGCTAGGACATGTATCTAGATTATAGGCTTAAATGCCAGCCCTTGAATTGGCAGCCAGTTATTCGAAGAAACACAAAACATTAAAAATTTCCTTCCAGTACTGGCAGCCATGACCCGTTCCCAGAAACAACTGTAGGAGAACAAAATAAAAGAGGCAATTAGAAACTCAGGGAAAAAGTCTGATGAAATAAAAGATACATCAATGAAAACTAAAGGTGAGTCTAAAATACCCTGATTTTCCTCTTCTGGAAAACCAGGCTCCTACATAAAAATGGTTAAAGAATCATAGAACTGTGCTTAATGCATGTAAAACTCCTTAGACTGGTATGTGACTCACAGGAGTACTAGAGTTTGCTTTCACTGCTATCACTTTCATCATTAGCATATTACCCTTACTAGGAATGGGACTTCATGGAACCTCAGTGTTATCTCTTCCTTATCTGAAGAGAGATGGCAATTGGAATTTTTTTTTTTTAAGTTTTTGCTATAGGACACATCCGTTTGCCAGAGAGACAGAAAGAGAGACAGTAATAGGAAAAGTAAGACATCACCCTCCAGAGGGATGGCCACACTGCAATCTCTTTTTCCTCCGTTCTTCTGGGATTCTGGGCACTCCTATACACACCCCCAGAATGAGTCTCAACCTGCCAGGTCCGGGACTCAAACCACAGCCAGTCATGTGGGTGACTGCTGGCCTCAGCAATTGGATATTTAAAAAGAAGCCTCTAGTACTTTAAGCCTCAAACAAAACAAAACAAAAACAAAAAGTATTAGGTTATTAAGAATCACATGAAGATAGTGTCCAAGGCAATTAAAAATTTTTTAAAAAGGGCTGGCAATTGGCATGGTAGTTAAGGGCGCTGGACCCCCACATGGTCAACCGTGGTTCGAGTCCTGGACCTGGCAGCTTGCTTTTTGCTTTCTCACTTTCTTTCTTTCTCTCTCTCTCTCTCTCTCTCTCTCTCTCTCTCTCTCTCTCACACACACACACACACACACACACACACATGCTCTGTCCCTCTCTGGTCAAATTTTTAAAATAACAATAAAATAATTCTTTTTTTTATTTTTTTTTTAATTGCACTGGTTGCAAGCAACTTCAAAGGACGGTAGGTCAGCCTACCTATATTTTAGGAAAAAATCACATCGTATACTTTGTGATTTTATCCAACCCTGCCAAGTCCAAGTCCCTGTAAGATTCCCCATGCGTGGCAATCCTGCATTACTAACCCACTTACAACCCAAGCCTGACTGACCCGTAACTCCAGAGACCGCCTCCCAGTTTTATCAAAAAATTTAGGATTTTTTTCAATTCCATGCAATGCCCCCTGCCATTCTGACCCATGATATTTCATACACCTTCTGACCTTAAACGTGCAAAACTACATGTATGCTCTGATCTTTCACAACTCTGATCACCAAACACCAAATATGAAATCCTTCAGTCCAAGCAAAGAAGAGCACATTTGACCTCTGTAATTCCCATGCTGTGACACACTGTAAGTAAAGACTTAATTTGAGTTTTAGTATCAGAATTAAGTTTGCCTTTACTATGCTATTGCAAACAATCTGGAAATGTCTTTCTCTAACATTCATGTTTAAATGATAGATTCACTGAATATAGAATTTTTGTTTGACATTTACTTCCCTCAGCATGTTGATACATCATTTCACTAGTTACTAGTCTCCACTGTTTCTGTTAAATCCCCAGTTAAGCCAGCTAATCATACTGTTTACATTGTGTGGAATAAGTTGTCTTTTTCTCATTGCTTCCAGAATGTTCTCTTTGTCTCTAACTTTCACCGGTTTCACTATGCTGTGTCTAAGTGCAGACTGTCTTTATATTTATCCTACTTCAAGTTCATTGAGCTTCTTCGACCCAGAGATGAATTGTTTTCATTAAACTTTAAAAGGTTTCAGGGATTATGACTTCAAATATTTTTTTCTTCCCCTTTCTTTCTCATGTCTCCCTCGTGGAGTCCCATTACCCATATGTTCGAATACTTGACATTGCCCCACAAGTCTCAGAAACTACTTATTTCATTCCATCTTTGTTTCTCTGTTTTTCAGATTCAATATCTAGTGACCTATCTTTTAGCTCACTGATTGTCTCTGCCACTTCAAATTGACTTTGTGCAGTGGTAAATTTTTATTTACAGCATTGTATTTCATAACTTTAGAATTCTTTTGCGAAAGTGAGTTAGCTTGCTCACTTTCAATTACACATTAAGATTCTCTATTGGTTCACACCATAAGCATTTTTCTTTAATTATTTAAAAATAAGTTCCATTAGGGACCAGCAGATGGCATAATGGTTGTGTCACTGCACTCCCACATGGCCTACTGTGGTTCAAGTCCTGGACCCAGTGGCTTGAAACTCACACAGGCAAATGTGCACACATGCCCAAAATCTCGAGAGAAGAATGGGGGAGAAGGGATTGCAACAAGGCCATCCCTCCTGGGGATAGGGGGTGATTTCTCACTTTTTATGTCTCTCTGGCGAGCACACACACCTTATAGCAAAAATCTCTCTAAAAAAAATTTTTTTTAATGTTGTAACAGCTCTTTTGAAGTATTTTTTTTCCCTGAGTAAAGGTCATGATTACCTGCTATTTGTGTATTTAGTAAGTTTTGGTTGAAAACCAGATATTTTAGACAATATAGCAACTCTGTATGTTTTTCTTTTAAAGGTTGCTATCTATTCCAATATGTTTGCATATTGCTTCTAGGATCTATAAAGTGTCCTTCTTTTCACTATAGATATTTGTTATTGATCCTGTTTCTCACTTCTACAAGATATGTAACACAACAAGGTGACCTTAAAGCTAGAATAGATCTACCTAAACAGATGAATTAGTTTTATCTTTACTTCTGAATTTTTCCCTTTCTTTTAGTAGTGATAAAAACATTTGCTTTACAAATATGTAGTTATGCATGTAAATTTAAATTATTATATTATTCTGGTTAATTTAAGCTTTTGAAAATATTGAGCGACAGTGACTTGTTTATTTCTAAACTGACTTTTTGTCTTAATATATTTTATCTAGAACCAAAATAGCTGCTCCTGAACTAATACCAATGACTAAGTATTTGTAAACCATTGCTACCTCTGCATTAATTTTCAAAAATGGTAAAATTTTCAAATGATAGCTTTAAAAAAATCAGAGAATTGTGAAAGAGAATTTTAGGCACTAAATAACAGAGAATTCCTATGTAAATTAAAATTACAAACTGTTTTCTTCCCTAAGGACATTTGACAGATTTGGGTAATAGCTAGAGATGGTTTATCATCAATTGTTCTGAAGGAGAGAGGAATGAGTGGAATTTTGAAAGTCACATAATCTATCATGAGATAATAAAAGCTAGAGGGCCCAACTTATCGTTGATTTTTTTTTTTTTTTTTTTTACTATAGAGTATGTGGTCTGAACAGGCATGAAGACAGAGGTATAGGCTGGAAAAACTGAAAGCTTTGTGACGTAGAGCTGCCTAGAAGCCACACTGAAGCCGTTGCTGGCAACAAGTACAGGCTCCTCCCTCACTAGGTTACCATATTTTGGATTTGAATGGGGGCCAGGAAGTGAAAGAATAAAGTTGAATATATTCAAAAGGTAGAATTTAGGGAGAGGAGAAGAAACAGACCTCCAGGCTTTCAACCAAAAACTCAGAAAGGCCACACGAAGGCATGAGCAGAGCCAGAAAGGCAGAACGGAATCTCGTCCGTGCTCAGACAAACTCTCATGAAAAGGAAGACTGCAACCATACACAACCGGTCTAATAACAATGGCGACATGACAAATCCATTCAAGACACTAAGGTGCAGTTCTAGGATATTAACTCAGAATACTTCTTCATCTCTCAAGTTATGAAATAAATGTTCTTTCACTTCTATTTCTAGTGGTGTGTGTGTGTGTATCATTTATTAAAAATCACTCACTATGATTTGAGCTAAAATTAATTATGACTTGGGGTAACTTGCAATTTTTCTTGCTATTATTTAACAGCTAGGTATAATCTAGTCTAAAAAATTATTTAAAAATATATAGTTATAAAAGTTGTTTAGAACTTCTCTTAAAATGAAGCTTATCTTATCAGTGAAGTGCCTTAAGACTTCAAACTTTCAATCAAAACTTTCAATCAAAATCTTTAACTAAATAGATATGGTGAAAAAATGTATAGGTTATAAATGTAGTGAGGTTTGCCTGAATCTGCAGAAAACTTTGATTAAAGCAATTTACCAATATGCTATCCAAGTTGCTTAATTTTGGCTTTACAGAGAAGAAAGACATTTTAGATGATAATCAAATTATCTTGGTTTTGAATATTGCAAATTATAATTACCAACATGTCCTTGCCATTTTTCAGCATCCATAATATTCATCATTATAAACATTTGCCTCTGGAAATACATACTTTAAAAAGAATGTCTTCTTCTAGAAGGAATTTAAATTATATTTAAATATAGATATGAAATTATAATGTTAATTGCGATAAGCAAGAGCAGAAAATATTGACTTTATTTTCCATACTCTTTTGGCACATATACATGCATCCTTTATGCTAATGTGTTTTATGAAAAGAACTAGTATTGTCAGCTATCCCACAATATTCCAAGGCTCAGGAAAGAATAGACAAAATCATGTTGGTAATAAAACCATCGACCTCACCTATTTTCTGCAGCATAACATTTTATACAAGTCACATATGAATCACAAATTTCTTGTTGTTTGCTGGATATTTCCACTTCATTATCCTCAGATAACAGCCTTAAAGTAAAACATTATCTTAGACCCTTACCCCCAACTATGCCAACATCTGTCCTTCGCACCTACTTTCTGTAATGCCTTATTTAGCCAGGCCTGAAAATACAGAGCTGGCTTGTACTTTTTTCACCTTTCTCCCCCATACCTAAAAATTGCCATTATATCCATTGTAACTTTGCTCACCATACATCTTTCTTTCCTTTACTACCAAAGAGATCCTGGTATGGGCTCGAAGATACTTACTTTAAAAACTCAATAAACATACTAACTACCTACTTTATCTTCAGGTTTTCTAGTCCCAAACCAACTGCCGCTAGTAGCCAAGTTAGTATTGTGCTAAAATGTCATGTAAACCGGCCATAAGTTGTCAATGTTCCCTAGTGCCCAGGGAAAAAATATTCAGAAAACTCTCTTTGGTACTCAAAGCCTTTTCTTCAATTTGCAGACAACTTTACAACTGTAAAACCCAGTTAGCTGTAACTCTGTGAAGCATTCTTGATCACCCTAGCTAGAAGTGATGTCCCAAGCTTTGAATTCTTCTATTGCTATTGTTAGCAATAAACACCTAAGCATAAATAGTATATTAAAACAAATATGCCATAGTAACTTGGACATTTATCAATATTACGTTCTTCATCAATATAAGGGCAAGGAGGTAAAATTATTTGATAAGAAGAAAAACAAGTTTCCCTCAGATAAGATTCTATTTCTAAGTTTGCAGATTAATTTCTCTCTTATTTTCTTTCAAATTAGCACAAATGGGAATTTACGCGGTTAGGGACTCCAAAATATCATTAGAAACCTAGGCCCCTTCCTGTTTCCTGCAGTACTGTATTTAGACTGTGACCCTCATCCTTATATTCTCAAGGCATTGACCATAAATCCCGTCATAATATTCTCATTGCAGAAATGAGGAAGGAAAAGGGAAACAATTGTATTTAATAGCTAAAACAGCTTCTCTGAGAAACTTTCCTGAACATTCAATCTAGTAACTCTTCGCATTGGTTGAAACTGTTTCAACTAAACTCCCAATAAGTATAGAGGAACCTGGAAAACAGCAGTTGTTTCACCTGGGTACAACCACTGTTCTCTAAATAAAATTGTGTAATATTAGCAAGGAATAAAGAGAAAACAAAGATGGGTAGACAATAATCTCCTTTTAGACATTTGAACTGCAAAAAAGACATTTAAAGTATAAAAAAGTATTTTTTTTTATTACTGTCATCCCATCCTAGGAAGTAAACTCACATTTTTTATTACTAGCATCCTATCCTAGGAAGTAAACCCAGGTCTTCCTCTTCTGGACCTCTGGGTGTGTTCTTTGGAACTGATAAACATTATAGGTAGAGTTCTCTCAGATTTGGGGCTCTCCCCTTACAAGTTCTATTAGCAAGGAATAAAGAGAAAATCAATATGGATAGGCAACCAATAATCTTTTAGACATCTGATCTATAAAAAAGACATTTGAGCTATAAAAAAAGTAATTTACTTCAGATACTATCCAGAATATTGGACTGTTTCTATGAAAAGCTTTGTGAAGGCCAGAAGAAGTGGGGATTGTAGTGTTCATTCTTTGAGCTCTCCTACCTCCCTCTTCACTAACTCTTCGCATTGGTTGAAACTGTTTCAACTAAACTCCCAATAAGTATAGAGGAACCTGGAAAACAGCAGTTGTTTCACCTGGGTACAACCACTGTTCTCTAAATAAAATTGTGTAATATTAGCAAGGAATAAAGAGAAAACAAAGATGGGTAGACAATAATCTCCTTTTAGACATTTGAACTGCAAAAAAGACATTTAAAGTATAAAAAAGTATTTTTTTTTATTACTGTCATCCCATCCTAGGAAGTAAACTCACATTTTTTATTACTAGCATCCTATCCTAGGAAGTAAACCCAGGTCTTCCTCTTCTGGACCTCTGGGTGTGTTCTTTGGAACTGATAAACATTATAGGTAGAGTTCTCTCAGATTTGGGGCTCTCCCCTTACAAGTTCTATTAGCAAGGAATAAAGAGAAAATCAATATGGATAGGCAACCAATAATCTTTTAGACATCTGATCTATAAAAAAGACATTTGAGCTATAAAAAAAGTAATTTACTTCAGATACTATCCAGAATATTGGACTGTTTCTATGAAAAGCTTTGTGAAGGCCAGAAGAAGTGGGGATTGTAGTGTTCATTCTTTGAGCTCTCCTACCTCCCTCTTCACCCTGACTCCCTGAGACCCAACTTCTCGTCCACTGGGCCTCATGAACACCTCAAGACCATTCCCTACCTCATGGAATTAGCTCTTGGCCAGGACTGTTCTGGGGGTAGGAACCCCTCTACCACATCTGCACCCCAATATCAGAGGCACTAAATTAATGTACCAGCTCTGGTGACTCTGCTAATCCATAACCTTATCGTCCTCAAGCAATGTTAGTAGGAACCAGACCCCTGCCTGGGAGACAGGGAGCCTGTGCAGATCTTATAGGTGGATGTGTGTACGCTTTGATCTGACCATATATAATCATTCTCCACCTGGCCATCAGCAGAGCATCCTATCCTAGGGGGTAAATGCACATCTTCCTCTGCTGGACCTCTGGGTATGTTCTTCGGAACTGATAAACATTACAGTCAAGAGTCCTCTCAGATTTGGGGCTCTCCCCTACAAGTGGTGACACAACACTTGGTGATGCTAAACCCACACCAGAAGGTCCCAGGTTCGCATCTAGAGTTGTCTCTGCACATGTTGGGTACACCATGCATGCTCATGATCCAGGCTGGCTGTAGCTCGGGATAGATCGTGGCATAAAGACCCCGTTGAGAGAACCTGTCTCTCTCTCCCTCTCTTTCTCTTTGTCTCATAGAAGAAATAAACTTAAAAAAATTTTTTTAACCTATGGATTGTTGACTTTATTCTCTAATTATTACTCATCTTTCATATCTCAAATCTTCCTTGACTCCATTACTCTGGTCGGGTCTCCTACAATATACTCACAGAATGCACAGCTCTTACCTTTGTGAACTGTTTCCTTGGAATTAAACAGTTGTTACGCTTGGAATTAAAGAAGCTTTTATTTGTTTGAGATCACGAATGCAAGTTCCTTAAGTGTTCAGAAAGCCTGTTTTGCTCATCAATATATTTTCAGTGACGGAAAGTGTCTTTACACACAGTAAGTGATTACTAAATACTTTTTTTTTAATAGAGGTTTTTGCTATAAGGTGTGTGCACTCACTGGAAAGACAGAGAGAGAAAGAAAACGAGAAATCATCCCCTGAGGGGATGGCCATGACACAATGCCTTCTCCATTCTCCTCTCGGGACTTTGGCCATGTACACTCATGTGCCAGAACTGAGTTTTAAGCCACTGGATCCAGGACTTGAACTATGGTCAACATGTAGGAGCCCAGCGACAAAACCATCATGCCATCTGCTACTCCCAATCACTAAATATGTTTTAATCAGTGAGTGAATATATGAGTGAATTAATGTATTATTAATAAATAGCATCTGTCTACCTCAAAGCCTTTTCTCCCACATTTGGCCTTCTTGCTGAATTCCCCTGTAACAGCAAGGCGGACACTACACCTTGAAAGGATTTCCAACCCACATAATTCTTAAATTTGCCTCCTAGATAAGCAGTTCTAGACTAAATGTGTGTTGTGTAATGACTGTTCAAGTACTGCTTTCCCTAAAGATGTTCCTGTTTCTAATAAATAAAGATACAAATTATCATCTCAGCAACAATGCGGAAGTATGAATACATCCATTCACACTTGGATCAAGGACTAGCTTTCACAAAATCATTACAGTGTGTCTCCAGGTAGTTAAATTTGATTAATATTTGATGTGAGGTGCATTTCTTTCTCTTTGCTATCAAAAAAGTAGACTTTTGCTTTTGATGCTTGGATTTTCAAGACCACTTTGACATTGGTTTTATGCAAAAATGTGCATCTCAGCAGATTAAAGTAAAACATGTGAACAGAAATGAACTATATAACCTTTCTGTTCCTGCAAATGCTAATGCTCCTGACACAGAGGAGAAGCAGAGATTACCACCAATTATAATCGCTCTAATTGCATGATATCGCTTCTTCGGAGTTTTACTTTCACTCCAAAATTTAATTATTTTGTAACATTTCTAAGAAATAAAGTGATTCATTAAAAAAAAGAAAAAAGACATAACTGTTCCCAGAATCTGTTGGGTAGACTTGGATAAAGTACTTAAAATCTTTTTAATAAACTTAGAAAGGTAAATTTTGAACATGAGCTTTAAGGATGTATGAATTTAAATAGCAGAGAGAAGAATCATTCACTGACCCTGGAGAAATGTCTACAAGTAAGATTTTAATCAATTTGTTATGTTCAAACTTTATCAAACCAAATGAACCCTATCGTCATTTACTTAAGTGCAGTGTGGTGAGAATTACCCTTGTATAAAAAAAGGGACTGAAATACCATTTAAAGTCAGAATTGCTGGGTTATATCCACAGCCCTATTATCAACCTTAAGAAAGCCCTCAGAAATTTCACCCTCTCACTTACCCCCCACCACCACCACCATGATGTACTGCTGAAGGTCACTGCATAGCAGAAATTTCTCTAAATTTTTCCTATGAGATTGTTGGTGAGATGAGTCATAGGACTCTTTAAATTGAGTATTTGGAAACTCTACCATAGTAAGGATAAGAGCAGGCAGAATGGGTTCAAATCCAGAAATCTCCCTGAGGTGCATGTGTGCCCACAATCTGCAGCTGGCTGAGGCCAAGGGTGAGTCCCAGTGTCAAGGCCCTGGTGGGGGTGCTGTCTCTCTCTTTCTCTGTCTTTCATGGAAAAATAAAGGAATAAACTTTTTAGAAATTTCATTATAAATAATACATATTTTTAGAAGTTCTTTACCAGGAAATTTGTAAATCTCCATTTCTTTGAGGTTGGTTTCTGAACACTGTCCCAAGGTTCTTGCTTTTCTTTGTAGTCTTTTCTCGAGCTTTATTAGGTTTTTTGTAATTTTGGTTTGGGTTTTTTTGTTTGTTTGTTTGTTTTTTGGTGGTGTCAACTTTTTACCTGATACCTCATGATAACACATGTCTTACGTTGATGTCTGTGCCTTCGAAGATGTAAACAGCATTTCCTGTCTTTATGGACTGATGTCAGCAGAGAAAAGACCTTCTGCTGAGTCTGAAGACTGCTGGATCTGATGTTGCTATTGCACTCATGCAGGGCTGGAGCAGTGCCATGTGACTACTGCAGGGTACGCAGTTGACAGGCCTATTACTGGGAGCATAGACAAGTGTGGTTCCTGCGAGATGCCCAGATGACAAGACTATCTCTAGAACTATAGTCAGTCAGTGTTGGAGCCAGGTCATAGGTGCTTCCAGGGCCATGACACATCAGCAGGCGGCAGGCCGATTACCAGGGACCTGGACAAGTATGGCTCCACCAGGTTCCTGAGCAGGTGCCTGCTGAAAGCCATCATCCCTGGGGAGACAGGACTGCGAGAGCAGGGCTGGAATAGATCAGGGGCTGTCATTAAGCAACATGTGACTCTAATGAAAACTGAAATATTATTATATCTTTAAAACTATTGGACAGTCACAGACAACTATAGAGCCTTCTACAATGTATACTGTGTCTTAAAAGTTTAAATTTTGGGCCAGCAGGTGGCATGGTGGAGAAGGCATTGGATCTCATGTGGTCATCTGTGCAGTTAGACTCCTGCGGTTTGAAAACTTGTGGCATTCATTCACACATGCCCATTGTGTTCCTCAAGACACTGGGTCTGGGGACTCAAACCACAGGGTCAGCCATGCTACCTTAACCACCAGGGTCAGCCATGCTACCTTAATCACCATTGAAATTCAGAGTGTTAGCCACAAAGGCAACCCACTCTGAATTTCAATATATCACACTTTTCTATCTACTCATTATTGTTAAAATATCAAAGTTATTGTATCTTTCAGAACTAACTCTGGCTCCTTGTAAACTAAGGAATCACATCAAAGTTCAATGCCCTCTACACGAGGTGCCCAATTTTATCTATTTCTCTATCATCTCCTTCTCCAATTATAGAGGACTCAAAAATGTCCCTCATGCCAAGCTCATTCCTGTGCCTTTAAACAGAGCGGTACTCCTCTTCATCTGCAGAACAACCCTCTCTATCTTCTCTCAGACAATTGTCTTCCACTTCAAGGTCTGTTCACTATTTACTCCTCTGTGAAGTATTTTAGATGAAACAAATCTAATACCAATCTTTTCTTTTGCAAAATTATCACCGAACTTCATGTATAGAGCTCACATTATGTCATAACTCACATGCACACATATTGCTATTATTTGGTCCCTTAAGCACTATATGAATTTTTCTTTTTGTTATTAGCTTTTAGGATTCACATTTTTATTTGGCATATCCCTATAAAATAGACATTGGAGAAATTCTTAGCACCTTCTACCTTCTTTCTGAGGCAGGTGAGAGACAAAGCAAAACAAAGCTGCAAAGTATTCATCTAAAAATTATCTAGCATCAGGATGAAAACAGTTAAAAAGTAATGACTTGGGTTTTCCTACTCCTTCATTATTCTCTCACTCCTTCATTAGGATCAATTAAGTGCTAGCTGATAGAGAATACAGAGTTATAAATCTCTACTTTCCTCCTTGTCATTTTTTCTGCTACAAAACATTTTTCTACTGCCTTTTTTTGGAACCTGGTCCCAAGGTTCTTGCTTTTCTTTGTAGTCTTTTCTGGAATTTGAGGGATTTTTTTAAGCCCTCAAAACTTTGTACCACAAAAATAATATATGCTCATTGAAGAAAATTAGAAAATTACTGTAAAGAAAGGGGATTGGTATTGGCCAATGAGCTCCTTTTCCAAATAATAAACAAAATTAAGGTGCACTAAAGAAGCTAATGATTCTAAGTAGAGCAATAAAATCAAAATACAGAAAGAAGAGGAACACAGATGAAAGAGAGAAGTTCCACAGGCTGTGTGCTAGGGACAGCCTGGAAGGCTGGAAATGGAAGGTCTGCAAGGCTCATGGACTCAGTCCCATCTGGTTGGAAGCCATTATCTATCATCAAAGTTTGTGATAACGCATGTAACAAAAAAAGATGTATTTTACACCAATGTGCATATAGTATGAGCATAATATTTTCAAATTTAATTTCTAAGGAAGCAGTTCAATATGTATACCAAACTTTTTCCTTTCTTATTTTCCTTTAATTCCTTTCAATTCCTTTAATGCTTTCCTTAATGAAAAATTCATTGCCATTAGAGGTTTAGTGGATAAAAATATAATCAGAATAATGTATATTTGAAATCTTCCTGAATATTTAATAAATATCATTTCTCTCTCTCTCTTTTGGAGAAATTTTTGCTATCAGGTACATGTACTCATCGGAGAGACAGAGAGAGAGAAAGTGAGAAATCACCCCTTGGGGGATGGCCACATCACAATCTCTTCTCTCAGGATTTTGGGCATGCACACACACATGTACCTGGGATGAGTTTCAAGTTACTGGGTCCGGAACTCAAACTGCAATAAGCCATGTGGGAGTCCAGTGCCCTAACCAGTATACCACCTGCTGGCCTCAATAAATGTCAATTTAAAATTTAAAATATTCTAAATAAAAATAAAATCCTTGGGACCAGCAGATGGCATAATGGTTACATAGCTGGACTCCCATGTAGATGAACACAGTTCAAGTCCTGGGCCAGGTGACTTAAAATCATGCCAGACATGTGTGCGTGTGTGCCCAAAATCCTGAGAAAGGAATGGAGGAGAAGGGATTGCAGTGTGGCTGTGGGAGGCTGCGCACTGGGGAGTCTGCCAAGGTTTCTCAGGGAGCAAACAATTACCATGATTGGTTCCCTTCAAAAAACCTGACCTTCGAAACCTTGCTCTGATTGGCCACTAGAATCCCTCAAATTTGCATATCTGGCACCTCATGATTGGTCCAAAAGCAACCAATCACGGCCCACCGTTTACAACCAATCAGGGCCCACCATTTACAAGCCGCCAGAGTGTATATAACCACAATGCCTGACCCTCAGTAGCCAGACGACAACGACCAGGAAGACGACGACTGAAGAGCCTGAAGAGCTGAAACACTGTGCAGTCTCCAGACAACCCTGAAGATCCTGAAGAGCTGACACTGCATCGTCTCCAGACGACCTGGGAGACCCTAAAGAGTTGTAACACTACATCGTCTCCGGATGACCCTGAAGAGCTGTGACACCGCATCGTCTCCGTGCTGCTCACAGTAGACGACGCGACCCTTAAGAGCTGTGACACTACGTCGTCTCTGTGCTGTACCGTGCTGCCCACAATAAGCGGACGACACTGTCGTCTCCGTGTTGTAACACTACGCCGCTTGTCCCGGCTCTCACTCCTTCACTCAGGAAACCTGTTCGGCTGTTCCCCCGGGTCGGGAAATGTGGCCATCCCCACTAGGGGCTGATATCTCACTATCTGTTCCCCTCTGTCTTTCTGGTGAGCATGCATGTCCTATAGCAAAAAATAAACTCTCCCCCCAAAAAATGAATGAAATAATATAAAATCCCATTGAGGTGAGAAAATAATTATTTTTCACTACTTATTCCATTATACAACAACAACAAAAAACACAGATGCATTCTTTTCTTAAATTAATATTATATTCCAAAACACAAATCATATATTTTGAAATTCCTGGTCATTCTATCATCATATTTCAATATTAAAAATAAAGAATGGGGACCAGCAGATGGCCTAATGGTTACATTTCTGGCCACATAGTCAACCATGGTCTGAGTCCTAGACCCAGCGGCTTAAAACTCACACTGGGCCCATGTTTGTGTGTGTCCAAAATCCCAAGAGGAGAATGGAGGAGAAGAGATTGCTATGTGGCCATCCCCCCATGGGTTAACTTCTCCCTTTCTGTCTCTCTGTCTCTGTCTTTCCAGCAAGTGCATGTGCCCTATAGCAAAAATCTTTCTTTAAAAACAAAAGAATGACTTTTTTAAATCTTTGAGAATAAGTCTTACTCCAAATATTATTTGATTAAAACTAATATATTTACAAACAATAAGTTAGATTTGGCTATCAAGTTTCCAGAATATTTATAAAGGCTTCATTTTGGCAAACCAAATGATCTTTTTTTTTTTTTCCCCCAAAATGAAAGGAAAGTGCTTGACTTTTAGTACTCTTAATATCACATAGGACCAGCAGATAGCATAATGATTACATTGCTGGACTCCCATATAGTCAACCACGTTTCAAGTCCTGGATCTGGTGGCTTAAAATTCATGCTGGGCACATGTGCATGCATGCCCAAAATCCCAAGAGAAGAATGGAGGAGAAAGGATTGTGGTGTGGCCATATTCCCTGTGGGGTGATTTCTCAGTTTCTGTCTCTCTGTATCTATCATTATGCAAATGCATGCTCCCTATAGCAAAAATCTCTCTGAGAGAGTAAGGAGCATGCATTTTGATATAACTTATGATTACAAGTTCCTGCTCATCTGAAATAATTTTATTTTCTCCTGTATTTCATATATAAAAAAACTGCATAAATTATATCATGATTTTTTAAGAGAGATTATACAGTGTGTGTGATCACCAGAGAGACTGAGACAAACAGAGAAACAGAAAGCAAGAAATCACCCCCCCAGGCAAGATGGCCATGCCACAGTCCCTTCTCCTCCATTCTCCCCTTGGGACTTTGGGCACACAAACATACGTACCCCATGAGGTTTAAGCTGCTGGATCTGGGACTTGAACCGTGGTCGACTACATGGAGTCCAGTGACATAACCATTACACTGCTGGTCCCCTCATGAATATTTTTTGATGCTTAGGAACATCATTAAATGATGATACAGTCACTGATTAAAGTGATATCACCATTTGAACCAGGTGAGTGCAGAGAGTGCAAAAAGTTTAATGAAATGCAAATACTGAGAAGTAAATGCCTTTATTAACTTTATTGATTTGAAAATTTAAACCAAGAATATTTTTTCATATTCAATAAAACATAAAATAGGAGGCCCCCAGGTGGCATGGTGATTAAGGTGCCAGACTCCCATAGGACTGACTGCAGTTTGAGTCCCAGATCTGGTGGCTTCCTTTCTCACTTTCTCTTTTTCTTTGTCTCTCTCTGATCAAACTAAAAAATAATAATAGTAAATAAAATTAAATAAAGTAATTCTTAAAAATATAGAGAATAAAACATATTTATAAAATCTAGGGTAGGGAATATAATGTATGAATTGCTAAGTTTTTAGCAGCCTGTAAGTAGTATTTAAAAATGTCATACTGTTTGACTAGAGCTATGGTTTGATTAGAGCCTTCCTGCATTTCCAGTGACACTGTACATCAACTCCAATTTGTATTGTCTAGGCCTTAATGGTGTACATTAAAAATGATAAGTATGAATGCATTATTTAATTTGCCTTCATATAACCAAATTTCCAGAGATCTTAGATAAAGTTATGTTTGGCTTAAAAGCTCTTTCCAGTGTAATATGTTTTGCAAAGTTAAGTTAAATTTTTTTTTCTTGGAAAAAGGGAAATGCAAAGTAGTTGTTTTTATTAACTTTTGGAAGGCAGGCAGGAGGAATGAAGGAGTAATGGGGATACTAAGAGTATTTTAGGCCCATACATATATAATCTATAATATTTTCCCAGAATTTTTCCCTGTTTGAAGATCAACCATCAGGCCAGACCCATGTGTAGCGTTTTAGGGTACTGGATCCCACATAGCGAACTATTGTCCCAATCCCAGCTCCAGCAGTTTGAAAAATTCACTGAGCACATGTGCATGCCTGACCTAAATTATGACAAGATAGAGAAGTAGAGAAGGGACTGGGGTGTAACTATACACCATTGGAGGGCAAATTCTCTTTCACACTCTTCTCTTTCTCTGGTGAATCCATTCACCCTCTGGGAATTAAAATGAAAAAAGAACTGTGACATATTGTACATCACAATTTAATGACTAGACTGGTGTCTCATATTCAGATTCCAGGGATTAGGATGATTCACTAACATGAAAGACAATGTCTCATCTTTGTGAGTCATTTTTGAAATTCTGCCAACCACAACTATAAATCAAATTTCATTATGTCATGAAGATTGTTTACAAGATGAGAACAATCACTGTTTATTAATAGTTCATATAGTTCAAGCCCTAGAGTTAAAGGGATTAATATTGAGTAATTGAACCAAACTATATCTTAAGGCTGCCACTTAATAATGGATGTATTAATGTCTCAATAGCATTGCATTTTAGATTTCTTTTTTATTATTTTTAATATTTTTATTTGCCAGAGGGTATATGCACTCACCAGAGAAACAGAGAATATAGAGGAGGAAAAAGGGGGAGAAAGCACTCCCAGATGAGAAGTGGTCAGGCTGCAATCCCTCTCCATTTCTCCATCCTGTTAGGATTCTAGGCATACATACAGACATTCCTGGTGTGTTATTCAGGCTGCCAGGGATACTAGGATTTGAACTGCAGTGGGATCTGTCTCTTTTAACCACTAGGCTACAGGGTTGGCACTCATTTTATGAGTATTCACTGAAAAACTTCATTTTTAAAAATTTTATTTAATTTTATTTGACTTGAGAGAGAGAAAGAGAAAATGAGAAAGCAAGCCACCAGGTCGGGGACTTAGACCACCATCAGCCATGTGAGGGTGTTCCACGCATTAACCACAATGCCACCTGCTGGTCCCCAAAATCTCTTTTCATATAAAGATTGAATTGCTGCCATTCTTACAGTTACAGATATGAAAATATGTGAAAGTATAAAAATATTATTGTTGTCCATCAGTAGCTGTGAAAAGCTGTAGAGTCCTAAAATCCTGTTTTCCATTTTTTCCTTAGATCCAGCAGTGGTAGGTCCAGGCTCTTGGAAATTAATTACAGAATCCACAAAATTACTATTACATTAAATTCAGAAGACCACATGCATAATCCTCCTTTGATTCTGACATTATTTCCTCCAAGCAGTAAATGAAATAGGTGTCTTTTATTTCTTTGATCAGTTTTTGCTACTTTTTAAGTTATTTTTTTATGATAATAATAATAAAAACTTACTAACGAAAATAATTCGTCCTTGCATTTGATTCCTCCCCTGTAGGTTTAAATGTCCTTAATGAAGTAGACTGTTTAATAGTTCTTTCAGTAGGGTCTGCTGAGGTAAATTCTCTATTTTGTGTTCCAGACACACTGAAGATACTGCCCACTATATTCTGATTTGTTTTGGGTACTGAAAACTGTGCGGTCGAGCTAATTATCCTTCTTCGATGTGTGTGTGATCTAGACTATAGATTGGCTTGTTAACATTTTATTCAACTTTCTTCTGCTCTGCCTTGCTGTGTTTCAGAAACTCTACCGTTGAAATCTGTATTTCCCAAAAATATGCATATCTAGTGATCCAAATATGATTTGTTTTTGCTATTTAAATGCATCTGGGTAAGCCTGAATTGGGAACTGAGTTATGTGAAAGGAGAGGCAGGGCATAAGAAAGTCTGCTCGAGAGAATAGATTAGCGGCAGTGTGACTCAACTGGACAGTTGCAGCAAGGTGAAATGACTTGAGTCTATGGCTTCCTAATTAAGCAGCAGTAAGCTGGGTTGTGGGCCAGCAGTTACAGTGGCAACCTCCCAAGCAGACAGGTACACTGCTGACTGCAGGACCAACAAGCAGTCCCTACGGTCGCTCCATTCTGAAATGTAGCTTCAGAGGTATTCCTGTAAGTGCAGCCTAGAATCTGGTTATTGGTCCATTTTACATTGATATAAGCCATAATACATGGCAATAAAACTATTTCTGTTTAAACTTTCTATTATGCATTATTTTTTTCTTCAACTATTTGAAAATCTTTTTTCTTCAACTGTTTTTTAAAGATAACTTTCTTTACCTTCAGTATTCAGGTGTTACACTGTGATGCATCTAGTTGTGTGCTCTGTTTTGTTTTATTTTGTTTTGTTTTGTTTTAATCCTCAGAGCTTCATTCAGCTTCCTGAACCTGCAAATTTACATTGTCACTTGTACTGGGAAAATGTCAACCATAGTTTTTCTCTCAATTAACTTCTTGTGGAGTTTTTACTATATAGATATATTCCTGAAATTTCTCATCTTTTCTGCTAATGTCTCTATTACATTTGCCAACTGGTCAACTCTTTAGTATAGTTTGAAAACATTTTTAAGATTTATCTTTTGGTACTCTTAATTCTCTCTTTAGCTACTTATGTTACCAGTTTTAACTATAATTCTGCTCCGTAGAACAAAAGTCTTTTCACAGTGTTGACCAAATCAGAATTTATTCTTATCACTTAACATGACATCTCAAAGTTGGCAATCCAGGGCTGCTCCATAAAAACTTCAAAGCTCAAAACCCTCCTATTTTCTACTTTGCCAATGTTAAGGTGGTTCATTCTCATGAGCACACTTCACTCGATTACTTAGCCAAATGGATACATTTCACTTGATTACTTCTCTGTGCAAACAAGACAATTACAAAAAGGAAAAGAATCATCAATAGCTCTTTTACCAGATCAGTACCACATGATTATCCATAGCTATAAGGATGTGGAGAAATGAGATGTCTGAAGTTTTTTTAAGAATTATTTATTTTTATGAATCATTATTATTTGTATTAGTATTTTAATTTGACCAGAGAGAGAGAGAGAGACAGAGGAAACGTGAGAAAGCAAGCTACCAGGTCCAGGACTCAAACCATGATTGGCCATGTGGGAGTCTAGCACCTCTACCACCATGCCACCTGCTAGCCCCAGAGGTATGTTTTTAAAGATCCAATTGCCAGGTCAAACAAATGAGAAGTTTTATCAAAAATAAAAAAGGAAATGTGGATATTGGGAAAACCAACAGGAAGTGCCTGCCACACACATCCATTGAACTTTCTTTTTAAAAAATTCTTATTTTAATTTCCATATATTTACATTCTCAAGTTCTCCTTGATTTATTTTCAATCTGCCTGATCTTTTTCTCAGTGTGTTTTACCTTATATTTTTGTTCCTTCATTTATGCATTTAGCCATTTTAAAATATTTATATATTTTTTATCTGATTCTTCTGTCACTAAAGTTCATAGTACCTATTCCATTTGAGTCACAATTATGGTGAGTCATTCCCGTTATTGTAATTGTGGCTTGTGAGTGTGTGGAAATTTTGGACATCTGGGCTTGAGGTAATCTCCTTTCAGGAAAATTTCATATTTCTCTCACAGGAACAATTTTTATATTGATTTTTTTAGCACAGAGATTTCCAGACACTGGTAGTAGTATAAATTAATTTACAAACCTGTGTGGCACATAGGTCCATAGTTAGAATTCCCAGAGGAGTTATTTATTTTTTTCAGATCTTAGACCTAAGATGCCAGGAAAAAGATTTCATACCTTATTTCCGTGTTGGCCAGTAAATTTTTCTGACCCACTATTTTGTACAAATACATTCCTTTAAATTTTCCAGCATTGTGCTGCCATTTATAACTCCTCATCTCAAGTAGCTCCAAATCCATCCTCTTTCCTACATGGCTGTTAGACTATATATATCTGAGACTTGAAGAACAACTCTCCTATTCTCTCCAAACACTGGGATATACACAGTGTCAAGCCATGTATTTACCAAACCAGTTCTGTTGCCTTATTTTTTATGACCCCTGATAAATACCTTCACTTTCTTACAAGGACATTGTTAAGATGTGTGTTAGAATTTACTAGCATTTCAAAGCTTTTGTAGTAAGAGGATGTTTAAGTATTATAATCTGACATTTTGCTAGACCAGAAGTTATTTTATATACTTTTCAATGTTAACTAGTTTTATGGTTTATTTATATTGACCATGGGGTTATTTTGAAAACTGCCTATGATGGCAGACCTTATGACAAGGAACCAAGGTCATTTAAAAGGCTCATAAATTATTCTGTTCAATTGTTTGTTAATGAGTTCAACTATCCGAAGTGTTACAAAGTCCCCCAAACTCTCAGTTTATAAACAAAACACTTTAAAACTATTTTCAAAAGTGTAGTAAGTAGTAAATTAGGATAGACTGATAAATATAATATTAAATTAGTTTATTTTAAAACCAAAATTAGGGACCAGCAGATGGTGTAATGGCTATGTCGCTGGACTCCCATGCAGTCAACTGTGGTTCAAATTCCAGACCCCGGGGCTTAAACTCACACCAGGTATGTGTGTGTGTGTGCCCAGGATCCCAAGAGGAAAATGGAGGAGAAGGAATTACGGCGTGGCCATCCCCCCTGAGGGGGTGTGATTTCTCACTTTCTGTCTCTCTGTGTCTCTCTGTATTTCTTGGCTCACCATGCGCCCTATAACAAACAAACAAACAAAAAAAAAAAAAAAAAAAAAAAAAAAAACTCTCCCCCTCCAAAAAAAAATTAGCTTAGTATGGTCTTATTTATTCATTTAATCTTTTTTTTTTTGAAAAAAAAAAGAGTAGGAGGGGCTAAGTTACTAGTTTTAGATCTTAACTAGACTAAGAGTTGTGCAGAGACCAAGTAGACTAATTATTTATGACCAAGAAGACAAATATTTTGATGCATTTTACAGATACTTTTAAAGCATTTAAACACTTCTAAAACATGTAGATATTTTCTTAAATATTTGTTTAGTCTGGGGGTTGAGAACAGTATAAAGATAAAAGGAAGAGACAACCCTTGATTGGCAAGGTATACTCTTTCTCATGTAGAATGATATAGCTGTGGCTCTAAACTTGCGTTAACTCCACTCTGTAGACAAACGCCTGTCGATAAACAGATCCTGCTACTTTAGAAAGCAGTTCTGTCATCATCTTCTATTACTCAAACCTAAACTTCAGTAGTGCTTTCCTGCTCTTCAACACGGAGAAACTAATGAAGTGCACGCAATAATTTCCTGAGAAGACTTCAGATAAATATGTTTTACTTTCTTTTCATATCTAATCATGGTTTAAGGCCTCCACTGCTTATCTCCATGCCATAGGCCATCTTTTCCACCAATAATGTGACTTGGCTTTACATAACTGCTTGGCAGAATCAAAACAGGAACGCAGGTCTTACACTTGCACTTCAGGGCTCCAAAACTGCATCTTGCTCAAGCATTTAACCCTCCAGGTATCTCTTTCAACCAGCATACAATGATTTCTCCTCACTGTAATAATTTACACCATTCATCATAGTAATCTGGGGAGTTCTATAAGCTCTTCCACCACATCTTCACTTAAAATAATTTCATACCCTTGAAGATTAAAATGACTTCCCTCCCAGAGAACTTAATGTGTATGTTCTTGATTAAATGACCAATCCAAATGGATATATAAGTCAAGAGGAATGAACAAGAAAAAAAATAAACTCTTTCCTACTCCTTTTCAAAAAAAGTGAGGTTCACATGCATTGAAAAATTTTTAAAAAGGAATGTGTTCAAGTATTTTTATTTATTTGAGATATATTTAATCACAAAATAAATACATCAGATCATTCTACATCTCTACATCTAAAAGAAAAGAAGAGAAAAGAATAATCACACACTAGCTAATGAACACTCTCTCTCTAGCATGATGTGCATGCAAACAAACATGGTGACTCTAAAAGAATAAGCTCACATCAAAATTTTATAAGAATTATTGAAAAAATAAGAAAATCAACCAAGAGGAAAAATAGGAGAGAAACACAAAATGGAAGAATCAGGAAAAAAAGTGGTTTGAAATGAAAGACAGGCAAAGATCCAATGTGTGCACAGAGTTCCTGAAGATTAAAGAAAACAATAAAACAAACTTATTACTATCCTACACAAAAGGTCTCTAAAATGTTCATGGAAAATATACATTATTTGAAAAAATGCATGGATTTCATAATTTTTGGCACTAAAATAATCCTGTATTTTAATTCCATTCTTCCATAGACTTTTTGAAGTCCCCTTATACGTACCTATACAGCTAAATCTACAGCCATATCTGTTTACATGAAAATTGTGATACCTTCAGTTCCAGTTTAATTGTACAGTGTTAATCTGGTGTTTCTTTTTCCATACTTATAATGCCCTCCTTTAAGAGTGAGTAAGTCTCCATTATTTTCATATTTTTATTCATGTATTTATTTCTAGATCAACAGAATGTAGTTTTAAAATTGGTAATCTACACTACTGTGAACACCACACCTACTAAATAAAATTAGATGTTTGTTTGCAGTTCTTCCTGTTTACTGAAAACACTGTTCAAAATTACTTAGATTACTACTATTTATTTTTAGGGGGCAAGGGGAGAAGTTTATGCTATAGGGCACATGCGCTCGCCAGAAAGACAGAGAGAGCCATAGAGACAGAAAGACAGAAATCACTCCCAGAGAACTTAATGTGTATGTTCTTGATTAAATGACCAATCCAAATGGATATATAAGTCAAGAGGAATGAACAAGAAAAAAAATAAACTCTTTCCTACTCCTTTTCAAAAAAAGTGAGGTTCACATGCATTGAAAAATTTTTAAAAAGGAATGTGTTCAAGTATTTTTATTTATTTGAGATATATTTAATCACAAAATAAATACATCAGATCATTCTACATCTCTACATCTAAAAGAAAAGAAGAGAAAAGAATAATCACACACTAGCTAATGAACACTCTCTCTCTAGCATGATGTGCATGCAAACAAACATGGTGACTCTAAAAGAATAAGCTCACATCAAAATTTTATAAGAATTATTGAAAAAATAAGAAAATCAACCAAGAGGAAAAATAGGAGAGAAACACAAAATGGAAGAATCAGGAAAAAAAGTGGTTTGAAATGAAAGACAGGCAAAGATCCAATGTGTGCACAGAGTTCCTGAAGATTAAAGAAAACAATAAAACAAACTTATTACTATCCTACACAAAAGGTCTCTAAAATGTTCATGGAAAATATACATTATTTGAAAAAATGCATGGATTTCATAATTTTTGGCACTAAAATAATCCTGTATTTTAATTCCATTCTTCCATAGACTTTTTGAAGTCCCCTTATACGTACCTATACAGCTAAATCTACAGCCATATCTGTTTACATGAAAATTGTGATACCTTCAGTTCCAGTTTAATTGTACAGTGTTAATCTGGTGTTTCTTTTTCCATACTTATAATGCCCTCCTTTAAGAGTGAGTAAGTCTCCATTATTTTCATATTTTTATTCATGTATTTATTTCTAGATCAACAGAATGTAGTTTTAAAATTGGTAATCTACACTACTGTGAACACCACACCTACTAAATAAAATTAGATGTTTGTTTGCAGTTCTTCCTGTTTACTGAAAACACTGTTCAAAATTACTTAGATTACTACTATTTATTTTTAGGGGGCAAGGGGAGAAGTTTATGCTATAGGGCACATGCGCTCGCCAGAAAGACAGAGAGAGCCATAGAGACAGAAAGACAGAAATCACCCCCCCAGTGGGGATGGCCACGCCACAATCCCTTCTCCTCCATTGTCCTCTCGGGATCTTGGGCACGCACGCACACGCGCTTGGTGTGAGTTTAAGCCACCAGGTCCAGGACTCGAACTGCGATCGACCACATGAGAGTCCAGCAACATAGCCATTACTCCAACTGCTGGTCCCTAATATTAATATTTTTTAAGTCACACAAAAATTACAAAAACAAAAAAACACTATTTCTCTTGTATGTGCCTTTTCTTTTAGGAAGAATGTTATACTAACCATTCCAAAAAAAAAAAAAATCATACCATATAGAAGGAACAACACATTGTGCCTTTTCTTTCATTTCAAACTACTCCAAAGTATCCTGCTACCAATATTTTTATGTCCTTATATCAAATTTATTTTCCCAGAGACAGAAACTAAAATAAAATCATTCTAGTCTAGCACCCCTTATTGTGTTTTAATTGGAGACATTTTCATCTCTTGTAAAGTTAACATTCCAGTTAGTAAGTTAACACACTAATTTTCTTACACACCTTGAGCCTTTGATTCTAGAACTGCCTTGGGCTCTACTAAGTTCTCAGTGCCTTTGAAAGTTTCTATTATATTACCCGAGCATGCCAAAAAAAAAAAGCGTTTAAAAATGTAGAAGTATTTTTCTCTAATTGCATAATTCTAATAGCATAATGAGTAAGCAGAAATGGAGATAATAAAAGATAAACTTAGTCAACCTCCTTTACAGTAAAGAGTTTTATAGCTGAAACAAAATAGTAAAAGCTGCTATCAAAAGTAAACTCCATTCTCTCATCAATCAAAATAAAGGGATAATTTTAAAACTTGAGACATCTGAAAAGAATGTCAGTTATCTAACACTCCACTGGAAACACTTTGTAGAATCCGTTATTCCCTGGGGTTGCCCATTCATGGCCATAATTATCTTAATGACTTATTTTGGTTATTGCCAAATTGTTCTCTCTATTTTTATGACATATGTTGATTTTCCTTATTTCCCTAAGTAATTTTTGTAGCGCCGTTCATGTGTAACAGATATGCGGTAAACGGCACACATTTAAAGCGTACACGTTGATGTTTTCACATGTCCCATACGTGAAACAGTCACTAAACTCAAGATAATACACATTTTTTTCTCATTCCTTCTAAAATTTTCTCTAGTAGGTGAATTCACATTAACTACTGGACTTTTCAAAATGTCAAATTGTCTTCCAAAGTAGTTGTACACAATTATCTAGTTATGTACTCATTTGTATTGCAACTACATTGATCTTCTCATATAATTTTCTCTAAAAGAAGAAGACCTCTAAAATGCTGGTTTAAGAAAAAAAATCTTAGCCTAATGAGTTTTAAGGAAAAAAAATAATAAGGAAAAATGTTGAGAACCTATCATGACATTAAATTATAGATGGATGGAGCCAGCCAGTAGCTCAGCAATCATGTAACACTCTGCAGAGCTGGACCCACATGGGACGGTCCCAGGATCATGTCCTGAGGTGTCCCTGTACACACACCAGGTGTGCAGATGCATGCCTGTTGTCAAGGATGGTTAAGGCTGGTGGTGAGTGGATTGTGGATTGAAGTCCCTGCTGGGGGTGGCTATTTCTCTCTCTGTGTCCCTTACTGCTTCTCTTGCTCTCAGAAAAGATCTTTAAAATATCTTTTTTTTTTGGAGAGGTTTTTGCTATAGGGTGCGTGTGCTCGACAGACAGACAGACAGACAGAGACATAGAGACAGAAAGCGAGAAATCACCCCCCAGAGGGGATGGTCACACCACAGTCCCTTCTCCTCCATTCTCTTCTCGGGATCTTGGGCACACATACACACGTGCCCGGCGTGAGTTTCAAGCCACCGGGTCCAGGACGCGAACCGTGGTCGACTACGTGGGAGTCCAGCGACATAGCCATTACGCTAACTGCTGGTTCCCAGCATTAAGTGTTCAGATCAACATTGTTTTGTCTTTCTTTTATTTCATAGGTTGGTAAATATAAAACAAGATGCTTTGAAGTATTTAAAGCATGGCATATTAGAAAGTGGTAACTGGGAAAAAAATTAGAAATACTTTGAGAAACAACTCTATATATAAGATAAAGTGAGAAATTGCATAGGAATGAAAGGGAAAAGTTAACTTCATTAAAAATTAGCTGGTACACAGTTCATCTCTTTCACCATGGCAAGCCATCAAAATAATTATGATTCCGAGAATGCAATCTAATCTCAAGCGAATGCTAAAATGTCTGTCTTGCAATTAGCACATTAGTGGGACTTGCCTAATTAAATCAATTGAATACCAGTAGAAGAAACCCCCTAAGTGTGCACTCTGAGACTCATACGGAGAAACAGATGTAATCGTGTATTTACAATGCACATTAGGAAACTGCTGGCAAATGTTTGATATGTGATTTTTTTTTACATATATCTAGCAAATCAAAGGTCTGGGAAAGGTCTTAAACCCTAGTCGTAAGGCTCAAATGTGCAAATTCAGATTTTAAAAACTACTGCACTAATGCTTCTTTTATAATTCGGCAGTTATGTCTTAAAAGCATATTTCTAGAATTAGATATGGAACCATAAAAGTGGGTAAATTAATTTTCTAAAAATAAATGCCATATTAGAAGGTAATTAGAAAGTCCTCAGAGATATTTATCATTAAATTATATGCTGCTTCCTTTGTTTTCTAGTGTTTAGGGAACAGTTTTACATTTCTTTGAACATCTTTTCCATACTAGTCATTTAACATTAAAGCTACTCTACTCAATGCATATTTTAAAATTTTTTTATAAAAACAGTTTTTGTAAGTTTTCTAAGGAAAAAGAAATAATAGAATGTACAAAAATCTCAATTTTCTTTTTATTCCGTCTTATTATTATTTAAATATTTCATAAAATTTTATATCCTGCATAGATTATAATTTTGAATATATTTGTTTTCAACAGTGATTCCTGTGTTCTCTTAGCCTAGAAATAAGCAAGAGAACAGAATAATTTTGGACTAGCACACAAAACAATTTTAAAATATGCATAGAATGTTACATAAAATATCTTTGCATTTTCCCCAAATTTATTTGTAATCGACAAATAATAATTGTATACGTTTTGGAGTATACAATGTGATTTTTTGCTGTTGTCTTTTTTTCATTTTGTAATTGCCAGAGGACATGTGTACTCTTACCAGGGACAAAGACTGAGAGAGACAGAGATAGAAATCCCTCCATGACAGGGCATAGTCATGCTACAATCCCTCCTCCTCCATGTCTCCATCCCAGCGGTACCTCGGACACATGCATACGTACCTGATGTGTCCCCTAGGCCACCAGGTCCAGAATTCGAATTTCAGCTGGCCACAGGAGATCTGGCTCCCCATGCACCACGTTCAGCCACTGTGCTGTGGGGCCAGCTCTACCATGTGGTGTTTTGATCTACATGTGCATTATAGAAAGATCAAGGTAGTTCATGTGTCCACTACCTCACCAGCTTGTTTCTGTTGTTGTGAGGAAGATTTCACAAGGCTATTCTTAGGCCCTCAGGCTAGTCCTGTAATATGCGGTTAAGGGCCATGTAGAGGAAGCCAGATCTGACTGTGGTTCAAATCTGAGCACTGGTGGCTTGAAAAACACACCAGGCACATGTGTGCACAGGCCCAAGATCCTGCTGGGGGGGAAGAATGGAGGAAGAAGGACTGCAGTGTGACCAGGCACCAATGGGAGGGGTATGCTTCCTTTCTCTCTTTCTCTGTCTCTGGAATAAAAAGGTTTATTCTTCTAGCGACTTTGAAATGAAATATACCTTACTATTAACTGCATGTGGTCAACATGCAATACAACAGATTACTAAAATGTATTCCTCCAGACTAATCACAATTTTGGACCCTTTAACCAAATCTTCCCTTTCCCCATTTCTCCCCTACTCCTAGCCTCTGGTAACCAACCACTTTTCTACTCGCTGTTTCTATGAGATTGACTATAAAGCAGTCAACTCAATAACAAAAACAAAACAAATTACTAGATTAAAAAATGGGCAAAAAATGTGAACATTTCTCAAAAGAAGAGATGTGACTGGCCAACAGATATATGAAAAAGTAGTAAACATTTCTAATCATCCAGTAAATGCATATTAAAACAATCAGACATTATTTCATGCCTGATAGAATAAATATTATCAAATAATTAAAAATAGCAAGTGTTGGCAAGGATATAGAGGAAAATAAACCCTTGTACACTGTTGGTGGGAAATGTAAAGTAGTACAGTCGTTCTGGAAAACAATAGGGAGATTCTTCAAAAAATTGAAAACTGAATTACCTTATGATCCAACAATCCCATTTCTGAACATACATACAAAGGAATTAAAATCAGTATGTCACAGAGCTGTCTGCCCTCCCATGTTCATTTCAGTACTATTCATAATAGTCAAGATATGGAAGCAACCCAAGTGCACATCAACAGATGAATGGATAAAGTACACATAATACAATAGTGCATTGCCTTTAGAAAAGTGGAAACTCTGCATTCACAAATGGATGGACTGGGAGGCACTGTGTTAAGGAAAATTAGCCAGAAAGACAAATAATGTAGGTTATCACTTATATGTGGAACCTAAACAACTTTCACATTATATAGTAATGTTATTGGGTTCATTAAGAACCTCTTTTTCTATATATGTATACCTAAAAAAATGCAAATTGAGCAGGTCAAAGAACAAATAGAAAAGATGGAGGTAGTCTGTCCAAACAAATAAATAGTACAGAATAAAAGACTGTCCTCTCACATCAACAAAATGGCAATACCTATTTCATTTGGAAGCAGCACAGTATAAAAAACTGAGCTTTGAGAAGAGAATCAGAATTCCTAATTTCTAGTTCAGGCTTTGCTACAATATAACTGGAACACTAAAGAAGTCCTAGGTAAAAAAAATAGCCTTTGTGAGGGGCCAGCAGTGGGTGTAATGGCTATATTGCTGCTGGACTCCCATGTATTCGACCGCGGTTTGAGTACCGGACCCAGTGGCTTAAACTCACGTCGGGCACATGTGCGTGCGTGCCCAAGATCCTGAGAAGAGAATGGAGGAGAAGGGACTGTAGTGTGGCCATTCCCCCCAGGGGTGATTTCTCACTTTCTTTCTCCCTGTCTGTCTTTCTGGCAAGCGCATGTGCCCTATAGCAAAAACCTCTCAAAAAAAAAAAAAAAAAAAAAAAAAACCTTTGTGATAAAAACAAAGTTTCTTTTAAAAATCCAAATCACTCACTTTCTGCTAAAGTACAGTATTTTTCCTTCCTGAATGGTTTTGCATTTTTTGCCTGCTGGGAAGATGAGCTTTAAGGAAGAACGGGGTAAGTTCAAGTGTAGGAACAGGGTGAGCACAGAACCAGCTGGGGAATAAATGTGGTATAGCCCACTAAGATCTCCAGCACCAGTTCAGATATACCCTAGACATGTCAGGTATCTCTGCCATAGAACCTGTGTGCTCTCCTGAGAGAGACAGATAGAGAGAAAGTGAGAAATCACCCCCTTACCCCCTCGAGAGGATGGCTATATTGCAGTCCCTTCTCCATTCTCCTCTTGGGATCTGGGGCACATATGCACACATACTCAGCGTGATTTTCAAGCTGCCAGGTTTGGGACTTGAACCTCATTCAGCTATGTGGGAATCCAGCAACTTAACCACCACACCACCTGCTGGCCCCACAGTGGCTTTTTTATTTTTTAAAATGCTGCTTCCTCAAACTGTTTTCCTATCAGGATTAATTCTTAATATTATTATTCTTAATAAGGAAAAGGTCTGTTTACCAGTTTTTAGGGGAACAAAAAGAAAAGCCAAACTGAAAGGAGAGCAGATGGACTCAGTCATAAACAAAGAAGGCCCAGGAGATAAAGGAAGGGCATCTACACCTAAAGAAAGCAGGGGTCAGATGGGGTCAGATGATGGTGCAGCAGTGAAATGTGTGCGTCTCTGAGTCTAATCCACCTCAGAGGTGCAAGTTCCCCATCCAGAGACCTCCCTGAGAAGGCCTGGATCCAGAACTGGCTAAGACTGAGGGTAGATTATGATGTTGGGACCCTGTTGGGGATATTCTCTCTCTCTCTCTCTCTCTCTCTCTCTCTCTTTCTCTCTCTCTGGTAGCATAAATAAGTAAATAAACTTAAAAAAAAAATAGATAAGTAAAGGGGCCTCAGCAAATGGCATCATGGTTAAGGCACTGGATTCCCACATGCTCAACAGCAGTTTGCTTCCCACACCCAGCAACTTGAAAATCGTGTGAGCATGTGAGTGTGTGCCCAAAATCCCAAGAGGAGAATGGAGGAGCAGCAACTGTGGTGGGGCCATCCCCCTCTGGAAAGTGATTTCTTACTTTCTCTCTCTCTGTATCTCTCTCTGATGAGTGCAAGTGTCCTATGGCTAAAACCTAAAAACAGTAACAATAATAATAAGGAAAGAAAAAGTAGGATCTCCTGGATCTGTTCAAATCTGTAAGAGAGAGTAAAGTGTGTGGGATAATGTCTGAGAAGAGGCAAAACACAAAACCTTTCCTCTGACAGAGGTCATCTAAGCCAACCCTCTCCTTTTGCAAGCAGGTTTGGGACTTGAACCTCATTCAGCTATGTGGGAATCCAGCAACTTAACCACCACACCACCTGCTGGCCCCACAGTGGCTTTTTTATTTTTTAAAATGCTTCTTCCTCAAACTGTTTTACTATCAGGATTAATTCTTTATATTATTATTCTTAATAAGGAAAAGGTCTGTTTACCAGTTTTTAGGGGAACAAAAAGAAAAGCCAAACTGAAAGGAGAGCAGATGGACTCAGTCATAAACAAAGAAGGCCCAGGAGATAAAGGAAGGGCATCTACACCTAAAGAAAGCAGGGGTCAGATGGGGTCAGATGATGGTGCAGCAGTGAAATGTGTGCGTCTCTGAGTCTAATCCACCTCAGAGGTGCAAGTTCCCCATCCAGAGACCTCCCTGAGAAGGCCTGGATCCAGAACTGGCTAAGACTGAGGGTAGATTATGATGTTGGGACCCTGTTGGGGATATTCTCTCTCTCTCTCTCTCTCTCTCTCTCTCTCTTTCTCTCTCTCTGGTAGCATAAATAAGTAAATAAACTTAAAAAAAAATAGATAAGTAAAGGGGCCTCAGCAAATGGCATCATGGTTAAGGCACTGGATTCCCACATGCTCAACAGCAGTTTGCTTCCCACACCCAGCAACTTGAAAATCGTGTGAGCATGTGAGTGTGTGCCCAAAATCCCAAGAGGAGAATGGAGGAGCAGCAACTGTGGTGGGGCCATCCCCCTCTGGAAAGTGATTTCTTACTTTCTCTCTCTCTGTATCTCTCTCTGATGAGTGCAAGTGTCCTATGGCTAAAACCTAAAAACAGTAACAATAATAATAAGGAAAGAAAAAGTAGGATCTCCTGGATCTGTTCAAATCTGTAAGAGAGAGTAAAGTGTGTGGGATAATGTCTGAGAAGAGGCAAAACACAAAACCTTTCCTCTGACAGAGGTCATCTAAGCCAACCCTCTCCTTTTGCAAGAAATCCCTTTGCAATATTTTCCATACATCACTTAATCTTTTCGCCCCTTAATTTTTTCATTTATAAAAGATAAGTATGTTACTTTAAAAGTTCCCTAAGGTCCTTTCTATCTCTAAAATGCTGTTATTTTAATAGTCAGTCTTCTCTAAAATCCTTATTAATATGACTTTGCAAAAGCATTTTCTATACTTTTGGGTAATATTCTTGAAATAGGTAACCAAAATCATAAATGAGAAAGCAAGAAAATACCCCAGGGTTTAAAACATTCCTATAGTCATAAATAAAATGACTTAAGAGACTCTTTGGAAAATGACAAGGAAAATAATATTCTGGCTCATTTAGCATGAGAAAATGACATTCAGGAATAAAGTGTATGGTTTAAAAGAATGGTTTTATCAGAGAAGATTCAAACTAAAATACTTCCTTCTTGAGTGCACTTTATAACTTATGTCCTGAAAACTCCTCAATTTTTTATACTTCTTCTATTACTCTGAATTCAGCCATCACCATCTACCACAAAGATTATGGAAACAGTTTTCTAAAAATATCTTAATGTCCAAATCTCTTCTCTCTTAGTTAGACTTAATGTTGCTAATGTTAAAACCAACATTCAACATCTACGCAGAATGTAAATAGAAAGCTAGAATGAGTGTCATTCCCACCCTACAAGAAAAAGCCAAATAATCTATATGACTTGAACTTTCCTTAGACTCTTCAGAGATCTGAGTTTATAGGGCAACAAATTAGTCAGAAATTTAAAGAAAGACAAGTGCCACCAAGAAAAGGCATGTCACGAGCACTCATTTATCTGCTGCAGAGCATACAAAAATGGGGAATACCATACAAGCTTGTGTAAAAGTTGTGTAATGGATTTCTAAGGTTGAGTATAGACTGCTGTAAGGGTATGGAATTCCTGGGACCCACAGACACAGGGGAGTTTCCGTTACACTATAGACAGTGCTTACAAGCAATATTTGGGGACAGGAAAGGAAACTGGAGAAAGCATTTCTCATAGTGCAGCCCAGGGTCAGGGAAGTAGCTGCCACTGTAAAATAAGCAAAAGCTACACCCAGATTATCCTCCCACATGAACAAGAGCCTTAAGTTGAAGGAAGAAAGGCAGTACCTTGTTGTTGTAACTCGGGCACAGATGAAGCTCTCTATGGCTGGGGAAATAAAACAAAACAAAAACAAAAACAAAATTTTACTCTGGGGGAGACAAAGGAAATCACAGGACTGTCACAGAAGCTCAAATGACCGTGAAAGACCCAGCACACACATAGCCATCTGCATCTGCTTAAAACTGTGGTGGAGCTAGGACAAAA
Organism: Tupaia belangeri chinensis; assembly: GCF_000334495.1. Lineage (NCBI taxonomy): Eukaryota > Metazoa > Chordata > Mammalia > Scandentia > Tupaiidae > Tupaia > Tupaia belangeri. Next base: position 2,245,309 of record NW_006159834.1, on the reverse strand, counting down.
GAGAACACCCTCCCAGCCCTGCACACCACTAGCAAGACTTAAATAATAAGTAAGGTGAGGTATAGCCTAAAACTGAGGGTACAACAATAATAGCAAAGAAAATCACCCTAAAGAGAAGATAACAATGGAAGAACATGAAGCCAGTAATGTACTAAGATAAATTCTAGCAAAAACAAGACTCCAAACCAACTCAATTTCTGAACAAGACTCACACAACCCTACACACTAAACCTCATCATAAGAAAAAGTATGCCAACCTAGGGATAAATATCATTTATTTTATTCTCTACCCTACTATACACCATGTCTAGCATTTAGCTCAAATTTAAAACACATGAATAAGTGAATAATTTATTAAAATTATACATTTAAAATATATGTTTTAAAACTGTTAAAACTCACATACACCACACCTACATAAATACATATACTGTAACGAGAAAAAGCAATCAGCAGAACCAGACACAGATAAGACCCAGATGTAGAAACTTTCAGATAGGGAATTTAAAATAACCTGACTAATGATAAAGGCTTAATGTAATGTGCAGAACACAAATGAGAAATTTCAGCAGAGAGACAAAATCATAACAATTAAAAGAGAAGTATTAAAAATGAAAAACAGAAACAGATATAAAAAATACTTTCTAGCAATTCATCATTAGATTCAAGCCAGAAGTGATCAGTGAATTAAAAATAGATCAATAGAAGTTAGTTCAAGTGAATTACTAGAGAAGAAACAATGGGTTTAAACACACACACACACACACACACACACACACGGAATCTAAGAGCTATACAACAATGGCCAGTGGTCTAATATTCACATACTAAAATCCTCTTAGGAGGCGAGAAAACAGAGAGAGGGAGAAAAAGGCAAAAGAATGAATGAAGAGATAGTGACTGAGAATTTTCAAACTATAATGATCAAAAAGCCTCAAAAAATATCAAGCAAGAGAAACATAGCTTAACATGTACTTATTTCATTGCAATGGTTTGCACTGTTCCCTTTTGTCTGCTATTATGCAGCTGACAAAAATACTTGGCACTGAGTGAGGATTTATAAAGAATGGAGGTTTATTTGACTCATGATTCTGATGACTGGATAGGTCCAATGCATGGGGGTTACATCAGGCCAGCTATTTCATAACATGACTGACAGAAGTAGACAGGATGGTAGATGTGTGCAGAAAAAAAGAGAGACCTGAGGGCAGAAATCTTCCCTTATAACAAACAACTCTCATCAGAACTATCACCTCACAAAAGCTAGAAATTCCTTTGTCTCATGAGACAACATTAATCCATTTGTGAGGGTTCTACCTTCATGGTCTAATCATCACCCACTAGACATCTCTAAAGGTCTCTACCTCCCAACACAACGACACTAAGGACCAAATTGAAAACATGAATCTTTGGGGGACAAACCATTGTCCAACCATAATACTATTTTTCTTACTTTTCTAACAAATTAAAGTTAATAGCTGTTAGATTATTTTAATAAGTTCTAGACCTGGAATCTAGGGTACTGATATAAAAACTCATATTGACATTTCTCCTGATAATTTTCTTTCCTAAATTCTTTTCATTCTTTTGTGTTTTCTGTTTTATTTGTTTTGTTATTAACACAGGGTCTCATTATGTCACAATACATCTGCTATGTTGCCCAGGCCAGTCTCTAGCTCACAATCCTTCCGCCTCACCCTTTGCAAGTCATTTAGATCACAGATGCACACCACCATGCCCATCCATTAAGTGGACAAGGAATGTCACCTGGGCCTCCCATGCAGTCTCAGTCTACAGAGCACAGAATCTCAGCAGTATGCACCACTATGGCTGGGCCACCTTCCAAAGTTTTTCTGATCAAAACTTCTTTCCTTGTGATCAGTGAAATAAATTTTGTTCATGTACAGCAGGGGAAAAAAAGTGAGCTTAAATAATGTAGTAAATTAATGGCTCGTATTACTGAAAAACCTAAAGCAAAAGTTTTTGATCCTTCTTGCACATCCGGAGAGGTTTTCTTTAAAAAAGCGCTCTGGCCTAGATCCCAATGCTCCTCCCAGAAATGATAACATAGTAGTCTTGGATATTTTATATATAATTGGGTTATCAGAAAAGTCATGACGTGTTTTTCTATGCAAAACTGCATTGTGACTTTTCCTTACCCAATACTTTTATAGGTTCCCAGATAACTTATAAATGTGAACATATAGTTACATATCACGGCTTTATAAGAAGGAGGATGAGTTTCAGGCAGAACCTCAATTCCATTTCTTTCTGATTCTCTAAGCTCAGTTCTCTTCCATGTTTCATATCTTATAAGCAGGCTTTACACATGACAGTATGCTGGTTACAGCCTTATATCCATATGTTAATACAATTCAGAAGATAAAGTTTCTTTTTCTTCAAACATCAACACAATCCTACTTACTTTCTGGACCAACTTAGCTACTATTCCCATCTGAACCAATTACTGTGGAGAGAAAAATAGAATTATACTAATCATTATAAGTAGCTCAGATCAAGCAACATAAAATTATAAATTTTTTTTTTGTCTGGAACTAATGAAACCTATAACATGCTAACTGAAAAGAAGTGTCAACTATCCTATAAGGATTCCTATATAACTTGGGTGCATAGAATACACATGGAAAAAAGAATTTAAAAATCACTAGTAAATAAGTGTCAGAAGCGGGGCCAGCAGGTGGTGTGGTGGTTAAGGGTGCTGGACTCCCACATGGCCAACTGCGGTTTGAGTCCTGGACCTGGTGGCTGGCTTTCTCACTTATCTCTCTCTGGTCAAATTAAAATAAATAAAAACAAATAAATAAAAAGTTAAATTAAAAATAATTCTTTTAAAAAATGTGTCAGAAGTAAAAGACAGATAAACGTTATTTTTTTTTTGAATTGCAAAAAACATAAATAACCAAGTAGAAATAATACAAAATCAAAATATCTGGACAATATGGCTATAAAATCAATGCCTTTTTTTTTCTTGCCATAGGATACATGTGCTTACAAAAGACAGGAAAAGAGAAAGGGAAATGAGAAACTACTTTCCCAAGGGGAAGACTAACTCACAATTCCTTCTCCTCCAGTCTCCTCTTGGGATTCTGGCACACATGCATTCATGCATAGCTGCTGGGAATGTGCACACCAGTGCCTTAAACTCCATGCCATGTGGGAACCAGTGCCTTAACCTCCATGCCTCCTTAGCCTAGTCATTACTCTTAAGTTACATGTACTTGTTGGATATAAATAGATCTATTGCTATATATTTATTCCTATGTGAAGATTATTTTTGAGAGTTGAACTACGGGACATCCTTAATAACATACTTATATCAAAGAAAAGATCCCTGAATTTCATGGTAATTAAATAATGATAGTCAAAAATACCTTACAACATAAAATATTGTGATGCAGTCCTGATTAAAAAACAAATAGTAAAAAGGGGTGTTTTTACTACTATAACAATGAAAGAAAAATTCACTAAAACATTCAGTTGTTACTGCTAGATGACAGAACTGCATAAACTTCTTCTGTTCCTTCTCTTCTATCTTCAAAAATGATTTTAATGGGAACCAGCAGTTAGCATAATGGCTGTCGCTGGACTCCCACGTAGTCGAACGCGGTTCGCATCCTGGACCCGGTGGCTTAAAACTCACGCCAGGCATGTGTGCGTGCGTGCCCAAGATCCTGAGAGGAGAATGGAGGAGAAGGAACTGCGGCGTGACCATCCCCCCTGGGGGTGATTTCTCACTTTCTGTCTCTATGTCTCTCTCTGTCTGTCTGGTGAGCACACGCGCCCTATAGCGAAAATCTCTCAAAAAAATGATTTTAATGATTATATATTATTCTTACAAAAAAAGAGTTTAATACATTGATAAGTTGTCTCAATTACATAATCGATGGAAATAAGGAAAATAAAAACTTCCAAATTCCTTCATTTCATTCTAAAACTTGAACTTCTAGATTTTTCTTGTCCAGTAATTGAATGTATAACTATGAAATCTGTGTGAATGATCTTGTGTAACTGTCAAAAGTACGGGATTCCAGAGATTACAATACCTTCAAGTACCAATACCTGAAATGTTTCTATATGAAGAAACACTTCACAGAACCCTAGGTAATCATCATTTAGCCCTTGCTTAAAATAATCCCCATGAGAAGGCATTTAGTTTTTCATGAGCCTGCCTACTCTGTAATTTAAAATCTTTAATTATTAGATTGCAAACTACTTAAGTGCAATAATGGCATCATATACTTAGAATCAAAATGCAAATAAATGGAAATTTAAAAGTTCTGGGGAAATGTGAGACAAGAGAGAAATAGTAAGAAAAGCTTGTATCTTTTTATAACTGAATTACCTTTCACACATGTAAAAATTCAACTGTTAGAGAAAAATTAATTTTTTTTAAGTTTTTGCCATAGGGTGCATGTGCTCATCTAAGAGAGACAGAGAGATGGAAAATGAGAAATCACTCCCCAGGGGGGATGGCCATGCCACAATCCCTTCTCCTTTATTCTCATCTCGGGACTTCGAACATGCATGCACGCACACACACCCAGCATGTTTCTTCAAGCTCCAAAGTCTGGGATTCAAACAGTGGACCTGGACATGTGGAATCCAGTGCCTTAACCATGGTGCCACCTGCTGACTGCAAAAAGAATTATTTTTAAAGAACAGATGCAAGAGGTGAAAATAACCTTCATCAAACTTTCTCATAATGTTTTGATTTTGCAAAAACATGCAAAAATTAAAAGGAAAAAAATCTATATTTCAAGTTTGAGATTTTAACACAATTGTCCTTGTAACATATAGAACAAACAAACAAAACCTATGTAAGAATATGGAAGACTTGAATAACAGAATTAACAAATTTAGGATGATTGGCATATCAATGCACTGCACTCCAAAACTACAGAATCCTAACCGATTTTGAGTATACATGGAACACTTTTCAAAATAGACCATATGACAATGTAGAAGTATCAGAAATTTCAAAGGATTTAAACCATATAGATTATATCTTTTATCAAAGTGACTTTAAGCTGAAAATCCAGGAAAAAAATCAATGAAAAGTAAATCATAAATATTTGGAAACTAAGCAACAAAATTCTAAAGACCCTTTAGGCCAAAGAACAAATTCTTTAAAAATTATAAAGTGTTTAAAAGTAAATAACAAAGAAAATATGATGTACTAAGGTGTATAGAATGTGACTAATATGGGACTTAGAGAGAAATTTGTGGAGAACAACAGGAACATCAGCAAAATGAGGGAATAGATTCCTGTAGTCATTTCCTCCATGGAAGCACTGCATGTGACGTCTGTTCACAGGCAAGAGCACTTTTGCCATAGTCTGGGAGTCCTGTGGAAGTTTGAGTACTCCACTAAATTACAAAAGAACAAATACTTAAAAAGGATAAGAAAAACAGTTTCATTAGATTCATACCAGCCCTTCCCCAAGGCAGTATAGCTCAGTGCCAAAAGAAACCTATTAAGCCCATCATGTCTTCCAAGGGGAGAGAGGTATGATAAATGAATACTCTGCTCACTCAGTTGTTGGGACGCTGCCCAAAATATCAACTTCCTCTTCACCCATCCAGAATACTGAATTAATCGGCATTGTTAAGTGGTTGGGAGATGCAAGGAGTACAAAGGGAGGACGCAAAACCTACTAAGCTCCTCATACTCTGTCAGAAAGCACACCCACAGCCAGTTGGGATGCCTCATCTAAGAGCCTTGCCCTCCTGAACTACACAAGGGCACTCCAAACACTCCTCCCAGTCCCCAAATGGCACAAAAGTATTCCAAACACTCTCCAATTCCAGCCTCACCCCACCCCCTTCTCCAGGATGGCTCTCTCAGCACACTACCAGGGACAGCAAATGGAAGCATTTCATGCAGATCATCGAAAAGCCTGAGCAATTCAGGACAGCTCTAGAGTAAGCAGCATGAGGCTCTCACACTTGGCCTGGTTTGCTGGATTGAGAGAAGGCATACAATTGTTAAGATTGCTACCCTAAAAGGGATCAAGAGGTATGGAGCAGAAGCATCCATCGGAAAGGTCTGAGAAAGCCTCAGAATTTCTAGCCAGGCTGTTTGGTGAAGAAGTTTCTCTTCTAAAGACAGTCAGTAAAGACTGGAGAACGTGGCTGTGTTTTGCAAAAAAAAAAAAAAACCAAAACAAGACATAAATAAATAAATAAATAAATCACCAAAAATTTCAAGGAAATATGACACAAGCAAAGGAAAACAATAATCTTATAGTAACCCACCCCAAACAGATCTATCAATTGCCTGACAAAGGGCCTAGTCATCAAGAGGATACATTTGTTAAAATAATTGGGTTATTGGAAAAGTCATGACATATTTTTCTTTGGTTTTCTATACAAAAGTGTGTCAAAAGTGTGTCATGAATTTTCTGACAAAGCAATATATGCACCAAATATTGAGCACCTAAATATATAAAGCAAATATTATCTGAAGGGAGAAATAGGTGGTGATAAGATAACAGTAAGGAACTTATTAAATACTCTACTTTCAACAATAGATAGACCATCCAGAGTATAAATGAGAAACATTGAACTCAAACTATGCTTTAGACCAAATGGGCTTCAGCACACATAACACAGAACATTCCATCCAAAAGCAGCAGAATACACATTCTTTTCAAATGTATGTGGAACATTCCCTAGAATAGATCATGTGTTACACCACGAAACATGTCTTGGCAAGTTCAAGAAGATTCAAATCATTTCAATGATCTTTTCCAGCTACAATATTATAAAACTAGAAATCAATAGTAAGAGAACAACTGGACAATTCACAACTCTGTGGACATTAAACAACACACTATGGAACAACCGAAGGCTCAGAAAAGGAAATTTTTAAAATATCTTGAGGGCAGAATAGAGCACAATAGTAAAACTCTGCAGGCTGACCCACATGGGAAGTTTTGAGTTTACATCTAGAGACTTCCCTGAGTATGTCACATGGGCCCATGATCCTGGGGTAGCTAGGGCATAAAGGCATCAAGACTTTAGTGGGAGCACTCTTTCTCTCTCTCTTAAGAAATACATCAACTTTTTTCATAATTATTTATTTAATTGTATTTATTTATTCTTTTATTTTTTATTTATTTTTTTTTTTTAATTTGCCCAGAGAGAGAGAGACAGAAAGTGAGAAAACAAACCACCAAGTCCGGGACTCAAACTGTGGTTGGCCATGTGGGAATATCCAGTACCTTAACCACCACGCCACCTGCTGGTCTCTAGATAAACTTTTTAAAAGCTCTTTTAGGAAGGTTAACTCCTACTGGTATCTATCTTGCAAGAATACTGACAACACACAGATATAATGATACTAAAGTAAGAGAATTTATAAACTTAAGCTTCAAAAAGAATTTAAGATAGTCATGACAGAGACAGGAACAGGAAACACAAGAGAATAAAAGTTAGCTCTTCTGGGAAGTTAATAAATAATTCCATTTTTCTATCATTAATGTATTAACTTTAAGAACCAGCTCAAAGTTTACTTCCTTCAAAAACTTTCTCTGCCTTAATTCATCACTCAAGCTGTATTTTACAATACTGTATGCTATTGTCTGGAATTAGAAGAAATGAAGAAATTGCAAGAACTGATTAGTTTTTTAATATCAGGCACAATGAATGGATTTCAAATTTAAAACCTTTCTAGTTCATACATATACTCCAAAACATTTTGCACAACCTCATGCTAAATTTGAAATTTAAGTGTGAATATTTTAAATGTAATAAGTGAATTTAAATGAGGAAGTTGAAGATAAAATTTAACATTTACAATAATGCAATTTTTAGGTTACTTCCTGATTTTGAGTGTTTACTTTAATCAAAAATAACACAAAATTATAATTGCAAATACTGAAAATATTCAAGCTCAAGCCAAAAACTGTACTTTTAGAACAAAGTGTTACGAATAAAATTTCCAAAGTATATAATGGGTACGAAATATAGACCTACACTTGCAAGATAATCAGAATTTCGAAATAATTTATCTGAACTGGAGATACACAATGCTTGAAACTAACAAGCAAAATTTTTCCTCTATAGAGTTGTTTTCAAAGTATATTTATCTGAGGACAAGTTCTTAACACAATTTAGATTGATGTCCATCACATATTCCTAGAAAGTCCATTCAAGTCAAACACAACTGATTTGGGAATTCTGTGAAGTCCAACTGGGAACACTGTAATACCGGGCCCATTATCACTATAGTAAAGAATCAGTATGTACTGTATTCTATAAGTTTTGGTATATGGTACTTGCTTTAAAAGATTTCCTAACTTTTGGAACCAGCAGTTAGCATAATAGCTATGTCGCCGGACTGCCATGTAGTCGACCGTGGTTGGAGTCCCGGACCCAGTGGCTTAAACTCACGCCAGGCACATGTGCGTGCGTGCCCAAGATCCCGAGAGGAGAAGGAAGGAGAAGGGATTGTGGCATGGCCATCCCCCCTGGGGAGTGATTTCTCACTTTCTGTCTCTGTCTCTCTCTCTGTCTTTCTGGCAAGCACACACACCCTATAGCAAAAACCTCTCCAAAAAAAGCAAAAAAAAAAAAAAAAAGAGAGAGATTTCCTAATTTCTTCATTGATGTCATGCAGGAGCATGTTACTTAATTACCATGTACATCTTTCACAGTTCTATTCCTGATTTCTAGTTTTATCCCATAGTGGTCAAAAAAAAGACTTGATTTCTATCTTTTGTTTTTAGGCTTGTTTTGTAATCCAATGCATGGTCTGTCCTGGAGAATGAGCCATGTGCAGATGAGAAGAATGTGTGTTCTGCAGCCACTGGATGAAATGTTCTGCAAATGTCAGTTAGGTTCATTTGGTCTATGGTGCAATTAAACTCCAATGTTTCTTTGCTGATTTCCTCTATGAATAATCTGTCCAGTGCTGAGAGTGGGCTGATAAAATTCTCAACTATTACTGTATTAGAGTTAATCACTCCTTTTTCAGTCTAGTAAGATTTATTTTATATATTTGAGTTCTCTAATATTGGATGCATATTTATTTACAGTTGCTATATTTTCTTGCTGAACGGAATTACTAGAAGAAAACACAGGGAAAATGTTTCAGGATATTGACTGGGGCAAAGATTTTTTTTTAATTTTTTTTTTTTGAGAGGTTTTTGCTTTAGGGCGTGTGCGCTCACCAGACAGACAGAGAGAGATGGAGAGATAGAAAGCGAGAAATCACCCCCTAGGGAGGATGGCCACACCACAATCCCTTCTCCTCCATTCTCCTATCTGGATCTTGGGTACGTACACACACATGCCCAGTGTGAGTTTAAGCCACTGGGTCCGGGACTCGAACCACAGTCGACTACGTGGGAGTCCAGTGACATAAACATTATGCTAACTGCTGATCCTGGGGCAAAGATTTTTAAAGTAAGACCTCAAAAGTGTGGACAACAGGGGACCAGCAGTTGGCGTAATGGCTATGTCGCTGGACTCCCATGTAGTCAACCACAGTTCAAGTCCCGGACCCGGTGGCTTAAACTCACACTGAGTGCGTGTGCGTGCGTGCCCAAGATCCTGAGAGAAGAATGGAAGAGAAGGGATTGCGGCATGGCCATCCCCCTAGGGGGTGATTTCTTGCTTTCTGTCTCTCTGTCTCTCTCTGTCTCTCTCTGTCTGGTGAGCACACGCACCCTATAGCAAAATCCTCTCAAAAAAAAAAAAAAGTGTGGACAACAAAAGCAAAAATAGACAAGTAGGATTATGTCAAACTAAAAAGCTACTGCACAGCAAGATATTCTTATCCTGGGCCAGCAGGTGGTGTGGAGATTAAGGCAGTTGGATCCCACATGCCCAACTTTGTGGTTCAAGTCCTGGAAGTTTAAGAAATACATCCAGATTATGTGTATGCATACCCAAAATCCTGAGAGGAAAACAGAGGAAAAAGGGGTTGTGGTATGGCCACACAACCCCGACTCCCCACCCAAGGTTTCTCACTTTCCCTCTTTCTCTGTCATAGCGAAATGAAAGTTGCATTGGGCTCCTGTTCATAGAACTCACTAGGTCTAACATACCTTCACCAGTTAGAAGCACCTGGCCTAAAAGAACACACCTCCTGATGACTCAATTATGAGGCCTATTGAAAGACAAACTCCTGGGCGGACAGTGTTCTAAGTTACAAGTTTAATTTATGCTTTGAATCAGATACAAATCCATGGTGCTGTCTTTCTCATATCTAGAATTCTTAAGTCCAAAAGTCAAAGAGTAGAAGTTCAAGTAGTGCTTCTCATTATTTCACTTGATAACACATTCACAAATTTTTTGGCTCTCATCTCCACAACTTTAGACCCCTACCTATTTATAAATCTTGATATTCAAGGGAAGTATGGCTTCCCTTTATTTCTACAGAATTGAAAGATGAGACTACCAACTTGTATGTTGGGCTGTGGATGTCACTGAACCAAAGTAGATGTTACTCTATTAGCTGCAATGATTATCACAATTAACAAGTGGAAGTTGGATTAATGCTACACATTGGGGTATGGGAGAACTGTCAGTAGATTCTCTGAAGTTCCTCTTAATACTTTTATCTCAATATTAAAATGAGTGGCAACAGACTTCAGCTTTAAAAAGTAAGGCCACTAAGAACTTATATCTTTCAAAAGTAAAGGTTTGGGTCATCTCATGAGATAATAAACCCTGCAAAATTGAATCCTGGCTAAGGGCAAAAGAAACATAGACAAGGCTGTAGAAGAGAGAATTGGGGAATATTGTGCATAACCATGGACTAGTTTAAGACACTGTGCATATAACTTCTGTGTGTGTGTGTGTGTGTGTGCTAACTATTGGGTCCTTGGGAAAGTCATGAAGATTTTTGCACAGAAAAATATATTATGACTTTCCTGACAATCTAATACTTACACCTGTTATATCCTCTTAATAAACTGACCTGTTTAATATCATAAAATGTTATATTGGCCAAGGTTCTCCGGAGAAGCTAAGCTGACAGGATAGACATGTATGTAGAGAAAGGGATTCGTTACAGGAATGATCTCACAGTCACCAGGCAAGTCCCACGATAAGCTGTCTGTAAGCTGGAGGGACAGAATAGCTGAAGCAGGAGAGCTGGTGCAGTTTTAGTCCAAGGTCTGAAGGGGCCCTCGGCAGACACAGGCCTGAGCACCCTCAGTTACTGCTCTAAGGCAACTTGGCCATCCCTTTGCCACTTGATCCAATTTCTTAGACAGATATGCAACTGGTCTAGAAACAGGGCCTATATGCTGAGTTAAAACTCCCAATGCAATTCCTTGTTTCTCCATTACAAAGAGTTGAAATGGCTGGTCTGGACGAGGGAGTCCTAATGCAGGCGCCCTTATAAGAGCTTCTTTCAAAGCCTTAAAGTCAGCTTTCTGACAGGGCTCCCAGAGAATGGGTTCTCCCTCGATTTCACCCTTCAAGACCTCATATAAGGGTTGGGCTATGTATCCATAACCAGGTATCCATATCCGATAGTACCCTGTAAGCCCCAAGACTGCCCGGAGTTGGCGGCGAGTCTGGGGTTCAGGTATCTGTAAAATGACTTGAACTCGTTCAGGGGATAATTTTCTTTGTCCTTTTGAGACCAGGAGTCCTAGATATTTAACTTCTGTCTGTATAAGCTGGGCCTTAGCCCAGGAGGCTTTGTAGCCTCGGTCAGCCAAAAAATTTAAAGTATCCACCAGGTGTTTTCTTGCTAGCTCTTTGGTGGGGGAGCAAATAAGAAGGTCATCTACATACTGGATAAGTTTTCTCTCTCTTAAGTTTAGGTCCCCCAGGTCTCTAGCTAAAGCCTAGCCAAACAGATGAGCACTGTCGCCATAACCCTGAGGGAGCGGTCTCCATGTTAATTGTTGAGGCGTTCCCTTCCCTCTCCACTCAAAGGCAAATAAGAATTGGGAATCTTCATCTATTGGAATGCAAAAGAAAGTGTCCTTAAGATCCAAAACTGAAAACCAATGAGAATCTGGGGGGTACCTCTCCCAAAATAGTGTAAGAGTTTGGCACCGTTGGATGAATGGGAATAACTGCCTCATTTATCACTCAGAGGTCCTGGACTAGGCGGTATTCTCCACTGGGTTTTTTTACTGCTAGAATAGGAGAATTACAGGGTGACTCACAGGGGGTTAAAATGCCAGCCTGTAGGAGTCTGGTAATTATTGGTTGAAGCCCTCAAATGGCCTCAGGTTTAAGTGGGTATTGTTTTTTATGTGGGAAGGTATTAGGATCCTTAAGCCTAATTTTAACAGGGACAGCTGTTTTTGCCTTTCCGGGCGTATCTATTGCCCAGACTTCTGGATTCCCTGAATTGGGTTGTCTTGTTGACATACTTCAGGATCAGGATCCAATAACAGTCCCCAAAGAGGCAGAGGTGCTAGGTCTCAGTTAATTGAGCACCCAACTTACTGAGAATATCCCTTCCCATAAGGGGAGTAGGGCATTGAGGTACAATTAAAAATTGATGGGAGAAAATTATGTCCTCCCAAGTACAGCAAAGAGCTGGGGTTAGAGGGCAATGAATAAGTTTACCTGATACTCCTATTATGAGACAAGAGTGAGAGGAGGGGACTCCCGCATAAGCGGTAAGTACAGAATAGGCGGCTCCCGTGTCAATAAGAAATCTATGGGTTCTACCTGCCACTTCCAAGGTCGCCCTGGGCTCCGATCCCATGATGTTGAAGACCGTTGTGGGAGCCAACTGGAGTGGAGGGCATCCTCATTGGAGGGCCACTGTTGAGGCCTCTTCAGGGTGTGACCTGGGGATCCTGGAACTCCTAGGGCAGTCCCTGGCCCAGTGGCCTGGTCGGTCACATTTGGGGCAAGGCTTTTGTGGAGGCTTTATTAGATGGCAGTTCTTCTTCTTGTGTCCAGGCTTCTGACAGTGATCACAGGTCACTAGGGATTTCCTAGGGCGACCAGGAGGTGACTTTTGCCCAGCCAAAGCAGCAATTAATTGAGCCTGCCTGTTTTCCTTCCACTTTTCCTTTGCCTTAATCCTATCTTCTTCCTCTAGGTCTCAATTGTAAAAGACTGAAGAGGCCACCTTCAGAAGTTCTGCTGAGGAGGCGCTAGGTCCTAAGGATAGTTTTTGTAACTTTCTACGGATATCTGGAGCTGCTTGGCTGATAAATTTATCATTAAGAAGCAGCCTTCCCTCTTCTGAATCGGGGTCAATAGTTGTATATTTAATTAGAGCCTCCTTTAAACACTCAAAGAAGGCTATAGGATGTTTCTGAGACCCTTGATTAATCGTGGCCAATTTGTTACAGTTTATAGGTTTTACTCTACTTGCCTTTAGGCCTTCTATAAGACATAAGAGCATATGATCTCTTTGCCAAATTCCTTCTGGGGAATTGTAGTTCCAGTTGGGATCTGCAGCTTGGACTGCTATATTTCCTGTAGGGTAATTCGTATTTACTCTGTGTAACGAGTCTCCAAACTGGATAGCAGCTTCTCCAATTTTATCCCTTTCAGTTTTAGTAAATGTTTGGTTGAAAATGATAAATAAATCTCTCCATGTTAAGGAGTTTATAGGTTTTACTCTACTTGCCTTTAGGCCTTCTATAAGACATAAGAGCATATAATCTCTTTGCCAAATTCCTTCTGGGGAATTGTAGTTCCAGTTGGGATCTGCAGCTGGGACTGCTATATTTCCTATAGGGCAATTCGTATTTACTCTGTGTAATGAGTCTCCAAACTGGATTGCAGCTTCCCCAATTTTATCCCTTTCAGTTTTGGTAAGTGTTTGGTTGAAAATGATAAATAAATCTCTCCATGTCAAGGAAAAGGATAAGGCCACCCTATGAAACCCCTCCAAATACTTTTCAGGATCCTCTGAAAAACTTCCAAGGTTCTTTTGTATTTGACGCCGTAAAAGCCTGGATGTATGGCACCTCAGTGTATTTTCCTGGTTCCTACATAGATTATCTAATTGGAAGATGGAATGATAATCTAAGGATCCATTAACTGGCCAAATAATTCCCTCTGGCAACTTGTATTGTGGCCATGTAGTATTACAAAGGAAAATGAACCTCCTCCTCTTAAGAGATTGAGGGTCAAATTGGTCCCAGTGAGAGAGGATACGCCCCAGTGGGGAGTCTCTCGGAATCGAAGAATGATTTCCCATCTAGAAGAAAGAAAGAAAGGAAGAGAGAGAGAAAGAAAGAGAATTTACAGGCATGCCTAGAAAGGTCCGAGGCATCCCTGCAAAACCAATCTAAGTAACAACGCTCAGGCAGTTTGCGCTAGCCGCCTGGAGTGAAGAGAATGGAGGGAGACGTCTCTCCCCCATACCCCCAGAGTTAGTGCACCTATCCCAGGGCCCGTAAGCCTCTAAATATTTGTCCCGAAGCTTGGGACCATTTCCGAGAGTTCCTCTGAGAGCGTTCCCAACCTTCTCACTGGGAAATTTGAAAGAAGTCAAAACCGCTCCCCGGACCCATTTTCAGTGTCATGTGAGACTCGTCAGAGGTCAAAACCTCTTCCTTGTACTCACTAATATGAAAAAGCATCTAAAGAGGCAAAATGCCATGTACAAAAGGAGTGGATTAATGATAAGGGGAAAATTTGGAAAAGCTTTTGTCAACAAACTCCGTACCCAAAATTTATAAATCTGGAAAAATAAAGGGGAAGAAAGGAGATGAAGTACCCAGGGCTCTAGAAATCCAAGACCCAGAAGAAAAAGTGACCAGAAGTTAGAACTGGAGACTGCAGAGAACCCGGCAAAGCATAGCATAGTTTATACTCACAGACCTCGTCGAATGGTCGAGTGGAAGATTTGGTGGTTGCAGCGAGGGGAGACCAGTCTGAAGGTACGATCCGAGTCACGGCACCATTGATGTTAACAGATGGAAAAGTGTTGAGCTGCGTTGTGAAATCCTTGGTTCTTTGGGTCCAGATCACTAAAATTAGAGATCTGTCCCTAGGCGCAAAATGAAACCACAACCACGAAAGAAGTAGATAGAAAAGAAAGTTTAATAGAAAGAAAGGAAAGGAAAGAAAGAAAGTACGCCCAAAAAGGTTGTTGGGCGGGCGGATTGTCAAGTGGCAACCGTGCTTGATACTGGTTAACCATTATTCTTACTACTAGAGGTCATGAATTAGTGGGCGGCCCCCCTTACGCTGCCTATGTTTTTCCTTTAAATTTGAATCCACACATTCTTTCCTGCACCTGCACACCTTCCTCACAGGTAAAGTGAGGAATTTGATCACCTAATTGCGTATGCCCAGTGGAAGTCAGGCTGCCCCAATTAGATCGCCCAATTAGTCTATCGTATTAATGACCAAAATGCTTGTTTGGGTCCTTTCAATAAAAGAAAAAAAAATCTACGAACTATCCCTTTATGCTTCCCTCAAGCCTTAAGGAAGGAATATGGCAAATTACCTCGCCCTCCTGGCACCCGGGGCTAGGTGAGCCTTTCTCTTTTCTCTTAGGGCTGCCCGCTCATGGCTAACTGCCTACCACAGGACCAGGAGCTGGCAAGAACAAATGCAGCCAAAAAGCGGTGGAGGAGCAAAGGCACAGCAGGCAAATGTGTACACACAGCACGGCTCTGAAAGGAAGTGAGGAGAGAGAAAAGGAGAAGGAGAGGAAACAGAACCCCACTTCCTCTGTCCCTCCCACACTCCTCGCCCCTTGGATAGTGCCTGCCCCCACTGAAGGCAGGTCTTCTTTTAGCCCACTGACTTAGCCAACCTTGTCTGGCAGTACTCTCAGACTCACTTAAAAATAGTGTTTCACCTGGCCTTCAGACTTTCTTCAGTCCAGTCAAGCACATATTCAAAATTAACCATCACAAATGCAAATATTATTAGAGCAAATATTAATAGATCTACAAGGAGAAATAGGCAACTATACAATAATAGTTTGTGAGGTTGCTAGACGTATTAATTAGCTTGATTTAATCATTTCACAATGAATACATATATTGAATACATATATTGAAATATCATGTACATTGAATGAATATTTACAATTTTTATTTATCAATTGTCCTTCAATGACATTGTGGGGAAAGAAGGAAAAGAAAAAGGAAACCTAATAAAGTACAATTTGGAGCCAGCTGCACTGGCACAGAGGTAACTCGATGCTCTGTGAAGCTGAGGCCACACAAGCAGGCCCCAGATTCACATCCTGAGTCTCCCTGGGCACATAGGGCACAGGTGTGCCTCTGACCCTGACTGGCTGAAGATCTAAGAAGATCCCATTAGGGATGCCTGGATTTTTCTCTCTCTGTCTTGTCTTCCTCTCTCATGGAAGAAATCAATAAACTTTCAAAATGTATAATTTAGTATTTAAATAACAATTACACTTTTAAGTTTAAAATGTAGTTTTTAGATTAACAGTATTTAAATTATCTATATTTCCCCAGAAATAAAGTTACTGTTGAAAACTGGTGTCTCTTCATTATTTATTCATTTATTTATTTTTTAATGGTGAAAAAGTGTGTATTTAGAATTAGCCAGCCAGACTCAGTTTAGATGATCCCAATTTTTCCCTTTTTGGAGAGGTTTTTTTGTTGCATGTATGCTCACCTGAAAGACAGAGAGAGACAGAGAGATAGAAAGCGAGAAATCACACCCCAAGGGGGATGGCCATACCACAATCGCTTCTCCTCCACTCTCCTCTCAGGATCTTGGGCACACACACACGTGCCTGGAGAGTTTAAGTCACTGTGTCCGGGACTCGAACCACAGTAGACTACGTGGGAGTCCAGCTACACAGCCATTACGCCAACTGCTGGGCCCGATGATCCCAATTTTGTTGGTAACATTCAAAGCATCAAAAATCAGGAGCTAGTCACGTGGTCCATCAGGCCTGATTAGGTGTTGACCTTGGCGCCATCAGTATCACAGAGCTTCTTCACAGCCTGTTTGACCTGGTGCTGTTGGCCTACAGTGAACATGAGTGTGTTGTTTTCTTCTGTCCTCTTCATGGTAGATTCAGTGGGGTGGGAGGTGTGGGGGGGAGGACTTGATGATGGTGCAGTGGTCAAGCTTGCTTCTCCTGTTGGCGCTCTTCTGAGGATATTTGGGCTGCCTGCAGAGCCACAGAATCTTGCGCCTCCAGAAAGTGGGTGATGTGCAGATCTTTTTTTTTTTTTATTTTGAGTGGCTGTGGATGTCTTTCAGCCTTGTCTTCTTGGCTTTCAAAACTTTTGCTTTGGCTTCAGCTTTGGGAGGGGCAGGAGCTTCCTTCTTCACTTTTGGTGCAAACTTGGCAAAAAAGGTATCTCTTCATTTTAAAAAGAGTGAGGACACTTTTTTTTGTACAAAAGATGGTTGTATCTCATTAGACAGCAACAAAGTTGTCGTAGACAGGTGTAGAAATAGGCATGTGTATGGTAAGCAGCCAAAGGGATGAAATGTACTAGATTTTAAACTATCAAACCTAGGAATCTGCAAACATTTCTTCTTGTGACATGGGTCCCCATTGTGCCCTGCCAACAGAAAGTGCCAGAGCACACATGCAAAGATAGGAAGAAGCGACAGTAAATACCCCCTTTCCACCTGCTTCTTCATTCCCAAAACAGCAGTTTCTCCCCATCATTACAATTTTTCTGAATCAATCTGTAATATTTTCAACATGTTCTGCTTCATTTATTCTTTCCTGTGTCACTATGTACCCTCTCTGCTTCATAACATGACTATTTCTCATTATTTCTCTTCTTTATACTCTTCCTCACATCTACAACCTTTTTCCTCCCCTCTTCTATCGACGGCATCTTATTTTCTGCCTATGTTATTTTAATTATATGAGTCTGTTAGTTTTCCACCTTTATTCTCTGTGCATTTAGGGAATACTAATACTGGCAATACTAATACTGTTACTTAGAGACAACATTTTAAACATATATAATATAAAAATGCCTTTTCCCCTTAACATGCTGTAATAATACAGTGGAACTTTTGTGTGGCCCTAAGCACTCTCAAGAGAAGGGCCATTAGTACATACTTTGTATTTAATAATGACCAGATGCTCAAAATGCAATGTTCTAAATGGGTCAGTGGACAACCTTGCTAAACATGTCAGTGACATTAGATTTCTGTATATGAGCCCAGCATTATAGATGATAAATTTCTTCATCAGTGGAAGTAATTTTAAAAAGAGATATGATTCCTAAATGTTTAAATATCCTGAAACAAGATTTATTCTTTATAATATGTTCTTAAGTAAGATAATTAGACATCTGAAGTCAATTTCTAAATGTCATGCTTTATTAGTCATGAATTTGTTATAAAGAAGTTTTAATGGTATTAATATTATCTTATATCAAGTACAGGGATGGCAGATACAATCATGTGGACACCAAGGATCTTAAATGATGGAATTTTAAAGGTCTTCACTAATGGTCTCTAGATCACTTTGAACAAATGATCCCTCATTTACCTCCCACATATTTACATAACAATGACTGGTTGATGCACAATGTAGGAATCAGATTGGGGCAGATGCCATATGTAAAACAAGAATCTTGTGGCTGTTTGTTTTAAATTAATATGGCACCTTCAAAACTGGAGTGGATTTCATTCTCAAGACATGAAAGTACAAAATTTTTTATCAACCAGTAAAGACAAAAATACTTTCTTCATGAATCAATGACTTTCCGTTGAGATTTATGTAGGACAAATAAAAGTACTAACACCTCACTTTTAGACCACTAATCTAGAACTGCAGAAATGCATTTTCTTCACTTTCTATCTACATACTGACCTGGGATAGCACTCATCAGGAACGAGGCTGCTAGAATCTGGTTTATCACAGTGTATCTTGCTCAGCAGTTACTTTGACTCCTCCATCTCTGCCTTGATGAAGATAGTCACCAGCAGCACTTATTCTTGCTGTTTGCTTATCAAACCCATTTTCTGAACTAATGAAGTTGGACAATTAAATGAAAAATGTATAGGGTTTAAAATGTAATGGAAGTGCAGGGAGTATGTAAGTGCACTGTGACCGATTCACTCTTCAGCGTGTCAGAAATCATTTACCTAAAATCCTTTACTTGCACTGATGGCCTGCAGTAAGCAATTTGCTATTATATGTTGTCCTCTACCAATGGTTGGGTGTGCAATAAGACACCAACTAACTTATTGGCCAACTAAGCAAACTCTAAAAATGACACAAAAATATAACAATATTCTATAAATATTACAGCAAGAAATTATAAGAAGAAAAAGAGGTAAAAGAATATAGTCTTCATTCAAAATAACTGATTCTTTTGGGATCATTCAGCTGAAATTTATTTCTAATACATTTTTACTATTTTCTAAATCACAATGATCTATGTTCCAGGACAAGGGGTCGTTATTTTGAGCTCCTGAAACATCATTACCAGCTAACCTGTAGTCCATCTTCAAAGATCTGAATTCTGAATCCCAGTTCCATAATATTTCTCAACATGTTCAAGTTTTAATCATTCTAAGTATTCCTTTTGTTCCCCCTGACCTAGGGATGGTGGCATTTCCTGTGTTACTACCTCCGTAATTCCTTAGTGCCTTTTCAGTTCTCTAATATTCACAATTCCTTGTATTACTTTATCTCAAAATAAGTAGCACATTTCTGTTTTCTGACTAGATCCTGACCGATATAAACTCCCTCTACCTAAATACAGCATTATAGCAGTTCTATCTACAGTAGCCTCTCATATGAAGAAGGGTATTACTCTAACACCCTCCCAGAATTCTAGGTATAAAATGGAGTTAATACTTCATCTCTGATGATCCTACCACTATGACTCAACCCTCAATCTTACCAGGGTTCACCCACATGTGGGAGAGTATAAAACACTCCCCTATAGATCTCTCACTTTTGGATATCAACTTCTACCCTTCTCTATCCATTCTGTCCTTTCTATTCAGAAGGGTTTTCTCTTTCAGTGTAGCAAGAGACTTCTCTTACCCTGCAATGTGCCTATTCTCTTTTGTGTAGTAATGCTCTGGTTTCTCTGCCATCCCCATGAGAAGGACATGCCCCATCTATCCCACTGATCCTAGAAGCCACCCCAAATGGCAGCATTAAGCAGAGTTTCCCTTGCAAAGTTGCAATCTGGTATAAGTTTCTCTGGATGACCAGCAAATCCAAAAGTATGCAGTAAACGCTTTTTGTTGTATGCTACTGAGATTTTTAAGTTTATTATTCAGCAGCAGCTAATAAAAACCAAATTGTAACTTTTAGCCAACCTCTAGTTTGAGAATATCTAAAGGAAAGCTTTAGGAAATTAGAAAATCCTTCTTACTCTTTTTATAAAGTTCCATTATAAAATTTTGGTCTATACAACTATTGCCTCTGAAATGAGCTTCAAAAATGTTTTCAAAGTTGGGGCCAGCAGATGGCATGGTGGTTAAGGAACTGGAATTCCACGTGACCAACCGCGGTTCGAGTCCCAGACCTGGCAGCTTGTTTTCTCACTTCCACTTC
>NW_006159834.1:2214444-2224826 GCF_000334495.1 Tupaia belangeri chinensis | reverse complement strand
CTCTCTCTCTCTCTCTCTCTCTCTCTCTCTCTCTCTCTCTCTCACACACACACACACACACACACACACACACAGTCCCTCTCTGCTCAAATTAAAACAAACAAACAAATAAATTAATTAATTAATTAAATTAAATAAAGTAATTCTAAAAAAAAATCTTTCCAAAGTCAAAACTGAACATTTTTTCTTTCTATCTTTTTGCATTCCTGACATAGCAATCCAAATCCTCTGCAAGATAGGAAAGACATGTGTCTGGTTGAAGAGAGTGAGTTTCACTTATAAGGAAGTGTGAAAAATAAAAAGATATTACCATATTTCAATGTACTTATTATATTATAGAATGACAAAAAGAGAGCATAGGCATGAGATTGACTCAGCTTTGAACCATACCCTACATTTACAAATTTATAGCTAATTTATTTTTAGCCTTCTATGGGTAACACAGTTAATAAATGTTAGAAGCAATAATACACATAAGTTTTACCATGATCCTATCAGAAACATCCAAATATCCTATTTAATAGTTAAGAAACCTTAGCTATACTGAAGTCGCCTAAACCATGCAACTAGAAGCTGAAACAAAGACTAGAAAAGCTTTTCTCAAACACAAAAGCTTTGACTCTTAAACTTTAACCTATTCAGGATGATAATCAAAATATTAAAAACCTCAAATTAAATTAAACTTATGAGTATGTCAAAATTTATACTTAAAATTTTCTTTCACTTTCAACTCTACATTAAAACAATTTTCAAGTGATGAAAATATAGTACA
Source organism: Tupaia belangeri chinensis (assembly GCF_000334495.1). Classification (NCBI taxonomy): domain Eukaryota; kingdom Metazoa; phylum Chordata; class Mammalia; order Scandentia; family Tupaiidae; genus Tupaia; species Tupaia belangeri. Next base: position 2,224,054 of record NW_006159834.1, on the reverse strand, counting down.
AGTTATTCAAGTAATCCTAATGAATTTCAAATAACTTGTTAAGTTTTAGAAATTGTAGAAATATTTGTGATATATTTTGTCACTAGCTAAATAAGGGCCCTTTCAATAACCTCTCAATAACTAAATAAAAGTTATTAAGTTCCCCAGTATTGTTCATAATGCAAAATATTCTGTTTCTGCTAAACAAAAGCAGTGGCATTTTTAAAGTTTTATCCCTTATAATAATGTCAGAGATCTTTACATCCATATAGTTTTAATTTTAAATCACAAAAAATCATTTATAATATTATTGTATTTACTTGAATTGAGCCTAATTCTTCCAGCCATAAGAGAATACCATAAAAATACCCTTAAAAGAGCAGCTTCTACTGCTGAATTGCAGTTTTAATTCTGACTTTGCCTTTTAAACTTTAAACTCTGTGCCCCAGTTTTTTCCACTTAAAAAAATACATTTTTATTTAATTGCTTTTATGCACATATGCAAGAAAGGAAGGAACTCTCAACAGGGTCTTCCTACACTGCTGCAATCTCTCCCGCTAGTCAAGACCCTGACTGTCCACGCCTTGCATGTTTTTGGTCAACTTGAGATCCGAACTTGTGGTCAGCCAAGTGGCTTCCAGCACTGCAGATTAGGACTCTCTAAGTCTAAGCCACCATGGCAGAGCCAGTTTCTTAACTTTCAAAGGAAACACTATTATAATACTCAGATAGTTAATGTTTATTTGGGGTGGAATGTGCATGGCATACAATAAACATTATATATTTGCTTTTATTTTTATAAAGAAAATTAATTTCATAATGTCTGTGACAGACAGCTATTTGTGATTTTTAGTAATTCATCTCATTAAACGAAGGTGAACTATAACATTCTCAAGGTGATTAACCTAGCACACATTCAAAACCAAAAGCTTCAACACAGGCAGTCTTCCTTTTAATTCTCTGTGGGTAGGGAGGTAGATTTATTTACATTTCACTCTTAACCTACATAGGTTGACCACTGGAGATTTAATGTATCACTGGATCTTCTTTGAGACTACCCACTATGAGAGAGTCTTAGACTTTATTTCATTTCCAGGAGGCCTTTAAGCTATAAAACTTAAAACTCCAGCTCATCTCATTGAGCAAATGCCCTCAGGGTAAAATTTAACTTCATTGCTCTACTTGCAAATCTTCTGGATCCCTCCTTAATTTAGCCATCAGCCCATGTACTTCAAACTTTCTTTCTGCTCTTAGAAGCATTCATGAATATGTTTTGTTTCTATTTTATCTATAATTTTTATTATCTTCAGAGAATAGATCAGTCAGACACCAATACATCATAATGCCGTTCCAAATGTATATTAAAGTATTTGAGAACTATTTTTACTTTTATTTTTAAATAATATTTTTACCTCATAAACAAAAGTCAAATCATACACAAGAAATATGGAGACCAGCAGAGGGCATAGTGGTAAAAGTGCTAGACTCCCACATGGTCAACTACGGTTCGAGTCCCTGACCTGACGCCCAGATACTCACACAGGGTGCCTGTGCGGGCATGCTCAAAATCCCAAGAGGAGAATGGAGGAGAAGGGACTGTGGTATGGCCATCCCCCCTGGGGGGTGATTTCTTGTTCTCTGTCTCTCTGGTGAGTGCCTGCACCCTATAGAAAAAACCTCTCCAAAAGAAAAAAAAAATCATATACAAGAATCTAAAATAGACAGCAAACTTTTCTTTGATCTTTTCCTGGTTCCATTTTGAAATAATTCCTAAGAGTAATTGGTCTTTAAGGAATTTTTTTTTCCCCTGTGAAATGTTCTATCGTTCTTCTTCTTGTTCTTGTGTTTATTCGTTTTTGGTACTTGCCATCACAAGTTTAATATAAGGACTAATACTGATTTTGACCTCTGAGAATCCTGCACTATGAAATAAGAAACTTAACACATACATTGCATCCCAACTTCTTGATATTATTATTATTATTGTTAAGATTTTTAATATTTACATTGTTTTAAATTATAATCAAGTTCAATGTTATTTGTAGAGGCCAATTTAAAATCAACAAATTTTAAAACAAGATTTAGATTATTAATAGGCCCAATGGAAGCAAGCAGTGTAGCCAAATACAAACAGAATTAAATAAAATTCTGTTACCAAACCTTTGTCTCTTAAAGAATAAGCATGAGCTAAAATGCCTTCATTAATTTGTCACTTTTCTCTGCTTCATCCAGGACATGGCCACTTTTTATTCTTCTCTGTTTATACTACCTTTCTCTTGTTTGCCTAATCTTATTTTTGTGGAGGTAATTTTATATATGGGAATATAGAGATACCAAACTTTCTTAGCACTTCCATGTCAGAAAATTATTTTCTTGAATCATTTAACTGAATTTTGGGTAGAGAGATTTCTAAATCCAAAATTATTTCCTCTGCAAATTAAGAGAAAATTCAGTCCTTCATCCCTGAGCTCTGAAATCCTGCTAAGGCTGTGAAGCAAGAATCTGGTGTCAGTAACACTTCTCCTCTCCTTGTAGGTGACCCAGTTTCTTTTCTCTATGGAAATTTCAAGGGCATTTTTTTAATTTATTGTCTTCAAAAACTCAAAATAGTGTGAAAGGAAATAGGGGGGGTCTTGTTTTGTTTTGTTTTATGAGAGATTTTTACTATAGAGTGTACACACAAGCTAGAAAGATTTTTGCTATAGAGTATACACACAAGCTAGAAAAAACAAGAAATCATCCCCAGAGGGGATGGCCATGCCACAATCCCTTCTTATCCATTCTCCTCTAGGGATTTGGGGCACATATGCACATTCACCTGCATGAGTTTTAAGTCACCAGGTTTGGGACTCAAACCATGATCAACTATGTGGGAGTCCAGCAATATAACCTTTATACCATCTGCTGGTCCCAGGAAATAGGTCTTTTTAAATTCATCTTCTTCGGCATTTTATTGAGCTTCTCAAATTAAATACTTGTGCTTCTACTCAAGTTAGAATAACTTTCTGATTTTTTTTTACATCAAATAAATACACCACGTTATTTTCTCAGTATTATGTATCTAAAATGTTTAACAGACAGATATTTGGCTTGCATGTAGCCCCCATTGGTCATATATTCAATCTTTTTATCTTTTTACATTAAACTAATACTCATGATATGACTTTTTAAAGAAAAAATATTTCACTGGGATACTGTAAAAGGAAGGGAGGTGTACATGTAGGCTCAGTCTTTCATATGAAACAAGAAGTCAAGGGTTTTCCTTTCTTTTTTTATTTTAATGTGAAAGTGTAACTTGGAAAATTAAACAATTTTATCCTCCTCAAGATTACAGCATATTCACACATATATAATATATCTAGGAGGTAAATTTTTTAGTAATTTTATCTGAAGTGAAAATTATGTTTGACAGATTGTTTCCATTTTTTAGATCAACAATTTAGATTTTTCATTATATATAATATATATTCTATTATATTATTATATACGTGTATATATATATATATGTATATATACACACACACATATATATAATATACCTACCTATGTAAAGGAATTATCATTTGTAAGAAGGATTCAAAAACAAAGGTTTCCTATGTGACTAAACTGTTTTGCATTTTGGGTAACCGACTCCTACCCAATATTTTAATTCCAAGTGTTTTGTGCCAAACATGCACACATACACACACACACAAACACACACGCACACACACAGAGTTTCCAAATCCAATGAAAGACAAAGTTAAAAGGAAAAAAATGTATTAGGTAAAAGCAATTGGTGGAGAAACTCATCTTCCTTTAGAACAGATCTATCTGTGCCATCTTTTTTCACTACAAACGTCAAGTGTAACACATACAACAGCATTCCTACAGGTACCTCTAAAGTGCAGATTTCTATTTTGTCCTAGTAGCTCTAATATTATGATAAAAGTAACTATGAAACCATTCTAGATATTCCTAAGTGTAAAAGTTTTATATTAGTAATAAGTTACTATGACATATTATACTTCACAATGGATCCTGAAGTGTATACAATGATTTACTTGAAAAACATAACCCAACCCTAAAATTCTTCCAGATGAAAAATGATCTATTAAAACAGCACACATATTTAATAATACTGAGAACTACTATATTTCAAGAATACTGCCAGATAATTTTAAACTGTGTTTTGAATATGTAACTACCAAAAAATCTCATAGAACTTGAGACTACTTCTGCCCCATCTTAGATTCAGGCTACTTAGGCACTGGAAAAAAAGTAAGCCCATTCCTGAATGGCTCCCACCAAATTAATTAATCTAATTCCTATGATATTCTAGATATTCACAGTTATGTTAACTAGCATTGTATTACTTTCCTTAAATTAGTTATTCCTAATATTTTACTAGTTATTTCACAATTGGAAACATTAAAGAACAACTCAGCATTATCTCACTAACAGAATATTTTTTTATTTCAGCAAGTAATGCTCTACTTTGTTTGATTAGTTACATTTTAGACCCTTATTGATGATTCTGTTTTAGTAACTTATTATTAATAGTATCTTATAAAGTCGGTCCACTTTCTCTTAAAATTAATTTAACAGCATCTTGTATACACCAAGCTACATCGTGACATTTGTCTTAGTCTATTTGGTTTGCTGTAGCAAAATATCATAAACTGGGTAGCTTATTTTAAAAAAATTCATTTCTCACAGTTACAGAAACTGGAAAGCTCAAGATCAAGGTCAAGCAGATTCAGTGTCTGGTGAAGTCTTCCTTCCTCGTGAGTGGCACTTTTTCTCTGTGTCCTCCCAGAGAGGGTATAACAGCTCCCGTTGGGCCCATTTTATAAAAGCACTGATCCCATTCATAAGGGCTCTGTCCTCAAACCCAGTTACCTTCCGAAAGTCCCACCTCCTAACAGTTGCATTTGGGGTTAGAATTACAACATATGCATTTGGAGGGGACACAAACATTCAAACCATAACAACACTATTAATAACTTTTTAACTGTAAATTTTGCTTTCATCTTTTTGTAAAGTTAATCTGAATAAAAGAGTAGACTATTCATTTGAAAACTGAATATGCTTTACTCTTTTTCAATTTGCTTAATATTATTTATGAAAAGTGAAAATTTAGAATAGTCATATCAACACAATTTAAAATGTAAGTTAACAGGAGTAAAAAGAAAAAAATCACTAAGCAATCTTAAGTTTCAATATGAATTCAAACTGAAAGGAGAAAAAATTCAGACTATGATAAACTGAGTTGAGCATAAAGTAAACCTTCTATTTCATATACAGCACAATGAGTTCAGCTTTCACCCATGTCCTAACAGTGAATGCGCTCTGACCTTACTAGAACTGTTCCACATAATATTTTGTCCTAGAGTCATGCTGGACTTCTGCTTACCTTCAAAAATTTTGTTAAACGTAAAAATATGGTAAGTATCAGACTAGCCAAAGGTGATATAACAGATACCAAGCACCTCTCTCGGGTCCTAATATAATGTTCATGTTAAAAAGTCTCCTCTGTGATTTACAGATTACGGGTAGGTGTGATTATGGGCATCTACTTACCACATCTGGTACTTTACTAGCTCTTTCTGTTCTTGACAAGAAAGCAGCATATCGGTTAGTCAAGTTAGGTAATTCATCAGAAATTCCACGGACCTGTGAATTACAAGGCATGTTGAAAGAAGGAGTTACAAAGGGTATATATAATTTATTTTTATCAATAACAGTGGCAGTATAAGTAATAAGTTTGCAATGAAGTTCATCAATATTGCTCTGTAATTAATTACAGACATATATTCTTTAAAAGTCCATTTTAATAGGATATATAAGTAAAAATCTTTAAGTCAATCAGATATTAAATTGGAAAAAGCATTGATCATATGAACTGCTAGTTAAGCACAATAGATCTGCATACATTATTTAAATATATTAGGGGTAAGTAATTAGCTATGCTCTAAAGTCATTATTGGCTATTAATTCTTATTCTATTTTATAACCAGCGTGTTTTGACTCAGTAATATAAACATATAAGGTATCCAGCCATTTACATCATGTATTTGTTAATATTTATTATTAACAAATGAAAAATGTATTAACAGTAATTATTTCACTTAATAATGTGGAAATTCTTGTTTAAAACATTTCCTAAGAAAATAATCCACACTTTCTACATTTCATAATTCCTTATATGTATTAAAGATGTAAATTAAGAGACTAAGGAAGGCACGTAATCTAAAAATTTAATCAGCAATTAATTAATCCTTATGATATTATATTCTTTCTGATTTACTATACAATTTAGTCATTTGTATTCATTTAATAATGTAAACTATATAAACAGCAGCAATAGTCTTTGTATCTACAAGAGGGATAAGGATTTATTGGGTTGTTGGAAAAGTCCCAAGATGTATTTTTTGTTTTTCTAAGAAAAGCATTATGACAACCCAGTATTTTCTCATTTTTATGCACCTTTACATTTTTATATTTTTAATTTTACATTTTTATACATTTTTATATTTTACAACAACTTAACATTTTCTCATTTTTACACATTTCATTATTTTTAATTCAGAATTTGATATTTACATTTATTATTTCAGAACTTGACACATACTGGAAAAATAGATACATCTGTCTACATTTTTTTGGGTAACATTAATTTACTAAAATATCCATCCCCATACACAGGACTAGAAATTTTGACAAAGAAATTCTAAAACATTTCACAATTTTTACTATTCAGGGGATAAACAGTTATCAAGCTTGAAAAAAATTACCAAAAAATAAATTATTCATTGGATGACTTAGGTTATAGTGAGAATGAGTAGTTTGCAGTAAACCACATTTCTACCCTGAATAATTGAAATAAATCCAGATAAAATAATAACAAAAATCCTTTTTTTTTTTTTTTCAGAGAGGTTTTCACTATAGGGCGCGTGCGCTCGCCAGACAGACAGAGAGAGACATAGAGACAGAAAGCGAGAAATCACCCCCCACGGGGGATGGCCACACCACAGTCCCTTCTCCATTCTCCTCTTGGGATCTTGGGCACGCACGCACACGCACCTGGTGTGAGTTTCAAGCCACCGGGTCCGGGACACGAACCATAGTCAACTACGTGGGAGTCCAGCTACATAGCCATTACGCTAACTGCTGGTTCCCAATAACAAAAATCTTATTGTTAAAGACCTCAGAGACCTGTGGCATAGGCCATTAGGGCTAAGATTCTGAGGACAGTTAAACTCTGGGAGGTGAGCTATCAGACTGCAGGTGCTTTTTTCTGGTGGGTGTTTGCTGATAACAAGCAACAGATTAAGATTCAAATTTATGGGGCAAGCAGGTGGCTGGTGATTAGCACACTAGACCCATGTAGCCAACTGTTGTTCGAGTCCCAGACCTTTCCGTCTCTCTGGTGAGCACACATGCCCTATAGCAAATTTTTAAAATAATAATAATAAAATTAAATAATACTTTAAAAGAAAAGATATGAGTATAGACCTGATAAATGATGCTGTTAAGGAACTGAGAAAAAGACATTAACTAGTAACATGAAAACAATTAAATAGAAAACTCACTGATAAAAGTACACAATCAAATACAGAATATTACAATACTATAATAGTTGTGTGTAAATTACTTATGTCTTTAGTTGGTGAGTAAAAATCAAAACTGTTAAAAACTACAATAATAAATGTAGTTATGCAAATGGCCAACAGATATGTGGAAAATTCTGAACTCTAATCACCAGGGAAATGCAAATTAAAATCACTACAAGAACTCACCTTACATCTGTTACAATGCTGTTATCCAAAAGACAAAAAAGATAAGTGCTTATGAGGATGGGAAAATGTGAATCTCTGTACACTGTTGGTGAGAATGCAAATGAGTACAGCCATTATGGAAATCAGTATGGAGTTTCCTCAAAACATTAAAAGTAGAACTGCCATATGATCCAGCAATCCCACTTCTTGGTATATATATCCAAAAGATATGAAATCATTATGTAAAACTAAGGTATCTGCACTCCTATATTTATTGCAGCATTATACACAATAGCTAAGCTATAGAATCAACCTTAAGAGTTGGGGGCCAGCAGGTGGTGTGGTGGTTAAAGGTGCTGGACTTCCACATGGCTGACCACAGTTCGAGTCTTGAACCTGGCGCTTGCTTTCTCACTTTCTTTCTTTCTCTCTCTCTCTCTCTCTCTCTCTCTCTCTCTCTCTCTCTCTCTCTTTCTCTCCCCCCTCTCTCTTTCTCTCTCTCTCTCTATCTCTCTCTGATTAAACTGGAAAATAATAATAATAAATAAAGTTAAATAAAAAATATTTCTAAAATGAAAAGTCTGTCAATGAGTGAATGGGTAAAGAAACTGTGGTAAATACACACAATCAAATACTATACCACCATTAAAAGAATAAAAATAAATAAATAAAATCCTGTCACTCATGTCAACATGGCTGACTTACCATGGACAGCATTATGTCAGTGAAATAAACCAGTCATAGAAAGAAAAATACTGCAAAATTGTACTCATATTGGAATCTAAAAAAGTTGCTCTCATACGTGTAGAATGTAGAATAGTGTTCACCAGGGACTCAGGCAAGTAGGGGAAGCAGACTGGAGAAATGTTTGTCAAAGGATACAAAATTTCAGGTAGATAGGAGAAACAAATTCTTAAGATCCACCATATGAATGGTGACTATGGTTAATAATAATTGGTTTTATTCTTGAAAAATGTTGTGAATGGATGTGAGGTGTTCTCACCACAAAAACAGTGAATGTAAGTAAAGTAAAGGGACCAGGAGATGGCATAACGGTTATGTCACTGGACTTCCATGTAGTCAACCACTGTTCAAGTCCTGGACCCAGCACTTAAAACATGCCAGATACATGTGTGTGCATATCCAAAATCCCAAAAGGAGAAGGGATTGTGGCATAGCCATCCCCCTGGGGGGGGGGGTGACTTCTCACTTTCTGTCTCTGTCTTCTCTGGCAAGGACCTTACAGCAAAAATCTCTCTCGGGAAAAAAAAAAAAGTAAAGTACATGTTAATTAGCTAAATTTAGCATTCCACAATGTATATATACTTCAAAAGATTATGTTGTACAAGGTAAACACATACAATTTTATCTGTCAATTTTTTTTTCTTTTTCTTTTTTAGAGAGGTTTTTGCTATAGGGCGCATGTACTCACCAGAAAGACAGAGAGACAGAAAGTGAGAAATCACCCCCCAGGGGAAATGGCTACGCTGCAATCCGTTCTCCTCCATTCTCCTCTAGAGATCTTGGGCACACATGTGCACACGTCTGGCATGAGTTTAAGCCTCTGGGTCCAGGATTCAAACTGTGGTCGACTACATAAAGAGTCCAGCAACATAACCATTATGCCATCTGCTGGTCCCATCTGTCAATATTTTTAAAATTTTAATAAAAAAGAGAAAGTAGGCATCAAAACTTAGAGCTCAAAAGCTGCTAGAAAGAGTGGCCTCTTATTTAAATCTACTTATTTAATACTATCTCCAGAGGACTACTGAAGAAAATGAAGCAACCAAAGGTAAACTATATCCTAGCAAAAATGTATTCAGCATAATTCATGAGTGAATTAAGGTGATTTCCTCACTATCATCCAAGTC
>NW_006159834.1:2210288-2214408 GCF_000334495.1 Tupaia belangeri chinensis | reverse complement strand
AAGGAAGTATGAAAACTCTATAAAAGAACATTTTAGAATCTCTGCAATGCCTCATACACAATATCTGGCATTATATTAAAATTGATGAGGCTTGTCAAAAGATAGATTGAATGATCAAAATTCAAGAGAAAACAAGTAACAAACTGCTAGGTGATCCAGATATTAGAGTTACCAAACAAGGGCTTTAAAATAACTATAATTGATGTTTTCAATTAAACAAAGGGAAAATATTAAAAGAAAGCAAATAGTTGAAAACCTGGAGACTTTCTCATCAGAATTAACTATTTTAAGAAAGAATCAAACGTGCATTCTAGAATTTAAAAATAGAATATCTGAAATTAAGAACACAATAGATGGATTTAATAATAGGTAAAAGTTTTTTTAAAACGCATTAGTGAATTGTAAGATAACTTAGTAGAAAGCACCTAGATTGAAGCATAAAAAGAAAAAAGTAGACATAACACAGGAGCAGAGGAGTTACAGATGTTTGGAGTATGGGGAATAAGTCTAATTCATAAATTGATTAGAGTACCAGAAAGACAGCAGTAAGGATATGAAAAAAGAAATACATGAAGTGATCACAGCCAAAAATTCTTTAAAACCGATAAAAACATCAAACTAGAGATTCAAAGGTTCTGCAAATCTCAAACAAATGGATGCTGAAGACACTTCAAAGGCAAAAACCACAGATGAAGGAAAAGAGACACTAAGCCTGATAACTTACTTGCCAATGGAAATAACAGAAAGCCTAAGGGGAGAGAAATCATTCAAGTGCTGAAAGTGAATACCAACCTGAAAAACAATACTCAAAAGAAATAATTCAAAAATGGCAAAATGAAAAGATTTTCAGACAAACAAAAACTACAATAATTTATCAGCAGCAGACCTAGACCCAAAGAAACACTAAAGGGAGCATTTCAAGGAGAAGAAAAATAATTCCATATGGAAACATGGGAACGTAGGAAGAAATGAAACACAGCAGAAGGGTAAATATGTGGGTCCACTGAATAAATATTGATGGTGCAAGACAATAATAATCCAAGAGTTTAAAATACGCAGATATAAAATATATGACAGTAATTAAACAAACATGGGAGATAGAAAAAAAATGGTAAAACGTACACACACACACAAATAAATAAATAATCAAATAAAAAATAAATGGATTAATACTACAGTGAAAGGCAAAGTGTATCAGATTGGATTTTTTTAAAACTCAGACATGTTTTGGTTTTTTCACTCTTCATTTCAGAGTTTGTATTTAAAATTTTCTATAAATTACCAAAGTTTGAGTTATAGGATAGTACTTAGTTGTCAATAAGAACAGCAAAATTTATTGAGCTCTTACTATGTGCCAGAAGCTATTCAAAGTATTCTACATGTATTGATTCACTTAGTATTAACAATACCACTCTGAGGTATGTTCTTTTATGATCTCCATCTTACTAAAGCACAAAGTATTTAAATAATAAGCACAAGGTCAGTGGCAGAGCAATAAGAGAGATTAGAGCACCCTGACTCCATAGACCAATCTTGTGATTACTGTGCTATACTGTCTCACTACCAATATTAGAAAATAAGCTATTTTGTTTGAGGTGTTTGCCTTAGGGCATGTGTACTAGCCAGAGAGTAAGACACACTGAGAGGAAAAGTGAGAAATCACTCTCCAGGGGGAATAGCAATTTCTCTCCTTCACTCTCCTTTCGGGGTCTTGGGCACATACACACGTGCCCAGGGGGACTCTGACGCCACCGGGTCCAGGACTCAAACGGCAGCTGTCCATGTGGGAGTCCAGCAACATAACTGCTACACTGTCTGCTAGCCCCAAAAATAAGACTATTTTTAATAAGGTGCTATTTTGTACCTTGTAATATGTGTGTGTGTGTGTGTGTGTGTGTGTGTGTGTGTGTTTGTTTAGAGACTTTTTTGCTATAGGGCACGTGCGTTCACCAGAGACACAGAGAAATCACCTCCTCGGGGGTATGGCCACACTGCAATTCCTTCTCCTCCATTCTCCTCTCAGGATTTTGTGCATGAGTTTCAAGCTGCCAGGTCTGGGACTCAAGTTGTGGTCAACCATGTGGGAGTCCAGCACCTTAACTGCTATACCACCTACAGGCCCCTGTACCTTAAAATTTTGATAATTGTTTTAATCTAAATGTCAGATTATTAAAAATAATAAACTGGTAATTATTTTAAGCAAAATACAACAGGAACATACTAAAAACCACTATCATTTATGTTGCATTTAAAATATATTTATATTAGCACTTAAAAATGATTAAAATGGACCGGTCAATGATGTGGAGGCTAAGGTAATGGGATCCCACATGACTGGCTACATAGCTCAAGTCCCACACCCAGAAGCTTCAGAAGCATTTTGAGTGCATGTGCCTATGTGCCCAAAATCTCAAAACGAAGACAGAAATGGAGAAGAAACTGTGGCATGACCATTACCCATGGGAGGATGCTTTCTCATTCTCTCCCACTCTCTCTGTCTCTCTCCAGTGAGTGTGTGGGCTCTCTGATAAATTACAAAAGAAAAGAAGAAAGGAAAGAATTTTTTATAAATTTAATAGTTAATATGATAAATTTAATATCATATGTATATATTATATATCATACATAATATATACATAGTAAAACATATAGAGAATATATAATATTTTAACAAAATTTTTAAAATATACACAGACACACATACAGTAGGGTCTTCAAAAATTAATGGAAAATACGTATTCAAAAAAATACACATGGATTTCAAAATGTTTTTAAACCAAAATAAACTTATTCTTTAATTCCATTTTTAAAATCCCCCCCATCTCAGACTGGATGACAGTTTAAAATACATAGCAAGGGGCTAGCAGGTTGTGTAGAGGTTGAGGCACTGGACTTCATAGCCAACAGCAGTTGAAGTCCTGGACCCGGAGGCTGGAAAATCATGCTGGGCATATGTGCATGCATGCCCAAGATCTTGAGTCCTATGAGGAAAATGGAGGAGAAGGGATTGTGGTGCAGCCATGCCTCCTCGGGGATGATTTCTCACTTTCCCTCTCTGTCTCTCTTTCTATTTCTCTCTGTCTCTCTGGCACACATGCCCTATAGCAAAAAATAAAAATTCTTTTTGATGACAAAAAGAAGCTCAAAATAAGAGTTTAGAAATATAGAAAATTCAGCAATGTTAAAAAAAAAAAAAAAAAAAAAAACAGGACAACACGCGCGTGGCCATGTGTCCGTTGTGACTCCCATGTAGTCGACCGCAGTCCGAGTGCCAATCCCAGTGGCTTAAACTCACGCCGGGCATGTGTGCATGCGTGCCTGGAGAGTGGAGGAAAAGGGATTGCGGCGTGGCCATCCCCCTCAGGGGGTGATTTCTCGCTTTCTGTCTGTCTCTGTCTTTCTGGAGAGCGCATGCTCTCAAAAAAAAAAAAAAAGATATCCATAGCATATATAAGCATGTTAAACTTGTTCTTTTTCTTTTTTTTTTTTTTTGAGAGGTTTTTCGCTATAGGGTGCGTGCGCTCACCAGACAGAGAGAGACATAGAGACAGAAAGCGAGAAATCACCCCTCAGGGGGGATGGTCACGCCGCAATCCCTTCTCCTCCATTCTCCTCTCGGGATCTTGGGCACGCACACACACGCGCCCGGCGTGAGTTTAAAGCCACCGGGTCCAGGATGCGAACCGCGGTCAACTACGTGGGAGTCCAGCGACATAGCCATTATGCTAACTGCTGGTTCCCTAAACTTGTTCTTACTTTAGCATCTCAGTAATAAACTGATGAACTTAACAACAACAACAACAAAAAAAAATCAATAGAATAAGAGCATCTTTGATGAAGTTGTTACATGCTCTGTTGTGGTCTGCAGGAGAAAAACTTCATAAACAAAACATGTCTATGAGTTAATTATTTATGGGTGTTAAGGACTCTGATGAATCTGACATTCTGCACTACTTAGAAATGACCAAGTTGGGCCCAGCAGTTGGCGTATTGGATATGTCGCTGGACTCCCACCTAGTCGACCGCGGTTTCAGTCCCGGACATGAGAGCTTAAACTCACGCTGGGCATGTGTGCGCATGCCCAAGATCCTGAGAGGAGAATAGAGGAGAAGGGATAGTG
>NW_006159834.1:2135268-2210199 GCF_000334495.1 Tupaia belangeri chinensis | reverse complement strand
GCAAAAACCTTAAAAAAAAAAAAAAAAAAAAAAAGAAAGAAAGAAGAAATGACCAAGTTAACCTGCCACGTGACTCTGTCCAGTGTCCAGGGCCACAGGGAATCACAAGCAGCGTGAGCATCAGCATGCCCACAGCAGTCCCCCTTGCCCACTGGTCCTGATATGGGCAAGGCAGACGGGAAAAAATGGGTACCTGCACACACAGTTTTGTAATGGGAGAAGAGCCGTGTGCTTAGGGAATCTGAATCTTTTATAATGGGCAGTAAGCATACTTTCTGCTTAAGAGAAGACACTGAATCTCCTCTTTTACAGAAAAGGTTGTTTGCTATACCATAGTTTCCTTTTATCTGCCCCAAGACCCTCAGAGGATGCCTGAAACAACACATAGTACCAAACCCTATAAATATTACAATTTTCTGACCTGATAACTCAGTAACTAATAGGTGAGTAGTGTGTTTAGCTGGATAAGCTGCACAGCACAGTCACATCCTGGGCAGGACGGCCTGAGATTTCATCACACTACTCAGAACACACAGTTCAAAACTTCTGAATCGCTTATTTCTAGAATTGTCTATGTAATATTTTTGTACTGCAGTTCACTACAGGTAAATGACACTATAAGAGCAAAACTGCAGATAATAGAGGGCTACTGTACAACCAATCATTCTTAAAAAGGAGGTCTTGGGCAAAGATGTGCAGAAACAGAGAAACAGAAAATAAATGCTTACATAGAAAACAAATGTTTACATGAAAAAACAATTTCTGAAAGATGTTTCAATAAAAATTAGAAACCTAAGAAAAAGGTCTGAAAATATAAAAAAAAAATCAGCCACATAGATTTAAATAAATTTTTCTGTATAATAAAAAAATTTACGTAAGAGTAATTCAGGAAATCAAAGTGGTCACATATAAATTCCAACATTACTTTGTTAAGCACAATTTTTTTTCTGTTTTCATCATTGCTGCTACTGATCTCATCTCATAGAATATATCTTAAAATTGTACTAAATCAGAATCTAGTGATTATTCCCACCAAATTGAAATCTGAAACTCTATATTGTTTACCTTTTGGTCTTGATGTATCCTATGGCACACAGAACCCTTTTCCATACTAGAAAACTTTCCGTTTCAACACTAGATGTCTAGTTTATTCTTACTCAGTCTTCACTGTTCTGTATTACACAATCTGTTTTTTCCAAATGTTCTTTAGGTGACATGTTAAGGCACCTAGCACCCTTCACCATTCTGACTACCCATTCCAGAACATATTCTTATGTATGTTCTTAAAGAAATGAAAATAATCCACCAGCTGATGAATAAGTAAACAGAAGGTGCTATACATAGACAATGGAATATTATTCAGCAATAAAAAGAAAATATAAATACAAAAACATGAATGAATCTCAAAATCTATTGTTCATTTTAGGATAACATATACAATGGCATCAATTTTATAAAACTAATGCTTAAGGTAATGAAAAAAGTACCCTAATGAACTGATGGATTCTAACTAATGCACATGTTTCACATGTGATATCTGTCACCTCTAAAGTTTCAATTCTTATCTTTTTTAAATTGTTGCCATTTGTATTCTATTTAATATGCTTAATCTTCCATCTAATTTCTTTAACATATGTGATATGGTTATAACTCTTTACTGTCTTTGATTATTAATTTTCTATCATTTGTAATGTTAGGAGAACTCTAAAGCCTTGGTATCCCACAGGAAGAGTATGACTGTGATGTTAACATATTACCTGATAGTCGGCAGGTCCGGGACCAGTAGTAGCACAAGCTTCCTTCTGAACCTGGAATGAACTCCGAGGAGCAGAAGAACCAAATGCACTTTTCTTTGGTTTCTTCAACCAAGTCTTTCCAACACTGGCAATTATAGTATTGTTTGAGACATTGTAAAACCCAGGACCTAAAATTATAAAGAATATCATATGTAAAAATAAACATGTTTTTGTTTCTTTTGAATTGAGTAATTTAAAATTGAGTACATTTTTTAGAAAGAATCCTCATATAGTGTTTGCAGGAATGAAATATGGCATAACTCCTTTAAAAAATGCTTTGTCAGATTTTTACAAAAGTTAAACATGGACCAGCAGGTGGTACAGTAGTTAAGATGGCTGGATCCCACATAACTCAAACATGGTTTGAGTCCCAGACCCAGCAGCTTGAAAACTATGCTAGCACATGTGCCCAAAATCTTAACAAGAGTGAGAAATGGAGAGCAGGGATGGTGGCATGATCATAGGGAGTGGTTACTCACTTTCCCACTCTATCCCTCTGTTTCTCTCTGATGAGCACATGTATCCTCTTGCAAATTAAAAAAATTAAAATGCATACTTAAGGGACCAGCAGTTAGTGTAATGGCTATGTCGCTGAACTCCCATGTAGTTGACCGCGGTTTGAGTCCTGGACCCAGTGGCTTAACTCACACTAGGCACGTGTGCGTGCGTGCCCAAGATCCCGAGAGGAGAATGGAGGAGAAGGGATTGTGGCATGGCCACCCCCTCTGGGGGGTGATTTCTCACTTTCTGTCTCTCTGTCTCTCTCTGTCTGGCGAGCACACATGCCCTATAGCAAAAACCTCTCCAAAAAACAAACAAACAAACAAACAAAAACATTCTTAACATTTAATCCAGAAATTCTTTTCCTATGTATGTTCTCAAAGAAATGAAAATAATCCACCAGCTGATAAATAAGAATGTGCTATACACAGACAATGGAATATTATTCAGCAATAAAAAGAAAATATAAATACAACAACATGAATGAATCTCAAAATCTGTTGTTCACTTTAGGATGACATATACGATTGCACAAATTTTATAAAACTAATGCTCAAGGTAATGAAAAAATACCTAATAAACTGATGGATTCTAACTACTAGACTGAATCTCTAAACTTGCTTTTGAAGTCGGATTTCTAACTACCGATTGCTAAAGTTCTTTCCAAGGAGCCAGAGGGAGTCATGTCCACAGACATCAGTCTTGCTATAACAGACCACTTTGGTCTGATGATTGTGGGATGTTTCCTACATTCTGAGCCTGGCATAGCATCACGTGATGTGTAGTAAAGCCTTCTCATCTCTATTAAAGTTAGAGTCTAACATTTTTTCTGCTAACTTTGGGTCTTTTTGAGACAAATACTTGTATTTTACACCAATTACAAAGCTAAGAATTTCTAAATCCACCTATACCCTATCAGCCTACATATTCTGCCTTCTGGGGCTAGGCTAGTATTTACAATTTTGCTTGTATCTCCTGCTCACAAAACTGAATAAAAGAGCTGCACCCTACGTTCACATAATACTTTATTGGGGCTCCCAGAGATTGTGGTTCCAGGATACGGTTATTCATAATTTTGCTATAAATAAACTTTTTCTTTTAGATTTTTGCTATGGGGTACGTGCACTTGCTGGAGAGAGACAGAGAGAGGGAAAGCGAGACATCATGCCCCAGGAGGATGGCCATGCTGCAATCCCTTCTCCTCCATTCTCTCTTCCTGGGATTTTGGGCATACACGCACACACAGGCACCCCACATGACTTTCAAGCTTTCAAGTGCGGGACTCAAACTGTGGTCAGCTATTTCAGAATCCAATGCCATAACCATCATGCCACCTTCCGGCCCCATGAATAAACTCTCCTAACTATTTTTACAGAGGTTAGTCATTTCTATCAACACTTTGTTTTCTTTTCTTAACTGTCAGAGTGTATGTATACTTGTCAGAGAGAGACAGGGAGAGGGAGAAGAAGAAAGCATCCATAATGGAGTATGGTCATGCCACAATCCTTCTCCTCTATGTCTCCATCCTGTTGGAATTTTGGACATATACACACATGCACTTGGTATGTTTTTCAAGCCACTAGGTCTGGGATTCAGACCACAGTCAGCCATGTGGGATCTGGCTCCCTTAACCACGAGACTACAGGGCTGACTCTCCATCAACACTTTTATCTATATATGAAAAGGTATGGATAAAAAGAAATAAGGTCAAATCATTCACTTTTCTAGCAGAATTTCTAAGTAAGAACTAGAATTTTCTGGGTTTCCAATAAAACTGTTTTTCATCTCCAGTCTCTCCAGAAAACAAAAATCTTTCAAAATAGAAAATGGCTTGAGGGAAAATACCCAAAGCAAGATTTGGCTATGAGATTCTTTATTAAATTTTCAGAAAGATTTAGGCTTGTGCCTCATAGAATCTCTCAGTTAAACAAAAGGGCCTCTAAGAATCTTAAGGTCTTACATTCTTGAACTCGCTTGGCTAGATCAATTGTGCTCCTAAGAATTTAAGAGCAGCATTAAAGGTGATCCAGAAGAGAAGGGTTTTTCCAAGAAGAAAATGTAGGTGTGGTTTCTGTCTAGTGGATTTGATTGTAAACTAATATAATAAAAAAACTGTCAGAGTTTTTATAAGAAATTGTATCAGCTTGAGATGAAAAGAATTGAGACAGTACAAAATGAAAAGTAGCTTATAGACTGTCCCCCACACCCTGAAATTTTCTATAGGTACAAAAGGCTGAGAAAGCTCCTTCTACAAACACAGCCTATTTCTTATCAAACAGAAATGATGAGTCCAAGATAGAATCTGGAGCAAAGAACCATGAGAAATCACCTGAAGAGAGTCCTGCTGGGCCTTGATTAAGGAAATGGTACATGGGCCCAGTTGGATTTCAGACATGCTATGGCTTGTGACTATGGGCCTCCAGTTTTTCCTATATTTGAATAGGAATATCTAGAATGATCATCCTATCTCTTCTCACCACTGTATGTTGGATGAATCAACTTGGCTCTTTGGTTCATAGTTCATCTGATAGAGAAAAACCGTATTAAAAATGCTGCATCCTAAGAACCACACCTTAGAATTCTCATCTGACTTATTCCTGACTCAGAGGACAATATCCTGGACTTATAGATCATGCCATAAATGCGTGAGATCCCAGAGTCTTTGAGAAGAGATTCATGCATGTAGGAATTATGCAGATATTTTGCAGCTAAGGGGTAAGATTATATGATTGATTAAAGATGACTATAAACTCTGATACTCTTTGTCATTGAGAGAGACAGTTCCATGTCCTTTCCTTCAATATGTGCTGCCCTGAATTAAATGACTGCTAAAATGCAGGAGAAGTGATGTTCTGGAAGTTCTGTGGTTAGGTTAGCACCTGGTCAGGTTTCTTGGAGCCCTGGCCACCTGTGGCTCTATAACGGAGCTATGTAAAGACTTTGAACGACAGTCCCATCTGAGTCAACTTCTAGTCATCCCATAAAACAATGGGCTATAACAGGAAAATATGTTGTATTAAGCTATTAAATCTTTTACACAGCAATAGATAACCAGAACTCTATGTTAGCAATTGTGTAAGTTACTTTAGTTTTACATTCTTAGGTCACTACACTAGAATGACTGCTGAGAATACTAGAATATGTGATGGACATCCCTGAAATAAAAAGTTTAATAAAAGTGAACATCATAAACTATATTACTAATAGTCACCACATAGTTGATATATATGTTCATCCATCAAAAGAAAATTAGTAAATTTACTGAATAAAGAAAAATAATGAAAAACTAAAATCAAATTGTGTGACATATTGAATTAAAATCTTACTAAAACTGTATGTAGTTTTGAACTATCTGTGTGTAGTGCATACTCAATGCCTTACAAAATCGTTGACTGGGTCAGCCAGTGGTGTGGCCATTAAGGTGGTTGGATCCTATATGGCCAACTACACAGTTCAAATCTTGGACTCGGTGGCTTGAAAAGCATGCTAGATATATGTGTATGTGTGCCCAAAATCCCAAGAAGGGAGCAGAGGAGAAGGGACTGCAAAGTGACCATCGCCCCTGGGGGGTGATTTATCACTTTCTCTCTGTCCTCTCTCCAGCAAGCACATGTGACATATAGCAAAACTTAAAAAAAAAAAAAAAATTGACTTTAAACTATACTACCAACCATGCTACAAACAACAACAAAAATGTACTCTCTGGTGCATCCATGTTGTTAAGAAAACTAAGTTACATAAAGCCAAATAAAAGAAATACATAGATTAATTGCTAACCTGGCATTTCCACTGTTTTAGAGTCCTCTGTGAATCGAGCAGTACTTTGACCAAATGGGGAATTTTTCAATCCTGATGTTTTCTTCAAGGACTTGAGAGCAGTTCGAGGTTCATTATACGTGCCGGGAGCTGGAGTGATGGATTTTACAGGTACAAATCTCTAGTAAAGAACAGAAAAATATGCCAGTGAGACCTGTGGTATATTTTGATGCTTCATGAGTTAAAAGGTGGCTTCAGAGTAATGTAACATCTGGAGCTTAATTTATTTCTCAAGGGAGTGAAGAAAATGTAGATGAATTAAGATCTTATACCCATTAAAACATAAAGTATGGGGACCAACAGTTAGCATAATGGCTAAGTCGCTGGACTCCCACGTAGTCGACGGTGGTTCGCGTCCCAGACCCGGTGGCTTAAACTCATGCTGGATGTGTGTATGTGCATGCCCAAGATCCCGAGAGGAGAATGGAGGAGAAGGGATTGCGGCATGGCCATGCCCCCTGGAGGGTGATTTCTCGCTTTCTGTCTGTCTGGCAAGCACATGCGCCCTGTAAAAAAAAAAAAAACCCACAACATAAAGGTATATAGCTTTTAGTAAAATCACCTATACACTAATATAACACTAATATAATAATGCATTATGTGTCTTACTAAGGCACTTAGATTTTTAGAAAGAAATAATAACATGAGATTCTAGATGATGGTATATGGAAAATATTTACATTTAAAATATGCTGTAAATAAAGATAATGAATAAAAGACCGACATGGTCATCTAACATGACTTATTTTATGTAAACAAATTACATGAACTGAACAAAGTTCCTCAATATGTACATTCAATGAACTCAACAAGATCATTTAGTTTAATACCTTAAGGAAAATAATATCTTAGATTCAAGTGTTTATAAATCTAGTTTAACTTATAAACTTACTAGTATTAAATATATGTGTATCTAAATATTACTATGAACTCTTTGAAACAAGAGTACAACTCTGAGCATTGTATAAGCTTGGTTTTTAACTTATTTGAAAATAATTTCAAATTTTCAGTAAAATGGTATGAACGAAAATAAATACAAAATACAAAATTAATATAAATAATATAAATAAATATAAATATAAAATTATTTATTATCAATTACTCATCTTGTTAAAAGTGGAGAGCCCCTCAGGTTGGTTCCTATGTCCCTTCGATATGCTTTCATTTTTATTTATTTATTTTTTTTTTGGCCATAGGGCACATGCGCTCACTGGAAAGTCACACAGAGAGGGAAAGTGAAAAATCACCACCGTGGGGGAATGGCCCTTCTTCCATCACTTCTCCTCCATTCTCCTCTGGGGATTTTGGGCACACATGAACACGTGGCCAGAATGATTTTTAAAGCCACTGAGTCCAGGATTCGAGGTGTGGTCAACCATGTGGGAGTCCAGTGCTCTAAATACCACACCACCTGCTGGCCCCAACAACTTCCTTTCTTACATAACAAGATTTTTTTTTTTTTTTTTTTTTTTTTTGGAGAGGTTTTTGCTATAGGGCGCGTGCGCTCGCCAGACAGACAGAGAGAGAGACATAGAGACAGAAAGCGAGAACATAACAAGATGTTAATGTTCATCTTACAGCTACTCTGGAATCAGTCATACTCTGAGAAATCTTGTTCCTTTTAATAGAGAATGCAATTAGAGATCAGGATCTGAGTACTAGCTATGAGTATAGCTACTGCTCTCTCTATATATAGAGAGAGAGGAAGAGGAAGAGAGAGAGAGAGAAGTCTGCCTGTATAATCAAAGTGTTACTCCTCCAGTCAAATCAAAACTAGGAAAAAAAGTAAGTTTTTATTTGTAATATTTACAGATTAAATGTGGTTTGTCCACCCAAATTCACATGTTGGAGACTCAGTCACTAGTGTGATAATGTTGAGATGTGGTAAGACCTTTAAGAGGCATGTGGGTCCCAGGGATCTGTCCTTGTGAAGGAATTGATATAGCATCATGGGAGTGAGTGAGTTCTTACTCTCATAGGACTAGATTAGCTACTGCAAAAGCAAGTTCTTACAAAGCGAAGTGGTCCTTTGTGTTCTGTCCCTTTTCCACATGTACACTTGTCATTTCCACCCTCACTCCTGCCATGTGATGCCATCTGCCCTGTTATGACATGGTTTGAGGCTCTAGCCAGATCAGGACATCTGATCTTGAATTCTGCCTCCAGAACACAAGCTACATAAACCTCTTCTTTTTATATTACTCAGTCCTAGTCATTCTGTTACAACAAAGGAAATAGACTAAACACCCACTTTCCATGGGAGAAATACATCCACGGTGGTAGCTAATTTCACAATACCAATAGAACATCAACCAACATGCAAAATACATACTGTAAGTTAACAACTGACTCTTGGTGTGAGTTTCAAGCCAGAAGGTCCAGGATTCGAACCATGATTGACTGTGTGGGAGTTCAGCACCATAACCACTATGCCACCTGCTGGCCCCTCTCCATTATCTTCTTAAATAAAACTGATATTATATTATTTTCCATTTCTAAAATACATTTTTAAAAAGATTGGTGTCCAACAACATTAGGGCTATATATCAAATAAACGGAAATAGCACAAAATCTGAAAGTTCTGGGGGTAAAAATATATTTTAAAAAATCAAGGGCAAACACACACACACACACACACACACACACACACACAAATATCCTGTCTTCTACATCTTTTGTTTAATACCTTAAGTACTGGTAAGTTGCTCAAGGCAAAAATCTATTATTCTTTTTCGATTCTTCCCAGTCTCTCAGCACAACATTTAACCCATTAAAAAGTCATGTTAATTATATCTCCAAAATACACCTGCAGTCTATCTGTTTGTCTCCAAAGAGGTACAACAAAACCAAAGCCATCACCTGAGGTCACCTGAAGGGTAATAATCTTCCCAAGTTATAGAAGATCAGAGCTGTACACACTGTAGATGGATAAATACCACAAATATGTACTTTGGTCTGGATACTGCCTCTTTACAAGTGTCTGCTAGCATTACAACTGCCTTCCCTTAGAAACATCTTAGTTGCCGTCAAGTCCCCATATCATATCCTTTGGAGAATGTGAAATGAATTCTGAGTGTAACATCACCAATGAAGGTCTAATGAAGGTCTCGGTGGCAGTTGTAGTTACAAACTACAGCCAAGCTCCACAGAACACTTTCAAAATGTCTGAAAGATACATAGGTCCTTACAGGTTACACTTGTTAACTCCATGTGGAACACTCCACGTGTATCTGCGGAGTGTGGCAAAGTATATTTTAAAACTAAGAACAGGGGTCAGCAGGTGGTATGGCGGTTAAGGTGCTGGATTCCCATAGCAACCTGTTTGAGTCTCAGATCATTGGCTTGAAAATCACACAAGGCACATGTGTATGTGTGCCCAAAATCCTGAGAGGAGAATAGAGAAAAGGGATTGCAGTGTGGACATCTCCCCAGGGAGTGACTTCTCACTTTCCTTCTCACTCTCTCCAGTGAGCACGTGCAGCCTATGGCAAAATCCTTAAAAAAAAAAAAAAAAAGAACTCAGACAAAAATTGGCATTTCTTATAAACTAAACTGAATGTTCACACATGCAAATTTGCTTGATATAAAATGTTTAGTAGATGGTTCCAATTCAAATATTCATCTGTGTATTGTTGTTAATATTCTAAACTTGTTCACTTCATTTAACCCGTTTTTTAGCAATATGTCTTGCCCAGACCATGTCTGTTTCCAATTTGCTTAAATACCACTTTTCTTTTTATAATCTCCTTAAACACCATTGGATTTGTTGCTGGCCTAACATTATGCATATTATTAGGTTCTAAATATGAAAATGGCTATAGACCATTACCTGAGATTGAGAGAGAAAAGCAGGGGATGCATCATTTACATTTGTCACACTCTCAGTCTTCTGAAATTGACTTTTAATGTCATATCTTCCAGGCCCTGGTACTCCCTAAATTGCAGAGAGAAAGAAATACATACTCTCATTAAGAAAGGATCTATAGCACCTAAGGGAAGAATTGGCTAAATATCTGAACCAAAGCTACAAGGTTTTTAAATGAATTCCTACATGATTTTAGCTAAGCACTTCATTAGAAGGCAAGCCAGAACAAACTTCTTAAGAGCAAGGAAAAAGAAAATTTCCTTTAGCAAAGCTTCCCTTGAACCTGAATATATACAACCTAAGACTTTGCTGCCCTCTACTGATAAAGCTGAGAAAATATTTTCTAGCACCTTCACGATTAAACATTAAAGTGAAGAAATAAAAGCAAGTTCTAGAGTTCTTCCATTTGCAAAAACTAGTTTTTAATATTCAAAAATAATACTGTCTTTTATCATTTCTATTCACTAATAGCTTGCTTGTTTTTTTCCCAATAGGGATTAGAAAACATTTTAACTACAGATATTAGATGCAATAAGTTGAGTTTTTAACTAGATACTTTACAATAGACAAAAGGAAATTCAGTAAATCCTAGGATTGAGCTATTTTATTATTAATATAAATTGAAGATATGTCAAAAAGTGCTATTTATTCATCAAATGTTTACTTTGAAAAAGTACCTTTCATAGAAAAATAAAACAAAATTGGATTCAAATCTTCACATATACCACACCTATTTTTCTACAGCTGAAATAATTACTCCTTGGGTTAAGAACTGAACACAATTTAGGTTTACAAACATCAGTGTATAATGAAGTTGTATCAGCATATTCTGTGATCCCTATCTTTGTAATATGTCCAAACCCAACTGCTTCTCTCCACCTTCACATCCACCACTCTGATCCAAGCCACTACCATCTCTTACCAGAATTATTGTGAACGTCCCCAAAGTGTCCCTTGAGGGTGGTGCTTCCACCCTTCTCCATCTTCCGTCTACTAACATAGCAGCCAGTGATGAATTTGGTCCAAACTCTGACTCAGATTGCATCACCCCCTTCCCAAAGTCATCTTTGGCTTCCAATCTCACTTAGAGCAAAAACCAAAGCCTTTATGGGCTGAATTCCACCCCCACACTCTATTGCCCCTCTAATCTCTCCTACTACTCATTCACTCTGCTCCTGTCTTCCCCAAACAGATCAGGCGTATATCTGCTTCAGGACCTTGGCACTTGGCATTCTCTTTGCTTGGAATGTTCTCCTACAGAGCTCCGTGGCCCACTCCTTCGTTTCAATGAGGTTACTACCCAGTCATCTTTTCTGCGAGTCATTTCAAGCAACCAAATTTAAAACATTATTGCCTCCTTCAAACAAGTCCTATCCTCCTCCCTTCAAGAAAAAAAAAAAAAAACTTTATTATTTATTACTATCCAAAATACTATTTTCTGGCATGTTGTAATTCCAGGATGGTGAATTTTTTGTTTTGTTCTGTTCACTGCTGTACCACTAGAGCACCTGGACCATAGTAGTAGTAGGCATTCAGTTCACACTTGCTAGAAGAATGGATACTGCATGAATGCAATCCTATACTCTTACTGACTACATTATAAACTTGGAGACATGTTTTCTGAGAAACAATGTGGCTCCAAGTAAATGCATTAGCTACTTTTAATTAGAGCAAAATATTTAAAGCCCATGTTAAATTAAAAAAAGAACACGTTATAATCATTTGAAAAATTAGGAGAAACTCATAGAGAAGTACCCCTTCTTATAAACAGATTCAATTCTAAAGGTACTCCAAGGGGTGTGCTCCTGCTCTCAAAGGAGTAAGTGATCTGGTGGCTGGTAGGAAAGATGTGCTTCAGCTATGATACATAAGATCATTTTTATTTATGTATTTGCAAGTTAAGTTTAGAAGAAAATAAACTTCCATGTAATTTTGTAGCTATGAAATATGAATCAAACATAGAAATGTGAAGAGAATAACTTCAAATACACAGTAGTGTTAGCCTATATTTTGGAACTTCATAGATATACTATATCCTTCTTCTCCCTAAGTAGACAAGTACAAAAATAACAATTAACAAACGAGGATTATTTTCCCATTGTTTTCAACAAATTGTATAAATGATTATTAATATGAAACATGGGGAAAAGATTGTGACTAATAGAATAAGTGAATATACTTAGTTTCAAAGGTACTATTTTACATAAAAATATATAAGATCTTGAATCCTTCCAAAAGAACGTCTTTTCCGTTTTCTGCTTTTTCATAAAGATCCTAAGGTTCCTGAGGTTTGCTACATTAAAATAAGACAGAGCAGTAAAATGAGGCCCTTGCTTCAAAAAAGTTAAAACTCTGGATTTAATAAGCCAATTATTGGGTCGTTGAAAAGTCGTGGTGCATTTTTGCATAGAAAATTATGTCATGACTTTTCCAACGACCCAATCAAAATAAGCTCTAACATAGGCCATGAGAAATGAACACTAAAGGACAGATCTCAATTTAGGACATTATAGAGAAGGCAAAAATACTTGAAGCAGACAAAGCCCTAGACACAGACTGAAAACGCTGTGGTGCTAATCCTGCTTTTTCAAATTGTGACCAAGAGACCTCCTGCATTGATACCAACCTATTAAATACACAGTCCCCATCTGAGACACAGTGAATCCGAATTGTGTGGAGTTCAGACATCTACTTTAAACACCCCCCTTGGATGATTCTCATGCGTAATGAGGAACAACAGCCTGCCAACCCCAAAGGGGTCGCAACCACAGTATCTTTTATTAATCATGTCTATCCTAAGGAAGGTCTAGCTCTTGAAAGTATTCTGCTGTGGAAACAGAGGGTAAAAATTCTGGAAGGAGGGGGTGCCAGGTAGTGGCATAACAGTAACACAACTGGACACACACAGAAGAGGTCTTAAGTTCATGTCCCAGGACTCCCTAAGCACACCAAGCATGCAAGTATACCTATGATCAGCCAGGCTGCACCTGATCACAGCGTGAAGACCCTTTTGGGGTACTTTCTCTCTCTTATCTCAATAAATAAAAAAATCATTAGAGCAGGCTATTTATGACATCTTTTCACCTGTAAAAATGGACTTATTTCTGTTAAATAAGGAGTAATCACACATTTGATCAGACGGTATGCAGAAATGTGGAACTGGGAAAAACCATAAAGCTTTAACTTTACTTATGTATCATCATCAGTGATTATAACTATTTTCATCTTTTTAAATATATCAATCTTAATATATGGAAAGCACTGCTGTACAGTAATAAATAAAACACGGACTTTGCTTTTGAGTTCATTTAAATGGAGGCTGCAAAAGAAAGTAACCTGGAGAACTTTTAAGAATGACAATGCCTCATCCACCTTACTCAAAGCCACTGGTAATGAGGTGAAGACATTATCAACAACAGCAGAGAAAAAAGGTCCCAGGTTTACTGTAAAGCATAGTTAGGACTGAGGCCTGTTAGACCAGCTTAGCTCAGGCTGGTGGCCTCACCCATCACTTTCCACTGGTTCTGTCAGCACAGCACCTGTGAACTTGAGTTGTTTCCTAGAGTTTCAGAGTCCTTTTCATATAACGAAGGTTAGAGTGAGATCTCTGACTTCAAGCTCACATACTATAACTTTAACTTCTTTGAACACATTTAATTTTCAAATTTTTTTTTCTTATTCTCTAAACCTGCTTTTATTCACCCTTGTATTACATGCCATCTTTCTGGATACTATTTATAATTACTTATTTATCCAGAGAGATAGCTGCAGACAAGAACTCATGACCCACCGCCAGTGCTGGGCCTGATTACCCCTGCACCCACTGCGTTTCCTGCATCATTGGGGTCACTGGGTGTAACACAGCTTGTAAGCGGCTGGGATGAGTATTATTCATCAGTAGCATAATCCCAATTACCAAGCTCCCTTTTCCTAGTCATCTCCCAAATAGAAGTGGCAGTGTGACACAGTCTTGGCTAATGAACATTAAGCAACTGTCAGAAGAAAAGAGAAGCCAGGGAAAGGTTGAAGGAAAAACTAGTTTGATTTTGAAATGTTCATTTTTTAATTCCTGTGAAACTTCCAGGTGCAGACGTCATATAGACAATAATTCACGGAGGCGCAGAGCTCAACGGAGAGGTTAGGGTAGTAAATACACAGCAGAAGGGATCTGTGCATCTCTAAGTGATCAGGCTATTCAGTGGTACCCGAAGCCATAAAGTTAAATGTGGTTTCTGTGGAAACCGTAGAGAAAGAAGAGAAAAGGACTAAGAACATTATGTAAAATTTATGTGATTCTCAGTATGTTTAATACTATATTCTTCATATCACTAATCTCCTTTTAGTGGTCTATATAAATCTATGAATCAAGCTAATCTTTAGACTGTGTTACAACTTAATTTTGAGATCATTTAGTATATTTTTCAGTTATTATCTGGATGAACATTTTGAAAAGCCTGACAATTATTCCATTTTCCAGAATTAATAAAAGTGGAAGTATTCTAGTCCCTAAAAACAAAATGATATTTAGGATCCTTTTTCTATGTCATCTTATAAGGAGAACAGTTATATACAATTTAAAATGAAAGTTTGAAATGTAAAGTATATCCAGTATTTTATATCAATCTAATTTTTGCTATATGATTATACTTGGCACTATCTCCCTAATAAAAATATATATATATATGTAGCCCATTCATTTAAAATGGAATCTATTATAAAAGTATGACTCAGATATAGTTAACTCTTTGGATGACCCATCCTTGTGATTAATTGTTCAGAGTAATATATAACTTTGATTTGGAACTATAGAAAAGAATGTCTATATATTAGATTCATTTGCATAATTGCAACATAAATTTTAGTTCATTTAGAACACATAATGCATTCTTGTGTCTGATCTCAGGAAACAAACATGCTCTATGTGGTTTTTAAAAAAACTAATTAAATTTAAACAGAACTAAATCAAATAAGCATGGTTTAAAAAACTGTAAGTGAACAAAATGATTTGGAAAGTAACTGTATTAATCAATAACAGCATTGCAAGTGTTACTGAGTCTCAAACAGCATTCAGGGTATATACCATTCAAATGAGAAAAGTAAATTAGTGACAGGAAGCGCTTTGCAAGATAAATCATATACTAGTTAGCAGACCATATGTTCAGTAACAGAAAATGAAAACAAAACATAGTTTTTCCATGGAAGTCTAGGCATGTAAGCCAGGAGAGGCAGCATTCAGAGGAGGATGCTAAGTTTGACTATTCCTGTTTGGGAGTAAAGGACTATGCTACTCAGTTTCAACCAGACAAATATGAAATTGAGCACAACTGATGTAAAGCTACTTAGACTCCATGATACAGGTGCCGAATAATAGTTCATGTCAATGTTGGTCAATTTGGCTAAGTCACAAATTTAATATAGCAAATGTGAACACACACTGCCAAGCTCTGAAGGAAAGCAAATATAGGTATATGTGGCCATTCTAAAAATCTCATGACAATGATCAAGAATTACCTAAGATTTTTGTGCTCCAGTTTTTTTTTAGAGGTTTTTGCTATAGGGCACGTGCGCTCGCAAGACAGACAGAGACAGAGAGACAGAAAGGGAGAAATCACCCCCCAGGGGGGATGGCCACGCCACAATCCCTTCTCCTCCATTCTCCTCTCAGGATCTTGGGCACGCATGCACACGCACCCGGCGTGAGTTTTAAGCCACCTGATCCGGAATGCGAACCGCAATCGACTACATGGGAGTCCAGCGACATAGCCATTCCGCTAACTGCTGGTCCCTGTTCTCCAAATTTTTTAACAAGAGCAAACATATACAAAGAGCCCTTGTCAACGTTGGGCTGTTGGGAAAATCATGACGCATTCTTGCACAGAAAAATATGTCATTCCCAACAACCTAATACTATGTCCTCTTTGGTGAATGACTTAACAACAGAAAAGATCTGTAATAGCTCTTTTGGTGAATTAGTGCTATGTAAATGTTTAGAGTTCATTAACGTTTATGACTGTGCAACGCAACATGAACTTCCACACCGTTACTGAATGTGCCTATATTCTGCCTGTTCTTTACAAACTCAAATTCCACTTTTTAAAGAAAAAAGAAACATTATCATTTAATGAATAATACACAGACAATTGAATACATCCAAATGAAATAATGTTAAGGGTTATAAATTTTAAATGAAGCTAAAGGACCCATATAAAGTTAATTAATACTATACTCGCGAAGACAGGGAATTCTAATGCCTAGTGTGCCAGGCAGGCAAGTAACTGCTAAATAGAAAATGGTGCACTCACACTTCCTTCCGGGGCAGCATTTAATCAGCCCCAAATGGTTGCTACTATTTTTATTTTTCATTTTTAAGAAAAGCTGAAAATCTAGAATTATATATGAAAAGCACAAATTAAAACGTTGGCAAGTAATTCCATTTTTAACCACAAATAAGTCATAAAAATACACCTATAGATGGGACCAGCAGTTGGTGTAATGGCTATGTCGCTGGACTCCCACGTAGTCGACCGTGGTTTGCGTCCCAGACCCGGTGGCTTAAAGCTCACGCCGGGTGCATGTGCGTGCGTGCCCAAGATCCCGAGAGGAGAATGGAGAAGGGATTGCGGCGTGACCATCCCCCCTGGGGGGTGATTTCTCGCTTTCTGTGTCTATGTCTCTCTCTGTCTGTCTGGCGAGCACACGTGCCCTATAGCGAAAACCTCTCCAAATAGAAAAAAAATACACCCATAGATTAAATTCAGCCTGTAGGTCACTGAATTCCATACATTGGTCTTTAATATAATATGTTAGCTTAAGTAAAAATATATTAAAGTTATATTTATACTTAAATAAAAGTATACCTCCATATATAAATTCCATATGTGTTTCCATATCTTGCAAAATTAAAGTCTAAAAGAGATTTGACAAATGTATTTTGGAATTTTCCATACTACTAGTATATTATCATGATGAAATTATAATGTTCATAATTACAAGTGGTCAGTAGAAATTCATGATCTTTCTACACAGTGACAGTTATAAAATATTCATAGGATTGCATGGATCTGAAGTAACCTCTAAAATGTTGTGGAGGAAAGGAACCCAATTACTCATATTTACTTTAACTAGAATATAGTGTAATGTGACTGAGCCACATCAAACACTGGCTGCTACTTTGAAAAGGCTTTGTTTTCACAATTCTCATTGCTATGAGAAAAAGTATCTGATTTCCCATCCTATTTACAAGATAGTGAGGACAATACATTAGAATTTCAATATACCTCTCTAGGAAGTGTATAGTGGATGGGCTGATGGCAATCAGAAAATGAAGTGTAAAAGTAGGTTCAGGTTTACAGATCCCTCTGTGCAGATGAAGAGGTTAAAATAATGAAAATACCAGAATAAGAACGTTCTCTGACTCTGCATGGTGGAATGTCAATATAAATTCCATATGGATATAGGGTCAAGATAACTATGAGGACATTTTGATTCCCTAAATTAACACTACTTGTTATTACCTAAGAACATTCAAACAAACAATAAGACATTTAGTACTCAAGATGAAGGAGATTCTTGTCTATAGCTTCCGTTCAAGCATTGCCTGAAGTCTGGCACCTGCTGTGATACTCCTCAGTGGGAAATGAGGGCACATAAAGATCATCAGTTTTTGTAATTAAATGTTCTTGATAATAAAAATCAACCACACATTTTAAAAAGTAGTAACAAAATAAGTTTTATTTCAGTGAGAAGAAAAATATGTTTTGTAGTCTTTCTCCGAGGTAACCATATGCAACTCAATGATGGATATCTTAATTTATAATTTAGTTTATATCTGCAATTGATTTCTTATGCTGGCTTCTACTAAATGAGAAAATTGAGATTCACAATCAGGGATCATTGTAAATGGCAAGAAGAGCTTAGTGTCTGTCAGATAAGTCTGGATATTCATATTAAACACAAATGGCCCAGAAATTATGGAGAAATGGCTCACTGAAGACTACTGTCAGCACTCTAACAGATGATAAGTTGTAACATTTTACAGGCAAAAGCTGGAAAGTTGGGAGTTTCAAGTTGGAAGACAACAGTGAATGCATTTTTAATCCACTCAAGTGGTTTTTCAGTCCTGGAAATTATTTCTTTATGCTCTGCTGCAACATTTGGAAGTGGTTTATATTTTAGTTAAATAATACATCATCAGTTGTTTTTCTTTTCCCCAGAGACTAAAAAAAGACATTAAGCTGGGAAAAAGTTCAAATCTCAGATTCAAGCCATTCGTATTGCAGTTTATCTTTTAAAAATCCTGACAAAATATATCCTCAACATTATAAAGCACAATACTTTTAGGCTTGGAGGCGATGAGTTCAAGCCACTCAAGATATTAAAATATGCCACTTAAACAGCTCACATGAAGTCATGATGGTCTTTATTGGCATTAGATTTATATTTAATTTCAATAGCCCATTTGATCATCTGACTCTTCATCATCAATGTTTTCATTTCAGTGTTGTCACTTTTATCAATTGGTCAATTGTTATCAATTACTCATTTCCTCACTATCTTTCCTTTATAAACCCCAATACATTGAGTACGATTTCAAAGCATTCACATTTTTCAGTTTTTATTTCAAAGTCAATTTAAAAATCAAAGATTTGCAAGCATTGTATTTTTCTCCTAGCTTTATTCAGGTATAATTGATTAATCAAAACTTCTACACATTTAAGATATATAAAGAATGTTTTGGTATAATGTATGCATTGTAAAATGATTATGTCCCGGACCTGGTGGCTTAAAACTCACGCCGGGCACGTGTGCGTGCCCAAGATCCTGAGAGGAGAATGGAGAAGAAGGGAGCGCGATGTGACCATACCCCCTGGGGGGTGATTTCTCGCTTTCTGTCTCTATGTCTCTCTCTGTCTGGCGAGCGCACGCGCCCTACAGCAAAAAAAAAAAAAAAAAAAAACTCTCAAAAAAAAAAAAACACATGCATTATAAAATTAAATCAAAGAAATACTACTTCTCCTATCGCTTGATTTCAATGATAAATTTAATGTAACTAAATCCTTCCCTACATATATAAGCAGCATATATAAGCAAGGGTTAGTTGATACTCTGTAACTCAGTAGTTTAATACAAGAACAAAGCAAAGTATGTATATCTATTTGTACTGTTATATACACATTCCAGTGATAATACATGGTATTTGATAATACCATTTGATGATGGAATTTTGCTTTCACTGTACTTTCTCTCAAGATAATTACTGTCATTGACTTTTCAGTTTGGTTTATAAGAAAATCTGGAAGAACGCATTTGGCCACACATATCAATAAACCCAATAATGTCTTTTAAAACAAAGTTTTATTTGTCGCATAAAGCAAAAAGTCCAGAGATATACTATGTTAGTATTGATTCAGTGGCTCAGCAATGTCAGGAACCAGGTCTTTGGGATTTTCTTGAACATCTCATTTTCCTGTATCATGGCTATGAAATTACTACTGTGAATTCAATTATCCCATCTGTACTTCAAAAGATACAAGAACAAAATAAAAGACAAAGTCACTGCCCTTTATTATCAGGAAGTGACTTTATGAGTTAATCTTGGAGACTATTTAGTTGAACTTCAACTGAATTTGAGAGTTGATAGAGTTGACAAGCAACTGGCAGAATGACTACTAATAGAAATGTATGTCTTTTCATTATGGGTAGGTGTCCAAACATCACTACTTATATGAAAAATAGCTGTGTTTTGTTAGGTGGAAACAAGTATTTTACTGTTGGATAGACAAGAACAGACAGAGCTAAGTGACCAAAGGGGTAGACTGTGTTACTACTGATTTATGGCCTCTCATCAACATCTGCCCTCCTTTGCCTTGTTTTGCTTTCCTGGAGGTGGACCCTACAAACGTTTCTTTACCAGCTTGTGCAATCTTAGACTTTGGCAAAAGAGGGCACTAGAGGGATATTGGTATGGCATGGCAGAGAAACGGGCTTCGCTTGGAAATTCTAGTGTCTGTTTTACTTCTAGAGGATGTCTACAAGACACCTGGATGGGTATCCACAATATTTAACAACTGCATATAAACTGTGAATAACCATAGGGTGGAAATGTCCATCTACATAGCAAATGCAGAAACAGAACTTAAAATATTCATGTACCCATCACTCTGAAGTCTGAAAATATTAAGCACTGATGAGTTATGTGGTGAAAGGAGAACTCTAATACCCAGAGTTAAAACAGTAAATCAATCCAACCACTTTAGAAAAGTTGGGTAATACCTAGTAAAGTTGCAAATGCACATACCTTACAAATCAACAACTGCTATCTGGGGATATACTCATGTGTATCAAGAAACAAAGGAGGATCAGCAGTTAGCGTAATGGCTATGTCGCTGGACTCCCACGTAGTCGACCACGGTTCACATCCCGGACCCGATGGCTTGAAAGTCACACCGGGCGCGTGTGCGTGCATGCCCAAGATCCTGAGAGGAGAACGGAGGAGAAGGGATTGCGGCGTGGCCATCCCCCCTGGGGGGTGATTTCTCGCTTTCTGTCTCTCTGTCTCTCTCTGTCTGGCGAGTGCATGCGCCCTATGGCGAAAACCTCTCCCAGAAAAAAAGAAAGAAAAAAAAAAAAAGAAACAAAGGCAAGGGCATTTAGTGCATTTAGGCATTTATTATAATAGCAAGAAACTGGAATCAAACTAAACATACACACTACATGTATCTATAAATGAACTGTACTAGTCATACAACTGAATATTACACTAGAGCAAAATAAACAAATCTACTTGTATGCATGTGAAGAAATCCCCTATTATTTGTGAGGAAAACATGTTCAAAAATACTTAAAATATAATACTATGTACATAACTTTCAAAATAGATCATTTATGGATCAAGCCACTTGGTTCAGTACTCAAGCCACAGTCAGCCATGTGGGAGTCCACCACTGTAATCACTATGCCACCTGCTGGTCCCTGTATTAAACTTTTAGACTACACATATAAGTGAGATCATGCAATATTTGTCTTTCTGAGTCTGCCTTATTTCCCTTAGGATAATATTCTCAGGTTCATCCATGTTATCACAAATAATCTGTTATGGTTTCATATAAAGTTTAGAGTTGGTTTTTTTTCCATTTTTATTAAAAATGCCATTGAGATTTTGATAAAAATTGCATTGAATCTGTTGTCACTTTGGGTAATATAGGAATTTCAATAATATTAACTCTTCCAATCCATAAACACTGGATATCTTTCATTCATTTTTTTTCTTCCTTTCATGAATGTTTTATACTGGGTTGCTAGAGAAGTTACAACACATTTTTGCATAGAAAAAAATGTATCACAACTTTTCCAACAACCCAACCGTTTTCCATGTACAAATTTATTCCTAAATATGGTATTCTTTTTTTTTTTTTTTTTTGAGAGATTTTCACTGTAGGGCGCGTGCGCTCGCCAGACAGACAGAGAGAGACATAGAGACAGAAAGCGAGAAATCACCCCCCAGGGGGGATGGTCACGCCGCAATCCCTTCTCCTCCATTCTCCTCTCGGGATCTTGGGCACGCACGCACACGTGCCCGGTGTGAGTTTTAAGCCACCGGGTCCGGGACACGAACCGCGGTCGACTACGTGGGAGTCCAGCGACATAGCCATTACGCTAACTGCTGGTTCCCAATATGGTATTCTTTTTTATGCTACTGTTAATCGAATTGTTTTCTTGATTTCTTTTTCTGGTGTATAGTTATTAGTATAAAGAAACAGAACTGAGTTTGGTATGTGGATTTCATGTCCTGAAACTACTGGATTCATTTATTAGTTCTAGCAGTATATGTGCTAGTTTACTTATTTGTGGAACATCTATGGGTTTTCTACATATAGAATCACATCATCTTCAAATAGAAATAGTTTTATTCCTTCCTTACAATTTTGATGACTTTCACTTCATTTTCCTGTCATATTGCACTTGCTAGTCCATCCGGTACTATGTTGAATAGAAGTGGCTAGAGTGAATATGCTTTCTTTCTATCAGACATTAAAAGAAATCTTCCAGTTTTCCCCCATTGATTATGATGTTATCTGGATCCTATTGTGTTGAAGAAATTTCCTTGAATATCTACTTTGTTCCAAGGTTTTAGTTTTTTTGTTTTTTTTTTTTTTTTAATCAAGAATGATGCTGAATTTTGTCAAATGTTTTTCCTGGATTAACTGAGATGACCTTATAGTTTTTAATCTTTCATTCTGTTAATGTGGTATATCGCATTGGTTGATTTGTTTATGTTACACCAAGTACCCCAGGGAAAAATCCCATTTGGTCTTGGTGTATAATCTTTTTTATGTGTTGTTGAATTTGGTTTGTTAATATTTTTTCCCATATTATTTGTTTTGCTTACATTTCATCACCGTACATCTTTGCAGCATACAAAAGAAATCTTTCCAGCATGAATACACTGCATATTAGTCCTGTAAGAAGTATTACCATACATGTCTTCCTTAACACATAATTTTACACTTTTTTATCTGTTAAATATTTCGCTTTTATATCCCCCCCATTCCCTCTCTCCCATCCCTCCTTACTGCCTTCCCTCCTCCTACATTATCTCTAGTATCCACCTTTGCTTTCCATCCTCTTATACCTTCCAATCTTTCCGTTTCTGTCATAGAGTGCAGACATTCAGTATATATTAAGCGAGGACATACAGTGCTTCCCTTTAATAGTCTGGCTTGCTCCACTCAGCATTAAATCTTCCATATTCATTCACTTTCTATCAAATGCCAGGGTCTCACTGTTTTTTATGGCTGAGTAATATTCATAGTGTATATGTGCCACACTTCTTCAATCTATTTATCTGTTCTTGAACATTTGGTTCCATGTCTTAGCAATTGTGAATAATGCTGCAAGAAATACGGATGTGCAAGTATTTTTCCCACTGAATGAATTTCTATCTTTTGGGTAGATACCAGGGAGTGGAACTGCTGGGTCATACAGTAGTTGTATTTGTAGGTATTTGAGGAATCCTTGTATTGTTCTCCACAGTGGCTGCACTAATTTACATTCCCACCAACAGTGCAGGAGAGTTCTCCTTTTCACCACACCTCACTAGCATTTATAATTCTTTGTTTTTTTAATCTCAGCCTTTCTGACTGGGTTATATGGTATCTCATTGTGGTTTTTATTTACATCTCCCTTAGGATAAGGGATCTGAGGATTTTTTATATGCCTTTTGGCTGTTTGCATGTATTCTTGGAAAGCTGTCTATTCAGATTGTACCATCTGTTAACTGGATTATTTTTTTCTTTCTCGGAATATTCTGGTTATCAGTCCCTTATCTGAGGCATGGTTTGCAAATATTCTCCCATTCCAAGGGTTGGAAACAGAACTCAGTTTGCTGATATCTTATGAAGTTTTTTCATCTATGTTTATCAGAGATATCAGCCTACAGTTTTCTTTTTCTTCCCCCTTCCCCACCCCTAGTGACTTTGCTATCAGGGTGATACTGCCCTCATTATGTGAGTCTAGAAATATCCTCTCCATTTACATTTTTTAAAAAAGGTTAGGAAGAATGGATATTAATCCTTCTCTGAAATATTCAAAGGATTCGGCAGAATTCAGCAATGAAGCCATCTGGTCCTGGGCTTCCTTTTATTGGGAGATATTTTTTTTAATTACTATTTCAATTTCCTCATTTGTTCTTAGTCTATTCAAACTTTCCATTTCTTTTTGGTTCAGTCTTGGTACATTGTACTTTCCTAGGAATTTATCCATTTCCTCTAGCTTATCCAATTTGATGGTAAATAATTGTTCATAAAAATCCCCTATGATCCTTTTTCTTCCTGAGGTACCTGGAGTGTTTCTTCTTTCATTTCTGATTTTATTTTAATCTTTTCTGGGTATTTTTTGTTTTTAATGGTTTTATCTTTTAACTTCATAATAGCATTAAAGCAATTTACCTACCACTGTTACACTTTTCTTTTTTTGCATATATATATATATTCTCCTTTACCAATAAGTTTCATATTTTATGTGTTTGTATTGCTGTTTAGCTTCAACTTGAAAGATTCCCTTTAGCATTTCTTCTAAGGCTAATCTAGTGGTAATATAGAAGTCCTTATCTCTTCTTCATTTCTAAAGGATGGGTTTACTGAATATGGTCTTCTTGGCTGACAGGTTTTCTTTCCCCTAGTACTTTAAGTATAATCATCCCACCCCTTCTAACCTACCAGGCTTATGGTAAATAAATAAATATTTTTTTTGCTGAC
This sequence comes from Tupaia belangeri chinensis, assembly GCF_000334495.1. Lineage (NCBI taxonomy): Eukaryota > Metazoa > Chordata > Mammalia > Scandentia > Tupaiidae > Tupaia > Tupaia belangeri. The sequence goes on along the minus strand of NW_006159834.1, from coordinate 2,185,966 downwards.
AGTATTATGGAGGTCTCCTTTTTCTCTTGCTGCTTTCAAAATTATCCCTTTGTCATCAAATATTGACAATTTATTTATAAAGTCGCAGTGTGGGTCCTTTTAGTTTCATCCTGTCCACAGATATTTGTTACATTATTCTTTACATATGTCTGCAATATAAACTTTTAAAAATTTATTCCTTTCCCAGATTTGGGAATATTTTCAGCCATTCTGTCTTTGAATAGGCTTTTCATTTCTGTCTTTCCTCTTTCTTCAAATCCAATAATGAGTATATTTTTCCATTTAGTGATGTTCCGTAAGTCCCTTAAATGATCTTTACACTTTTTACATTTTTTTCTTTTTGTTCCTCTGATTGAACAACTTCCTGTTTGCTAATCAAACTATATTCTGATTGATTTGGTTTGCTGTTGAATTCCTCTATATAATTTTTCAGTTCAGTTCAGTTATGGTATTCCTCAACTATATTTCTGTATGGTATTTTTAATATTTTTGATCTGTTAAAATTCTCATTTCGTTCATGCAATATTCACTTGATTTCGATTTCACTAAGGCTGGCTTCTAGAAATTTGTTTCATCATCTGGAACACTGTTCCTGTTTCATTTTCTATAACTCTCATTGCTGGTTTCTGCACAATAGACTAGCCAGTCTCTCTCCCAGTCTTATCAGACTGGTCATGTGTAAGAGATAAATTTCACCAATCAGCTTGGTCAGAGATTCCAAGTGTCTCTTGAAGCTTTTGTCCAAATTGTCATCTTTGTTCTTAGTGGGCCTTGAGAGATTAAAGCATGCCAAATTCTGTCAGTGACCCAAGACAGTACAGATATAAACCACTCTCTCAAAACACAGATGGACAAGTTGAGGTGTTAGATGTATGTTCCAGGTCCTTCTTTCCTCGGGGAGATGCTAGGAGCTAGAATTTCCCACTCGCTCTGTACTTAGCTGAGGAGAGGCTTTGTGAACACTCTCAATCAGATCACACAGCCTTTCAACCTACTTCTAGGATCCTAGCTTTCTCACCCCTCAGCTCTCACCTGCTCTTGCTTCTATCTCTGGAGTAAGCCAGGGAAAAGTGGTGCAGGGATAGCCAATGCACACATTCAGGTTCCCAGCAAACTGACTGCCTACTCCATCAACTGTCAGGTGCAAGTCAATTAAAGGCCTGACCCACAGGCAACAACTGGGAGTGTCAGGATATTAGATGTGCAGTCAAATCACTTCCAGGGAGAAATTGGAAGCTGAGGTTCTGCCTGCTTGCTCTGCATTAAAACAGTGAGAATAGCCACTGTCAAGGCTCACACACCCTTTTAAGTCCACTTCTTTGATCTCTGTGGTCTCAGGGGACTCTGGAATACCAAGTCCTACTCAGCTCCCAAAGTGACATCATTCAAAATCCAGTCCCTCAAGTAGCAGCTTTAAAAGTGGGGATGCTCATTTCTGAACAAACTCTAGAGAGAAGCTAAAAGACACTGTTATCACTGTAGTAAACTAAGGGTAAAAAGTATGAGCAGTGCCTACACACCTATTTATGTTTCCCGGAAGTCTGTTCATTAACTACTTGCCACATTGGCTCTCAGATGTAGGTTAGTTAGAAGCCTGACCCTCCAGCAGCAACTGAGACAGCTTGTAGACAAACCTGTTCCGGGAAGAAACTGGGATCTGGAAGTGTCTGCCTGTTTTTTTCTGTACTGTACCTGGAGAATATCTCCTGAAAGTGCTCAGGCTCCTGTTTAAACCCACCTCTGTGCTCTCTGTCATCTAGGAGGACTCACAAATGCAAAGACTCACTGACTCCCAGAGCTGGATGATTTAGGAGACAGTCTCTCATGCAGGAGCTATAAAAGATGGAGTGTGCAATGTGTGCAAATTCCTTCTGGAGAGAAGCTGGAGACCTGGTTTTATTGCTGGAGTCAGCCAGGGGAAGAAGGTATGTTTCCTGTTTTAGAAAATACCAAAAGTAAGCCAATCAGGTGGCATGGTGGTTAAGATGGTTGGATTCCACATGGCTGACTGCATGGTTCAAGTCTTGGACCCAGAGGCTTGAAAAGTATACCAGGCACATGTGTATGCATGCAAAAACCCTGAGAGAAAAATAGAGAAGGGATTTCTGCCTGGTCATCCTCACTGGGGGGGTAGAAGGTGCTTTCTCACTCCCTGCCTCAACCCCAGAGCCATCTCTCTCCAGCAAGCTCATGTGCCCTATAGCAATTTTTTTTTAATAAAGAAAATAACCAAAGGAAAATTCTGTTCTTTAAATACACAGATATTTGTTACATTATTCTCTACATATGTCTGCAAAACAAACTTTTAAAAATTTATTCTGAGATTTTAAAATGTTAATGAAGAACAGATTAAGACCTAGCTCAAAATTGAATGGATATGTGATACACATCACGATGAGGAAGAAACTCTCACAGAGACTATAGAACCCTTGGAATAGCAGTTCTAAATTAGATTTCGTACAGGGTCACCAGAAGTACTCTCTAAAAATAACAAGCGAGTTCCCCTAACAGTCCCCTAATAGATTCAGAAGCTAGGAGCAAAAGTATGTTTTAAGAAGTGTAATTCTAATCCACATACCACGTTAAGAACAACTTCACTGGGCCATGTACAGAATAAGGAGGTGAAAGAAATAACTCTCAAGGTTGGAAAGGATGAAGTAATATGTTATAGTCTGGCCCAGTTCTCTTGGTCTTAACTCACAAGATAAAAGAAGATAAAATAAGTGCAAGAATGTACAGAGGAACTCCAGATTCTTGAGAATAATGGCACTATCCTGGATAAGAGTTCACATAATTAGAGATAACAGCAAAGCAATTAATCCTAGCTAAAGAACAAAATCTATCTTAAACTAAAATGGAATGAGCAGTTAAAGTTATATGTGGGCTTTTTGGTGTATAGAGCAAAATAAAGTACATTAAAAAGTTTTTTAAATTTTTTTATTGCCAAAGGCCACATGTGATCGTCGGAGAGAAAGAACCACCCTCCCTCAGTGAGTGTGGTCACTTTGAAATACTTTTTCTCCATCCCGTCAGGACGTGGGGCATGCACATACACATGCCTGGCATGTTTTTCAAGCTGCCAGGGCCAGACTTTGAACTTCTGTTGGCCATGTGGGGTCTGGCTCCCTATACACAGGGCTTAGCCACTGTGCTACAAAGTTGGTCCCATATAAAAAGCTTTGAATTTTTTTTTCTTGAAGCAGAATTTGTTGAACCTTGAATTAGTTAAATAACACTATATAAGAATTGAGTTTATGAGGCAGAAAAGTCTTTAATGAATACCTGACTTGAAGTTTTGAAATAAATCTTGATCAAAATATCATGCCTATCATTGACTAGCTGTAAAATCTTGTTGAAGTCACTTAACCTTATAAGCTTCCGTTTCTTAAGCTTTTTCTTCTTTTTTTAATTTAATCTTATTTTATACATTTAATCACTATACATCACTTAGCTTGTAAGTTGAATTTAACCAACATAACACTTCATACCAGTCAAGGATATAAAACACATTAACATCAATAGACAATAAATCCATTTCTGTGTCCCATAAACATATTGCCTTTCTATTTGTCTCCTTGATTCCTTTCCTTACACTCTCCCCTTTCACCCAATCTCTTCCCACATTATTTCCAGTATCCACAACCATTTTCTTACTTTTTCTTTTTCTTTTTTAAATCTAGTACAATCATTTTTATTTATTCTGAATACCACTATGGGTGCATAATAAAGTACTAATGTATAGATAAAATATGTATTTTTGCATGATTGCAAACATTTCATGCAGTAAATACTAACTGACTATGGGAACAAGAAAAGACTGAGGAATAGGATTCCCAAGACTCACACAGACAGAAAAAGGGGATTACTTGTGCTGGAGAACTGGTTGAGGGTAGGTCGTTAAGTGAGGAGTGGCTGAATATATTTTCGATCAGCAGCATCTTTTTCCCCCCACTCTGTCGTGGTATACCAGTCCATAATCCATTCGTCTTGTTTTGTTTACATGCAGTTTTGTCTGTTAAATGTTTTGTGTCTATGCAGCTCCCCGACCCTGCCCCTCATTCCCCGTGCAGTCTCTGGTATCTAGTTTGCCCTCTTTATTTCTATATCTTCAAATCTTTCCATTTTTGTCAAGGAGTGCAAACATTTGGTAAATGTTAAGCAGCGACACGCTGTGTTTGTATTTCATACTCTGACTCATTTCACTTGGTATTAAATCTTCTAGATTCACTACTTTATAACAATTAATGCGATTTCACTGTTCTTTATGGCTGAGTGGTATTCCATTGTGTATGTGTCACATTTTCTTAATCCAGTCATCAGTTTTTGTGCACTTAGTTTGAATCCACAACTTAACTATTGTAAATTTTTTGAGGAATCTCCATATTGTTTGCTACAGTGGCTGTGCTAGTTTACATTCTCAACAACAGTGCAGCAGAGTTCCCTTTTCATCACAACTTCGCCAACATTTGTTGTCTGTGTTTTTTTTCTTTTTAACCTTAGCCGTTCTAAGTGGGTGATACCTGTTGTGGTTTGATTTGCATTTCCCTCATGACCAAAGATGCTGAACATTTTTTCAAATATTTTATAACCATTCGTATATCTGTCAGAGTTGTCTATTCAGACTTATTTCTCTTTTATCCTTTTTTTTTTTTTTTAGTTTTTTGCCGTAGGGTGTGTACACCTGCTGAGGACTTCACGGTAGTGGCTGGGTGGAGGCAGATGAGTTCCTCTGGGGAGTATGGAGAGATCAGCCAGATCAGAAGACCAAGGAAGAGGTTCTGGGGTACTGACCTCATCTTTTTATGGTGGGACAGAAAGGAGACCTTCTGCCCCCCTCACCCTATAGGGGCTGCCAGTTGCACTCTCCTGCTCCTAGCCTCTGCGTGTTTCCCATCCTAAGAGGAGGCAGGCAGGGGGCGACTGTTTCTCAATCCCAACCCCTCGGCAGATGGCTCATTCTCTCCATAACCATTTTCAATGCTTCTATGGCCTCTAATCTTTCAGTTTCAACCATAGAGTGCTGACAGTCGGTATATGTTAAATGAAGACATACAGTGTCTCTCTTTCATAGCCTGACTTGCTTCACTCAACAGTAAATCTTCCATATTCATCCACTTTCGATCAAATGCCAGGGTCTTGTTTTTTATGCCTGAGCATTATTCCATAAAGTATATGTGCAATATTTTTTCAATCCATTCATTTGTTTCTGGACATTTGGTTTGGTTCCATGTCTTAGCAATTGTAAATAATGCTGCAAGAATCATAGATGTACAAGCACTTTTCCGACTGAGCATTCTCCTGTTCTTTGGGTAGACACCCAGGAGTGGAATTGCTGGATCACATGGTAGTTCTATTTGTAGCTTGTTGAGGAATCTCCATATCGTTCTCAACAGTGGCTGGAACAATTTACATTCCCACCAGCAGTGTAAGGGAGTTCCCCTTTCACTACATCCCCGCCAACACTTATCACTTTTTGTTCTTTTAATCTTCACCATTCTGACTGGGGTTAGGTGGCATCACATTGTGGTTTTGATCTGCATCTCCCTTATGATGAAGGCTGTTAAGCATTTTTTCATATGCTTTCTGGCAGGTTGTATGCCTTCCTTAGAGAGTTGTATGTTTAGTTCATTTTCACATCTTTTAATTGCTTTTTTTGTTTGTTTTTTGTTGTTGCTGTTTTCATATAAGTCACTTGAGTTCCCTGTGTATTCTGGTGATCAGTTCCTTATCTGAGGCATAATTTACAAAAATATTTTCCCATTCCAAGGGTTGTTGATTCACACTAACTACTGTGTCTTTTACTGTGCTCCTCAGCTTTGAAATAGGGTAAACACTAAGGACAACACTAAATACTGTATCATATTAAAAAGCAAGAAAGCAATTGAAAACCACTGGTTTTGTAAAAAACGGACATAGAAGCTAATAGTCTCTCAATTACTGAAAATTAAATATGTTAGGTAACAACAAGAATAATGACTGAAACATATGTAATATGTTTAACTCTATTCACTCATAATGACAAATTTAAACAATCATTGGTCCTCCAATAGTGACCATTAGAAAATGCTAAATAACAATGCATCATTCTGAAAAGCAACTTAAAACTTCAAGTATTTATCTTGTCCATCTATATGAAATATACCAAAGTCCTAACAGTAACCAGAGTTGCATATATTTCAACTAATAAACAAGTTAGAAAATTATAAAATATCACCATTTTGTAAGCCTCTATTAAACAACTAAATCTAGATTTTGATCATCAATAGCAACCACTATGAGGAAAGGAAGAGACACAATGTGCCTCCCAATGCAAGTATATAAGACCACCTAAAGAGTAGTCTTCTAAAAGAATTTAAGAGTAAACAAAAAGTTTTCTTTCTCAATATTCAGTTAACCTTAGCTTGCTATAACTTTTTTTACTTTATAAACTTTAAAATTTTTAAACTATTTTACTCTTTTGTAATAACACTTAGCTTAAAACACATGTTGTATGGCTACACAAAACAAATTCTTTCTTTATATCCTTTTTCTATAATCTTTTTCCCAATTGTGTGTGTGTGTGTGTGAGAGAGAGAGAGAGAGAGATAGGGTGAGCATTCACCAAAGATAGAGAAATACAGAGAAGGAAAGTGAGATATCATACACCGGAGAGGATGACTACACTACAATCCCTTTCACTCCATCCTCCTCTTGGGATTTTGGGCATGCACACACATGCACTTGTGATTTTCAAGCCAAAGGCTCTGGGACTCAAACTGAGCAGTTGGCCACATGGGAGTCAATGCCTTAACCTCCACACCACCTGCTGGCCCCAAAATTATTTCTTTTAATATTTTTACTTTTTAAAATTAAGACACAATATATGCATTAGCCTAGATGTACACAGGGTCAAGATTACCTAGTATCACTGTCTGTTACTTCCACATCATGTCCTACTGGAAAGGCTATTATGAATGAAACAACTAAAGATTAAATCAAGCGTGTGTGCACGCGCGTGCACACACACACACACACACACACACACACACACAATGATCAAGATGCACAGTAAACATAAAATATATGGGGCTACTGCCAGCCTAACATGGGACATTGTCTTACTGTAAACTCTTTTTATATAAATTAGGGTACACTCTAAATAATGATAAAATGTATAGTAAATACATAAACCAGTAACAGTTATTTTTTATAAGTATTATGTACTGTATAAAAGTACTATATGTTTACACAACTGGCAGCAAAAATTTGTTTACACTGTCACCACCACAAACATGTGTTGTGCTACAATGTTAGAATGGCTATAACATCACTGTCATAGAAATTTTTCAGCTCCATTATAGTCTTATGGAATCATCTTCATATATGTCATATATGCAATCCATCACTGACAGAAATGTCATTACATGGTACATGACTGCAATTAAATGATGTAACCTTTTGGATAATATTAATGATTACACATCTGGAAGCCAAAAAGCCTGTGTTTCTGAAATTAAAATAAAGTAGTCTCAACAATGTAACAGCCATAATATCAAAGATTCTGCTGCCTCATGAAATTTTTGGAAGAGGGAAGACTTATCAATATGTAAAATACATCTGACATCTTACCTGATATCTTGAAAGAACCTGCACCCAGTAATCTATCATCTATACTAAATTATTAGTTATAAAGTTAAAAGAAACAAGAAATAGGGCTATACATTTTAGAAAGATTTCCAACAATGAACACTGAAACAAAAGGGGTTCCCCGATCAACCCACACCTTTCAACTCAGTTTTGGTGGTAGAATTCTTGCTAATATTATGCTTTATTGGTTATGATGAAAAAGAACCTTTTTGAGAAAAGTAAATTTAAAAAATAAAGGCCAAAAAAAGGAAAAATAACCCTTTTGTTCTTAAGCCCCTACATATTTTTCTATCATCATCTAAAATCTTGTCATTTATCACTGACTTAGACAAAAAAAAATTGATTTTTTAAAATCTTCAATTTGTTTTTAAAAAACTGACCTGTAGGTTTTCTAAATCTAATCTTTATTCCACAGTAAAATGCTGCTCTGATGTCTCCTACACATACATGTAAGGAAACATGTAGCCTGTGCTCCCATGACTATCCCCAGGCCCTTTGCCACCACACAGCCTTTGATGCCCCTTTGTCTGGAATACAATTCCTTATGTCTTCCTCTGTTTTGAGTTTTCCTTGACATCTCCACTCAGACCTCACCTCTGAAAGAGGGCTTCCTATCCTGATCTCCAGAACTAGGTACATTTTTTTTTTTAATTTAAACTTCCATATCCTGGTACCCCTCCCTCCCAGTATTTTTTTTCCTATGATGCCTTGCATTGCTAGATTGACTATAAAACCCCTGAGGATAGAGACTACACAAACTTCTGTTCATCATTCTACCTCCAGACATTAGTGAAACTATTTGGAACTTAGCGTGAGTTTATTAAGTATCTGTTAAATAAACTACTGAATGACACAAAAGCATTGGAAAATGGCCACCAACATAAGTGGCTCCTGAATTTTATGGCAATATTAAAGTGAATCCAAATCAAGAGAAGAAAAGTATCCATGTCATCTCTTTGCTAAATCTATGAACTCTCCAGATCCAGACTCAAAATAATGAATCCCAGAAATTAGTAGTCTCTGATTTTTTAATTAAAGAGTAAAAGGACGGTGACAACTACTATTAATATATACCACTGTATTTCAAAATACGAGAAAGCATCTGACATCTTTAAATATTTTTTAAATGCGTTCAAAATGTATGTGCCGGGCCAGCCCATGGCTGAATCCTACATAGGCAACTGTGGGATTCAAGTCCTGGGCCTGGTGGCTTGAAAAATATGCCAAGTGCATGTGCTAGAGAGCCCAAAATCCCAACGAAAGGAAGAAATGGAGAAGGGGCTATGGCGTGACCATTCTCTATGGGGGTGGGGGGTGCTTTCTCACTTTTCCTCTTTCTCTGTCTTTCCATCTCTCTCTAGTGAATGCAAGCACCATGTGGCAAATTTTTTAAAAATGTGTATGCAAAGATAGGAATGTATTCATTCTACTATAACTAGTTATCTACATCAACATATCATCATTTTGTGTAAGCTCTCCAAATGTTTTCTTTTTGGTTAAGAAAGACCCTTAGAACATACTGCTCTTACTTTAGCCATCTATCAACAAACTGCTATGTTACTCCAGGCCACAAAAAACTAAATGAGCTGATTAGGGGCACACTGACTACAAGTCATGCCAGGTAGAGCCTGATACATGGCATAATAACTAATAATGCCTAATTTACTTTTCATCATAGGAAAATGTGGTGTTCTGCACAGATGTGTTTTCTAAATAATTGCAAAATATCTTTGACATAATTGAATACTTAAGTATTTTTAGTTACTGAGTAGTAATTCAATTAGAAATGACTGATAGGCAAACTCTTCTGCCACAATAAACAGCTCTAGGAGGTTTCTATATTTTAATTCTTTATGAAGTTTTGCCTTCTACGTATCTGTCATCATGACTCGTTACAGCTTGTGTGCTCCTAATCACTTTCTTTTATTTTCTGTAGGCTGAAATATAGCAAAAATTTGTCAGCAGATACCTAACTTCTAGAATAGTTTGAGTTCTAGTTGTTAGGAGACAATTCTCCATGCATCTCTCATATTTCCACACACATCTCAACATTAATAGTCAATATACTCCAGGACAATTTTTTCAAGATTTGTAAAATCAAGTGGCCCAAGAAAGATTTATTTCTTCTTCTACAATATGTATGTTCTCAGATAGTAAATATAAAGACATCCCTCTTCCCCAGAGCAATTCAAAAGTAATAAAGATAAAAATGCCTACCTACCCTTCCCAGGGTAGAATTACTACTTTCCAGTTTAATAAAGGTAATCTGTCTTTCTCTGGACATAATGGCGGTCAAGTCCGCCAGCAGCTCTTATAATAAAAAATCACAGACTACACAGTTCTCTATAATGTACCCCCAACTACGTGCGGACAACACCTGACCCTATTCACACTGTCTCAGGGAGTCGGAAGATCAGGGAACCAGAGCCAAGATTGCTACATTACACCGTCTAACTCTGTTGGGGTTTATTGTCTCCTTGTTAACCAAATCTGTGGAAGAGTAGCACGCCAACCTAGCAGCTGTCACACTATTACCAGTCACAACTCTACAGAACATTTTATTGAAATGTAATGGATAAAATACAAAAATGTCTTTACTTCCTCTTCACTTCTGAAGAATATTTTTTCTGGGTATAAAATAAGTGGGAAGTTGTTTTCTTTCACCATTTTAAAATTATCATCCCATTGTCTTCTTCTCATCATTTCTTTTGAATACTCATCTGAGGGTTATTTTTGTTTCCTTAAAGGTAGCGGTCTTTTTCTCTGATCACTTTTTTTATTTTAAAGAATATTTACTGATTTTTATGCATCATTCCACATGTTAAACTAATCTTTATGATGAGAGAAAAGGAGAGAGAGAAAAGAGAAATGCATTTGTTTAATGCTAGAGGGCACTTGTATGAATTAGAGAGAGAAAGCACGCCCAATGAGAACCTGGTCATGCTACAATTCTTTTTCTTCCAATTCTCAATCTCATTATGATCCTAGGTATGAATGCACATGCCAAGTGTGTTTTTCAAAGGGACTCAAATCCTGGTCAGCTACGTGGAAGCTGACACAGCACTTAGCTACAGTACTATAGAGCTGGCCTGAGAAAGATAACTTTTAACAAGGTCTCACCTCTTGGCAATCCTCCTGCTCCAGCCTCCCACTTGGCTAGGATTTTAGGGGCACAACATAATGTCTGATGTGTCTAAATTGGTCTGGGACCTGAACTTGAGCCACCTATGTGTCCCCAACAACATGGAACAGCATGCTACCACTTATGCACTGTGGTTAGGTCTCTGACTACTTTAAAAAAAAATTTTTTTTCCGGACCAGCAGTTAGCATAATGGCTATGTCGCTGAACTCCCACGTAGTCGACCACAGTTCACGTCCCGGACCCAGTGGCTTAAAACTCACACCGGGCGCGTGTGTGTGTGTGTGTGCCCAAGATCCCGAGAGGAGAATGGAGGAGAAGGGATTGCAGCGTGACCATCCCCCCTGGGGGGTGATTTCTTGCTTTCTGTCTCTATGACTCTGTCTGGCTGGCGAGCGTGCGCACCCTATAGCGAAAACCTCTCAAAAGAAAAAAATTTTTTTTTTGTATGTGGTATTTAGTAATTTTAACACAACAGTGCTTTGATGTGGTCTACTTTGTGTTTATTCTGCTTACATTTTATAGTTTCTTGAATTTGTATGTTGATGTCTTTTGTCACTTTTGGGAATTTCACCCTCCATAGAATTGGCTCATGCACAATCCTCTACCTCCAGTCCTCTAGCCTATCAGGTCTTCAGCAATCATGCATATGTCCAGCTTGTTTCAGGCTGTCTAGTCAGCAATTCAAACCACGATCACCATATGGCATCTGCATTCTCTTGATCAACACATTACTAATATCCCATGAAGCTGGCCCCAGTATGATTTCTTAATACCTAAATACAATGTGTGATATTCAAATCACTGTAATTAGCATATATATCATAATCTCAAACATACATCATTACCTGTGTTGGGAGTATTCAAAATTCTTTTTAGCTATTTTGATACATAAATTATTGCTAACTATACTTACCCTACCATGCTATAGAACATTAGAACTTGTTCCTTTTATCCAGTTATAAGTTTGTATCTATTACTCATCATCACCCTATCCCTCCCACCCTCCTACACTTCTAAACCTTGAGTAACAACTATTCTACTCTATACCTCTATGAAGTTAACATTTCCAGTTTCTACATAGAAATGAGAAAATGTGATTTCTCTCTCTTTTTAAAATTTATTTTATTTATTATTATTGTTCAATTTGATCAGAGAAAGAAAGCAAGCCACAAGATCAAGGACTCAAACCAAATTCAGCCATGTAGGAGTTCAGCTATTTAACCACCACGCGACCTGCCAGCACTGTCTCGCTTTCTTTTATTGTCAGAGGGTGTGTGTGTTCCCCAGAGAGAAATGAAGAGAGACAAAAAGAGATAAAGCACTCTCAGTGAAGCACAGTTGGTTGCAATACCTTTTCCTCCGTTTCTTCATACTGTCAGAACTTCAGGCATGCACACGCATGCGTCCAGCATGTGTTTTTCAGGCCACCGGAGCCAGGATGTGAATTGTGGTCATCTATGTGGGATCTAGCTACCAAAAACACAACACTTAAGTCTTGCACTACCAGTAAAAGGATTCCCCTTTCTCCACATCCTTACCACCACTTGTTGTCTCTTTTTGATAATAGTCATTCTAACTGTGTGGGTGACCAGATACCTCACTGTGGTTTTGATCTGCATTTCTCTCATGATAGTAATGCTGAGCATTTTTAATATATTTGTTGGTCTTTATATATCTTCTTTGAAGAACTATCTGGGGGCTGGCAGGTGGTGTGGTGATTAAGGTGCTAGACTTCCACATGGCTGACCGTGGTTTCAGTCCCAGACCTGGTAGCTAGCTTTCCCACTCTCTCTTTAACTCTCTTTCTGTCTTTCACTGGTTAAATGTAAATAATAATAAATTAAATTAAATAATTCTTTAAAGAAAAAAAGAACTGTCTGTTCAGATTGCCTATTTTTTTCTCAAATTATTTTGATTCTGTTATCGTTGCTGCTGAGTTTCTTTAAAATTCTGGTTATTACTAATGGTTTACAAATATTTTCTCCCATTTTGGAAGTTGTCTTTTCACTCTGTTGATGATTTTCTTTGTTGTACAGAGCTTTTAGTTTTATATAATCTCATGTTTATATTTTTGCTTTTGTTATTTGTATTTTTGATGTCTTATCAAAATACTCTTGGCCCAGACTAATGTCCTACAGTATATCTCCCAAGTTTTAGGACTTACATTTACGTCTCTACTCCATTTTGAGTTCACTTTTGTGTATCGTGGAAATAGGGGGTCTAATTTCAGTCTTCTACAAATGAGTGACTAATTTTACAAGCTCCATTTATTGAAGAACTGTCCTCTCCCCAATAAATATCCCAGGTAGTGTTGTCAAAAATCAGTTAACTGTATATACATAAAGTTATTTCTGGTTTGATTTCAGTGTAAAAAATTGTGAAATCCATGCATAACTTTTTCATAATACACATTTCCCACAAACTTCTTAAAGACTGCTTGTGTATTATGAAGTCGGACAGTGTGATCTTCAGCTTTATCTTTTTTTTTTTTTTTCAAGATTGCTCTGGTTATTCAAGGTCTTTTGTGGTGCTATACCAACTTTATGATTATTTTCCCTATCTATTAAGAATGTTATTGGCAGGACCAGCAGGTGGCATGGAGATTGGGCGCTGGACTCCTACATGACTGACCACAATTTAAGTCCCAGACCTGGCAGCTTGAAAATCATGCAGGGCATGTGTACGTGTGTGCCCGAAATCCAAGGAAAAGAATGGAGGAGAAGGGATTCAGTGTGGTCATCCACCCAAAGGGAGAGGAGTGATTTCTCAGTTTCCCTCTCTCTGTCTCTTTCTCTCCATCAAGTGCATGCACCTTATGGAAAAACCTTAAAAAAAAAAAAAGTTATTGATATTGATAGAAATTGCACTTAGGGCCAGCAGATGGCATGGTGGTTAAGGCACTGGACTCCCACATGGTTGACCATAGTTTGAGTCCCAGACCTAGAGGCTTGCTTTCCTACTTTCCCTTTCTTTCTCTGTCTCTCTATGGTAAAATGAAACAAATAATAATGATGATGATGATGATGTTAAATTAAATAAAGTAGTTCTTAAAAAAAAAAAAAAGAAATTGCATTTAGTCTGTATATATCTTTGGGTGGTATGAAATTTTTAACAACATTAACTCTTCCGAATCATGAACATGTATTTCCATTATTTTGTGTCCTCTACTTCTTTCATCACTTTTTTACAGTTTTCAATGCTGACATTTTCCACTTCCTCAGTTAGATTTAGTCCTAAGTATTTCTTGTAGCTATTGTAAATGAAATTGCTTTCTTGTCTTCTTTTTCAGCTAGTTCATTATTGGTATCTAAAATGAGACTGAACTTTGTATGCTGATTTTGTATACTGCCACTTTACTCAAGTCATTTATTAGTTCCAACTGTTTTTTGGTGGAATATTTAAGTTTTTCTATATAGTAGAGCATATTTGCAAACAGACAATTTGACCTGTTCTTTCCAATTTGGATTCACTTTCTCTCTCTTGACTAATGGCTTGGTTTAGAACTTCCAGTTCTATGTTGAATAGGAGTGTTGACAGTGTACATCTTTATTTTGTTCCAGTTCCTAGAAAAATATTTCAAATTTCCTCATGCAGTATGATGTTAGTTGTGGGTTTGGTATAAATGGCTTTGCTATGTTTTAACTGCTTGACTTCCATATCTATTAATTGAGTTTTTATCATGAAGAGATAATGCATTTTATCCAATGATTTTTCTGCACTATTAAGATAATCATATGGGGGTCAGCAGGTGGTATGGTGGTTAAGGGTGCTGGGTTCCCACATGGCCAACTGTGGTTCAAGTCTCAGACATGGCAGCTTGCTTTCTCACTTTCCTTTCTCTCTCTCTCATTCTGTCCTTCTCTGGTCAAATTAAAATACACAAAAATAAACTATTAAATATAAAAAAAGATAATCATATGACTTTGGTCCTTTTTTTGTGCTGATGTGGTATATCGTATTTATTGATATGTGTACATAGAACTATCTTTGCACCTCTGAGATAAATCCATTGGTCATGGTGTATCATCTTTTTGGTGTGCCTTTGGACTCAGTTTGTTAGTATTTTGTTGAGGATTTTTCCATCTAGGTTCACTGAGGATATTGGTCAGTTGTTTTCTTTTTTGTTGTTGTGTCATTGTCTGATTTTGGTATCGGAGTAATACTTATCTTGTAAAATGAGTTTGGGAGGATTGTATCCACTTCGATTTTTGTAATAGTCTGAGAAGAACTGGTGCTAATACATCTTGAAAAGTTTTATAGAACTCAGAAGTAAACCCATCCAGTCCTGAGGTTTTCTTTCTTAGGAGATCTTTGGGGTTTTGTTCTGTTTTTTACTCTTTAACCTCATTCAGTTGCTGTTGGTCAGGTTTTCTGTTTGGGTTTTTGTTTTGTTTTGTTTTGTCGTTTGATATTTACCCTCAATCGATTGCTATTGGTTCAGGTTTTGTTTCTTCCCAGTTCTATCTTTTTGGATTGCATATGTCCAGGAATTTATCTATTTCCTCTAGATTTTTGCAATCTGTTGGAGTATAGTTGCATATTACATTCCCTAGTGATCCATTGTATTTCTGTGGTATCAATTTTAATGTCTTCATTTAATTTCTGATTTTACTTACTTGGGCCCTCTCTTTTTTTCCCTATGTTAATCTAGCGAATAGCCTGTTGAATTTTTATCTTTCAAAAAAAAAAAAAACTTTCATTTTATTGCTATTTCGGATTTTATAGTCTCAATTTATTTACATCTGTTTTGATGTTAATTATTTCTTATACTAATTTTCAGTTCATATTACTCTTGATTTCCTAGCTCCTTAAGGAGCATCATTAGGTTTTTGATTTTAAAACTTTCTGTTTTTTGAAGTAAGCATTTATTGCTATAAACTTCCTTCTTTTTTTTTTTTTTTTTTTTTTTTTTTGCTCTATTCTATAAGTGTTTATATGTCATTCTAGTCCATCCTGTTGCTAACAATATCTGACTCTGGGTATTTATAAATATAGAGGTTTTATAAAAATAGAGGTATACTCAGCTCATGGTTTAGAATGTCAAGACCCTGAGTCCACACCTGGTGAGGGTCCTCTCACTGTATCACAATGTGGTAGAAGGCAGAAGAACATGTATCTGTATCCATTTGCCTTTGTCTTATCCCCACTCCTTATAAACTCACCAGCAGTCAATCATGGTGGCCCACCCTGATGACCTGAATTCCAATCCCTTCCCAAAGGCCTCATCTTTCAACATCACAGTTGGACCAAGTTTTCACCCTCTTGTCTGATGACAACCAAATCTCAACACATGAATTCTGGCAGACACATTCAAACAACAGCAATTTTGGTTTTATTATCATTTCCATTTACTTCAAGACATTTTAAAATTTCTCTCTTAATTTCTTCACTGACCCAGGGATTCTTCAGGAGCATACTGTTTAATTTCCATGAATTTGTATAGCTTCTATAGATACTCTTGCTATTGATTCTGGTTTTGTTTCTATTGTGGTCAGGAAAGATACTCGATATTATTTCCACTTTTCTAAAATTTTTTAAATTTTACTTTGTCATCTAAAATATGATCTATCCTGGAGAATTCCAAGTGCTAATGAGAAGAATGTGTACTCTGAAGCTGTTGGATTAAATGTTCTGTAAATGTCTGCTGGTTCTATTTAGTCTATAGTGTAGTTTAAATACAATGTTCCTTTTGTTGATTTTCTTTCTAGATATTCTGTTCAAAGCTGACAGTAGGGCATTGAAGTCTCCAACTACAACTATTATTGTATTAGAATCTCTCTCTCCCTTTATGTCTAATACTATTTGCTTTATATTGGGTTGTCAGGAAATTCATTTTTGAATAGAAAAACAAAGAAAAATACATCATGATTTTTCAATCTAATATAAATGCTCTATTTTTAGGTACATATCTATTAACAATTGTTATATTCTCTTGGTGAACCAATCTCTTTATAACTATAAAAGTACCTTCTTTATCTCTTTTTTTACTGTTTTTGTTTAGTTGGTTTTGCCATAGGGCACGTGTGCTTACTGGAGAGAGAGAGAAACAGAGAGTTTGGTTTATCTAATATTAGTATAGGTACCCCTGTTCACTTTTGGCTTCCATTTGCATGAAATTTTTCCTTCACATTCATTCTATATATGTCTTTTTAGGTTAGGTGCTTTTCTGGAGGGCAGAATATCATTTTATTTTGTTTTTAACCCGTTCAGCAGTCTATATCTTTTGGTTGGAGAATTTTATCTACTTACAGTGAAAGTTATACTAATAGATGCAGAAGTATCCCTGTTATTTTATTACTTATTTTCTGGTTGTTTAGTAGTTCCTTTGTTCCTTTCTTCCTCTTTTATTATTTACGTTGCAGTTTGGTGGTTTGCTGTAGTGATAAAGTTGATTACTTTCTCTTTCTCATTTGTGTGTCTGATCTACTGACAATTATTAAACTCTAGTGTGTTTTAATAACAGTAGTAATCACCCTTTCACTTCCAGAGATAGAACTCCAACTGTAAGTATTTATTGTGAAGTTGGCTCAATACTTTAGCTTGTCTGGGGTATTCTTTGTTTTTCAGTCTGAATATTTTTCACTGAAATAGCTCCCAAATTTAATAATCCTAAGATCAGTAAAATAACTAAGAGGTCTCCAGTTATAATTTTTTGTTAAAAAAAATCATCAATTTAGTGAGCCAGCAGGTTAAAGGAGCTGGGCACCCACATGGATGACTACAGTTTGAGTCCTGGTAGCTTGCTTTTTCTCTCTTTCTCCCTCTCTTTCTTCTGTCTGTCTCTGTCTCTCTCTGGTGAGCATGTGTGCCTTATAGCAAATTTTTAAAATCATAATAGTAAATAAATTTAAGTAAATAATTATTTTTAAAAATCATTAATTTAGTTCTTAATTTCAGGTATTATACTTTTAGCATTGAAATCACAATTTGGGGACCAGTAGATAGCATAATGGTTACATCACTAGACTTCCACATAGTCAACCACGGTTCAAGTCCCAGACCCAAAGACTTATAACCCATGCCAGGTGCATGTGCGTACATGCCCAAAATCCCAAGAGGAGAATAAAGTAAAAGGGATTGCAACTTAGCCATTAAACCTAGGGGGTTGTTTTCTTGCTTTCTATCTCTTTGTCTCTCCGGCAAGCACATGTGCCCTATAGCAAAAATCTCTCTTAAAAAAAAAAATCACCATTTAATTATTTTTTATAAGCTCCATTACCTGTTAAATTCTCTATCTCATTCCTCATTCTTCAACATATTAATCACAACTGGGACCAGCAGATGGCCTAGTGATTACATTGCTGGACTCCTATGTAGTCGACTACAGCTCAAGTCCCAGACCCAGTGACTTAAAATTCCTCAGGGTTCATGTGTATGTATGCCCAAGATCCCAAGAGGAGAATGGTTTACAGCATGGCCAACCCCCCCCTGGGGGTTGATTTCTCACTTTCTATTTTTCTGGTGAGTGTATATACCCTATAGAAAAAAATCTCTCACCCCTCCCCCCCAAAAAAAAAATCACAATTATTTTGACCTCTGATAAGTCAAATATCTTGATTAGTTAGGGGATCTGAATGTCTTTCTGGATTACAGTTAAATGCTGAGCATTTTATACTGAAAAATGTATAAACTCTGAACGATACTTTCTCCAGAGAGAATTTACTGTACTGTCCTGTAGTTTATTTTAGTTAATTTTATGTTGTCATAACAGAAGACCTAAGACTGAGTAACTTATAATAAACAAAAATTTGCTCCTCACATTTCTGAAGGCTAAAAAGTCCAAGATAAAATGGCTGATATCTCACAAGACTCCTTTTGCTGCATCATCCCACAGCAGAAGGCCTTAGCACAAGAAAGGAGAGAAAAAGAGTAAAAGAGGGTCAACCTCTCTCTTTTATAGTAAACCCACTGCTATATAAGAAACTCCATAGCAGTGGTTTTATTATAATCCATTCACCTACCTCACCTCAGGGTCTAATCACCTCTCATGTGCCCACCTCTCAACATGGCTGCACCAAGAATTAAATGTCAAAACACATGCTATTTTAAGGATACATTCAAACTACAGCATAGTTAAATAGTAGAACACCATGAGTCAATCAAAGAATTGAGAAATTTTGATGCTGGATTTAAATCTTTGTGAAGACTAATGTATTTCCCATTTGTCTTTATTCCTGAAAATCTGGAGTGTTTTCCAAGAGCCCTCTTTCTGGATAGTACTTCATCTCATTTTCTGTCTTCCTAATTAGCACCAGGAGACTGCCAAATCTAGCTTATATTTTTAGCTGCCACTTTCTACTTTCTTTTCTCTTACTTCCCACTTGCTTCCTGCGTAAACTCCTGTAGAGTTTAAAAACCAACAAATGTCCCAGGAAGAAAATCAGCACAGAATTCCAGGAATGCTTTTCTGTGTTTCTCTTTAACCAATATTCTTGACTCCTCCATCATTGACAACCTTGGCATTCATAAATTTCAATTTTCGTTTCCCTAACTCTGTGAGATTCCTAAAATATCTTAACAGCCATTTACCCTTCTTCCTTAACCACTTATATATCAAAAGATGCCTCCATGGAAAGGATTCCAGAGAATATCAGGTTAATATCAATGCACTTCCCTTTCTTAGAATCTTAATCCCTGTTGTCTTCTTCCTTTGGTTTCTCTCTAATCCCTTCAGCTATTTGACAATTATGTAATTTCTCCAGCTTTTATACTAGTTTCAATAGGATATTTACTCTTATACAAGCTACTCCAGTAGGGTCAGAAACAAAAATCTTCACCATTATTTTTTAGATTCTTAGTAAATTGGGCCAGCAGGTGGCATTGTGGGTAAGGCGCTGGACACTCCCGCATGGTTGACCACAGTTCGAGTCCCAGATCTGGTGGCTTGCTTTCTCACTTTCCCTCTCTCTGTATCTCTCTCTGGTCAAAATTTTAAAAATCAATGAATGAATACATAAATTTTTCAAAGTGGCTTTTATTTTTTTAAAAAAAGAGTTTTAGTACACTGCTGAATTATATTAAATAAGAAGAAAAAAATTAGTTATGTAATAATGAAATTCAATATAAATAATAGAATAGATTCTGTAAAATATGAAAAGTAGCTCCTCTAGCCTTCAGAATATCATATAAGGTTTTATATTTTTCTTTTTCTTTTTTTGGAGAGGTTTTTGCTATATGGCTTGTGTGCTCACCAGAAAGACAGAGACAGAAAGCAAGAAATCACCCTTCAGGAGGGATGGCCACACCGCAATCCTTACTCCTCCATTCTCCTCTCAGGATCTTGGGCACGCATGCACATGTGCTGGCGTGAGTTTAAGCCACCAGGTCCAGGACTCGAACCGCGGTCGACTACATGGGAGTTCAGCGACATAGCCATTACGCTAACTGATGGTCCCTAAAGTTTTATATTTTTCTGAGAGTTTAAATCAGAAGTTTGTAAACTTTGAGGGCACTTGTAAAATCTTTAAGAAAGATCATAAAAATTTAAAAGACATTAAAGAAGCGAATGAATGTTAAAGTGTCCAAATAACCCAACATGAAAAGATGAAAGAACTCAAAACCCAAAAGAGTTTAATTTGTATGTTTTAATTTTTTATTAAAATTTATATAACCTTAATTGCATAAATAGCTTGCTGTTTACTGGCTCATACTCTCAATCACAATGGAAAATGTCAACATGTTTGTTTCCATATAAGTATTTGATGCAAATTCAAGTACGATGTTCCTTAAAGTGATAATTTTGAAAATTTTAGAGGTTTTAGAAGGCATTAAAAAAAATGTTGAGATTGGCCATGTGTGGTTTTGACATTAAAACTAGTTATGGGTATTTCAAAGTTTATATCATTCTTTAAGAGTGCCATTTCAAACTAGTCAATCCTCATGTTCCCTGCTGACAGTAAAATGTTGGAAGACATTTGATGTAAGAGTTTCAAATGCCAGCAATATTTCTAAAGGTCACTATAAATTTAACAGGTATAGTTAGAAAACCTATTCTCATTCTAAATTACTTTATTGTATGTTTAAAGAAAGATTATAATTTTACTTTTATGAGTAAAAATAGTTCTAGTAAAAGCTACATGTACATTAAACACATAACTTTATAACATATGAGGGGGGTCTTCAAAGAGTTCAAGGGAAATGTGAATTATAGTAAAACTATGCATAAATTTAAAATTTTTATACCAATATAAATGCATAAGTTAATTCCATTTTCCCATAAACTTTTTGAGGTCTGCTTATATATGATAGATTTTTGATACTTTTAGCTAATATGTATTAAAAACTCTGTAGACTAGGCCAAATGATGCTATTTCTAACTTCAAATCCTTGGTTCTCAAGATTTGCTCCAGTGACCCAAGGGAAGTCCCTGATATCCCTTCAAAGCATCCTCAAGATCAAAATTATTTTCATAATAATCCTAAGACTTTGTTTACCTACTTGCCTCTTATATTCTCATGAATACTCGTATATTCTTGTATTTTTTAAACATTTCTCTGTTTCGAATACAGTAATTATTGATAGATATAACTCACACAAACAAAAGTTCTTTGTAGTCTTCAATAGTGTTAAGAATATAAAGAGGTTCTAAGGATAAAACATTTGAGAACCAGTGTCCCATAATCAGAGAAAATGATAAAACAAAAACATACTGCTACTTACATAAAATATTTTTTAATATCATAAAAAATAGTTACAAAATAACAATGTCCTAAAATGAATAAATCCTAAATATTTAAGTATATCAATCAAATGTAATAAATGTCTAAGTATACCAATCAAATATAATAAAAGTAAAAGCAAAGTTCATCAACCTAGCCCCGTGGCTTAGTGGTTAAGGGGGAGCAGGATTCCACATGGCCAACTGCTGTTTAAATTCTAGCCATGGTGGTTTGAAAAACACACCAGGTACATGTGTGTGCATGCTCAAAATTCTAACAAAATGTAGAAATGGAGAAGGGATTGCAGCATAGCCACACCCCATTGGGGGACACTTTCTCTCCTTCTCTCTCTGTTTCTCACTGACAGGAAAGAGCATGTGTCATTTGGCAAAAATTTTAAAAAAGAAAAATTCATCAATATTAAAATTTCTACCCTTGGGACCAGCAAATGGTGCAATGGTTATGTTGTTGGACTCATACGTAGTTGACCACAATTAGATTAGCAGACCCAGTGGCTTAATAGTCACCTTGGGTGAATGTGTGTGTGTATGTGTGCATATGTGCACACACCCAAAATCCCAAGAAGAGAATGGAGGAGAAGGGATTGTGGCATGGCCATCCCTCCTGGGGGTGATTTCTTGTTTTCTGTCTCTCTCTCTCTGCTTCTGTCTCTCTGGCAAGCATACACACTCAATAGCAAAAATCTCTCAAAAAAAAAATTTCTACCCTCATGGGATCAAAGATTTTCATGTTACTAATAGGCTCTTCTGTCACTTTCAAGTATTTCAATGAGAATCATAATGGTGGAAGAAATATATTATACAAGTTCCCTACAACATTATATTAATCCTTTTATTCTCTTTGACTACTGGCTAACTTGAAGCTCAATACCAGGAAAGATTTCAAGAAATAAAATTAATTTTATCTCAGACACAGAGCTTGAATGTTATCACAAAGACAATCCTTAAAAATCTTTGCTTAGGGGGGAACAGCAGTTAGCGTAATGGCTATGTCGCTGGATTCCCATGTAGTCAACCGCGGTTCGATCCCAGACCCGGTGGCTTAAACTCACGCCAGGGGCGTGTGGGTGCATGCCCAAGATTCTGAGAGGAGAATGGAGGAGAAGGGATTGTGGCATGGCCATCCACCCCGGGAGGAGATTTCTTGCTTTCTGTCTCTCTGTCTCTCTGGTGAGTGTACGTGCCCTGTAGTAAAAACCTCTCCAAAAAAAAACTTTGCTTATCTCCCCAGCTGGAAGTTTATCACCACTAAATAAAAGAAAATAAAAGAAGCCATGAAGAAAATACATACTTTTTAACAAAAAGTGGGGCATTCTCTTCTACTCATTACATTGTTTAAGCAAAGGATAGCTTCAGCTAAGAATATGTAAAGGGAAATCCAGCCCTTTGTTCTCATTATAATTTAAGAATCCTCATAATATATTTCTCTTGGAAACTTACATGAAAGAATATAAATTCACCACTGATTAGACCAGATTTAGGAAGAAGTAAATTCCTAGAATTGCTATTTCCATACCCTGGGAACACAGCCTCCAGATTTCTAAATAAAGAATACTAGATTTAGCCTGGCATGATGGTGCAAGCGGTAGGGCACTGCTGCACCGTGCTGGAGCCACATGGAAAGCTTGCGTTTGGCTCTCCAGCCAACCTTAACACACCAGGTGCCGTGGTGCATGCACATGTGCATCTACACCTATAAGCCAGTAACGGGGAGGCTGAAGCAGGCAAGACCATGTCAAAAGTGCCTCTCTTACTCTCTTAAAAAAAAAAAAAATACTAGACTCAAAACGTTGCTTTACAGTATTATGTGAAGAGTAACATTTTCATTTCATAAAACAGTTTTCTTGATTTCAATGTTCCAAATATACACAAGTAGCCTGCACTTGTGCTGACCCTGAACACTAATGAACAAAAGCACCTTGGTGGATAGAAGAGAGGCCAGAGTGCAAAGATAAATGTGCACAGTCAGTATCTTCCCATCACTTACACCCATGATGTTAAAATGAATATAATCAATCTGCTCTAACAAAAGTGCTTGCTACCACTGAAAGAAAATAGACAGTCATTCAAAGATAAAATCCAATGCTAAAAGTCCATATTTTGAAGACTATGATTTTTCTTTTAGTTAAATCAGACTGATTATTTATGCAAATTGCTAAGCTTTTAATATCTTCCATTTAAAATTTAATATCATATTTTATAAGGTATAATCCTATTTGAAGTCCATTAGAAGAAAATCTTGAAATACACTGTATTTATGATGTAGAACATCAATGATAACTGTATCTACTACATATTAGGTTTCTACTAATGTCTTTCAATATGCTATTAAACTCAATAATCTAAATGAAAATTTATTATCAACTTATGCCTAATTTAAAATTTGATTATACTGTAATCAAATTTTTTCAGATGTTCACAGCAATTATATTTTAAATATATATTAAATAATCTCCCTCTCCTCTAAAATAATATTTTTCCATAAACTGTTAACAATATGAATCTACATAAATAGCCTATTTGTGAAAAATATCCAAATATATCACCATTACTCAAAATATTTTCCTCACACCATAGTAAGTAAATTGGGATATGTGTCCTGGATGGAATGACTTTGCATGTCCTCCAGGTAGGCCCCAAGGGCAATGTTGCTAATAATGACCCATCTGTTCACTACTGGCAAACAGGAAACTTCTAATGAAGACAGATGTGGGTCACCCTGCACAAGCAGGCTGCAGGCTGTTAATGAATCCACGTAATGGTCACTACCTGCCACTCTTGACTGATTGATGATCTAAAAGGTTTAGTTTGAAAAGCAAAGATGAGTATTTCAGGTACTCATTAGTCTTACCAAGACAGTGTTTTCACCTTCTCCCACATGCTCACTCTTTACTACTTGTCTTTATCAATTCTTAGAAAATATTACTGTTATTTTTCATACTTATGCTTTTAAAATAACCTTGCTAGCTCTTTTGAGAAATTAATTCCTCCTGAATTTCTCTATTGACTGAGTCATGAGATATCAATTCCATATTGCAATACAGCAATACTATATGAATGAAACACAAATGGTATTATTTTCCTGTCATACCCCTGGTACTACATAACTAAATTTATAACCAATATCAATCTCTATAAAATGTTACTTTAACAATATGATTATACGGGACCACCAGTTAGTGTAATGGCTATGTCGCTGGACTCCCATTTAGTAGACTGTGGTTCGAGTCCCAGACCCAGCGGCTTAAACTCAACACCAGGCGCATGTGTGTGAGTGCCCAAGATCCCAAGAGGAGAATGGAGCAGAAGGGATTGTGGCATGGCCATCTCCCCTGGGGAGGGTGATTTCTTGCTTTCTGCCTCTCTATCTCTCTGGTGAGCACAAGCGCCCTATAGCAAAAACCTCTCAAAAAAAAAAAATATATATATATATGATTATACATCAGTAGCTTCCTTAAAGTAAAATTATTTCACTTTGGAGTCCAAAAGAATGTTGACTTATAGAGACCAATTTATGAAATATTTATGTATCTCTAAAAAGTTTATAGAGATTATCATTTTACTTTCTGAAAAATGATGTGGGTAAGACACAGCAATAACTTATACAGTTATTTTCCAGAGTAACATCTATGCTATATTATACTAAATTTGTAAAGAAAATCTGATGTTGAAATAGAATCTTAGAAAATTGGTATGTATAAAAAGTAAGTATATGCAATATAAGTGAAAAAACAAACTAAAAAACAAATGCAAATTTTATGTATAAATAAAACTATAAGAAATGTTTACAATAAAAAATTTTTTAAATAAGCTTGAGGAAGTTTCTATAGTTTATAAACAATATTGTTCTAAATTTCACTTTCTACTTATTTCTATGTCAGATCAGTGTACTACCATAGGCACGACTGAACTTCATTGAGATTACCTGACAACCCTTCACAACTGCAATTCATGAACATATGCATGCAACATATACACACATACTACCATGATAACTATTTTTAGAGAAAAAGTGCTCCTTAAGTCTAATAAGTCTAAAATAAATATCCAATAATCAATTTAATGTTAACTTTTAGAAAGAAAAAGAATATGACCACTCAAATCATTTAAAACTGAGCAAACTCAAAGTACAATTCAAAACATGGCATCAAAATAATCATATTATGGTGGGCCAGAAGGTGGCATGATGGTTAAGGCACTGAACTCCCACATGGCTGACTGCAGTTCAAGTCCCAGACTTGGTGGCTTGCTTTCTCACTTTCCTTCTCTCTATCTCTTTCTCTGTCACCCCCTAGTGAACACACATTCCCTATGGCATTTTTTTAAAATAATAATAAATAATCACATTATAAAATGAAACAGATATTAGTCTCATCCATATAAAGGCTGTGATGTAGTTATTATAGTTTCCATCTTCAAAAACAATCTACAAGTATGTTATACATGCCTGCTTCTGTCAATCAAATAATCTTGGGGAATTGAAGTTAGAGCAATAGATAAGGAAATTTTTTTTTAAATTATTTTATTTAACTTTATTTATTAGTATTATCATTATTATTTTCCAGTTTGATCAAAGAGAGACAGAGAGAGAGAGAGAGAGGAAGTGAGAAAGCAAGCCACCAGGTCCAAGACTTGAACCGTGGTCAGCCATGTGGTAGTCAGCGCCTTTAACCACCATGCCACTTGCTGGCCCCAGTGTGGAAATTTTTAAACTGGAGCAAATTATATGTATATGATGACTCACATGCAATAAGTGTTTTCACATTTATTTTCTCATTTCTTATTCAACCCTGTAAAGTAGTATCCTAACTCTCATTTTATAAATAAAAAAAGCACAGAGGAAGTGATTTTTCAATGTCTACACTTAATAAGATATGAAGCAAAATTTCACATCCTTATTTTTAAACTAGTGATCACCATGGTCATTTTTCCTACATTTCAAGGTTGAAAATGAAATCTACAATACTTGATTTATACCATAAGTACCTTGTTTTACAGTAAGACTTCACTTACCAAGGGGCCATGTATTCAGCTTGTTTCACTACATGAAATAATCTTAACATGAGACAAAGAGCAAAAGCTATCTCTGAGTAAGTTTTAAAAATTATCTTTTAGGCCAAAAGAAAAGTAAAATTTTACATTTTTTTCATAGTCAAGTATCTATTAACTTCATTTGACTCGTATTTGCTTATGTTATAATTCCACAAGATGAAAACCAGGAGACTGCAGAATCTCTGTGAAAAATCAGACTTAGTGGCAGCAGTGTGAAATCTAATAGGACTATTAGTGGGGAGGTACAGAAAGTGTAGGCAGGACATGGTATCAGAAATGGGCAGTAAAGACACTGAGAGAGCTGAACAAAGGAACAGAGCTGAGAGAAATCTAATCCTGCCAGAAATTTCTTTCTGGTCCAAAGCTGTTTTCAGTGGCCCATTTATACCTGCCTTCATTTTTGGTCTGTAGTATCTTTGTGGTGCCTCCTGAAACTGAAACCATTGCCCCCCGCACCACCAAGTACACCCTATTCTCTAACAATAAGATGAGGGCTTCACAGATTATCAGTAATGAATGTGCCCATGGAGCCAAGGGTTCATGAAGGTCTACCTTGATGGATGAGGAATTCCAGTTTAATTATAATTAGATAAAACGAAACAAATCCTGTCATTTGCAACAATGTGGATGAACCTGGAGGACATTATGTTAAGGGAACAAGCCAGGCACAGAAAGACTAATACCACATGATTTCACTTCTGTGTAGGATCTAAAAAAGTAAAACTAATAAAAGCAAAAAAGTAGAATGGTGGTTACCACACGTGGGGGCGGGAAAAGGGAAGAGGAGTTGGGGAGATGTTGGTCAAAGGATGCAAATTTTCAGTTAGAAGGAATAAGCTCCAAAGATCTATTACACAAAGGTGATCAGCTAATAATAACACAAGGTATACTTGAAAATTGCTAACAGAAAAGATTTTAAGTGTTCTAACCACAGGAAAAAATAAGTACATGAGGTAATACATATGTTCAGTTAGTTTGGTTAAGCTATTCCACAATGTAGTCATGTTGTATACCATAAATATATACAATTTTTATTTGGCAACTGACAAAAAGGAAGAAGGGGGGAGGGAGTGAGAGGGGCATAGAATAAAGGAAATTTAATACAAGCTAATAGCAATGAATTTTGTCTCGGTGACTAGTGACATCCATTAAGATGAGTATCAATGGGAATAAAACTGTTCTATGGTTCCTTTTCAAGGAGCTCGTTAAATTGGTGAGAAGAAGGTCTTTTAGTTTATTACCGATATACTTGATTTAGGCTGACAGATTACTTTGATTGATTTACAGGCAAGGAAAGAATTGTTCGTTGGAACTGGCAATAAAAAGTCATTCATTTTAGGGTGCAGAAGAGTTACAGAAATTATCATTTAACTTCTGTATTATCAGGACAGAATTGAAACTTGTCAGTCTCTCTAAGATGATCTTCTAATAATGCATAGAAACCTTAAGGCATATTAAACTATACTATTTTAAGATAAACATGTCACTATAAATTTAGGACTATTTGAAATCTCAGGAGACCTGGTTGGTGTTAAATATCTTCTAACTACTCACTGAAGGGCGTGGCATAGAGAGGGTTCATGCAAAGGAGTATATACAGAAACAGGTACAAGTACAACGGGTTACTAAGGAAGGCCATTCCAGATGATAAAACAGTTGGAAACATTTGGAAAAACAAGTTGGTGTGTTTGTGCTTTTGACAAAAGGGAACTGAAGTACCAGGTTCAGTGAGGTGATATAAAGTCTACCCTTTAAGACATAATGCCCATTTTCAAAATTCAGGGCCAGCCATGTATTGATACAAGCCACAACATGCTGTCCTATTTATCATCTCTGCTCTAACTCCTTGCCTAAGCCACCTCTTACTATGTTTACCAACCAGTTATAGATCTTCTTAGACACTGAACTATTTTCTCACTTCTCTCCTTATAATTGCTTTATCTCGCTGCCCAGATCCAATAATCGGCTTTTACCTTTGAACTTTCTTTCCCTCCTCTTCTTATCTATATTTAAATGATGTCTTGGCCACTTTCATGCCTTTGTTCCAGCTCTCAAACTTGCTGGGAAAGCTCTGGGCAAGACAGTGGAGCAGCAAGAAATGCAGCACTCTCTGAGACTGGCCAAGAGGTGAAGGTTTTCAGTCCACAAACAGAGACCTCTCTAGATGTGCCAGGCATGAGTGTCCATGATCTAGGGCTGGCTGCAGCTGGGGGTGGACTGCAGCATCAAGACCCTGTTGTAGCACTGGGGCTGGCAGGTGGCATAGTGGTTAAGATACTGGACTTCCACAGAGCCAACCGTAGTTTGAATCCTGGACTTGGCGACTTGCTTTCTCACCCCCTCTCTTTCTCACTATATATCTATCTCTGGTCAAACTGAATATTTATAATTAATTTTATTTAATTTAATAATTATTTAAAATTTAAAAAAGACCCTGTTGTGGCAGCAAAGTGCTATCTCTGTTTCTCTTTCTCTCTGTCTCTTATAAAGAAAATAAAAACTTGAAGCAAAAAAAGAAGAGCAAAAATATTTCCTTTTTTAAATTTTATTTTTATTTATTTATTTATTTATTATTTGACCAGAGAGAGAATGTGAGAGAAGGCCAAAGTGAGAAATCAAGCCGCCAGGTCCAGGACTTGAACCGTAGTCGGCCATGTGGGAGTCCAGCACCCTTAACCACCACGCCACCTGCTGGCCCCAAGAGCAAAAATATTTCTAAACAAATAAATAAAGAAGCTGCAGCTGGGATAGCCCATAGCACTGCCATTAAGTGCTATGCACAGGGAGGCGTATCCCATGTGGCCAACTGCTGAGTGTGTGTGCAAGTCCAAAATCTTTATGGGAAAGAGAAATGAGAAAAAAAGATTGTGGTGTGACCATATACCATTACAAAGAGCTTTTATCTCTTAGGTGCACGCCCTCTGTTAGGTTCCCTCAGCCCTGAAGCAGGAACAAGTAATTGAAAAACCTAAGAAAATCAACTGAATTGAGGGACCAGTAGTTAGCGTAATGGCTATGTCGCTGGACTCCCACGTAGTCGACCGCGGTTTGCATCCCAGACCCGGTGGCTTAAAACTCACGCCGGGCACATGTGTGTGCGTGCCCAAGATCCCGAGAGGAGAATGGAGGAGAAGAGACTGCGGCATGGCCATCCCCCCTGGGAGGCGATTTCTCACTTTCTGTCTCTCTGTCTCTCTGTCTGTCTGGCGAGTGCACGTGCACTATAGCAAAAAAAAAAAAAAAAAAAAAAAAAACTCTAAAAAAAAAAAAAAGAAAGAAAGAAAATCAACTGAATTGAAATAAGGGAGACAGAGTAGCGATCAAAGCTTGAGCATTATGGACTTAGCAGAGGAAGCAAAAAGGTTATTAATTAATTCAGTTCCAGATCTGACAAGCAGGGTCATTGCAAATAGTTTAATTCATAGTCACTATGATTAGAGTTTAAGTACAGTAAGTGCTAAAATCCATTACCAAGAGACATAACTAAGCATTAAGAGCTAAGAAGTACTGTTAAAGAGCAGGATGCAAGACTATGAGAATGTTGCAAAGACAGTTCAGCCATCTTTAAACAGTACATTCCCACCTGTGAATGAGGCCACCAGAACCCCATGCAAACTGCCTGCAACTATGTTCCACTGTAGGCCTCAGGGAACTTCTCAGACTTCAACTTCCTACCCTTTATTTACCCACCCTATGAAAGCATTCAAGTCAGGCTCATATTCAGTTGGTACCACCCAATTTTCCAACCCCAAAACAAATAAGGTGCCTCCAGACTGATTTATGTAAAAGCAAATATCAGAAAGGTACTGCCACATGGAACCAGCAGTTGGCATAATGGCTATGTCACTGGACTCCAATGTAGTCAACCACAGTTCGAGTCCTAGACCCAGTGGCTCAACCTCATGCCAGGCACATGTGTGTGCGTGCCCAAGATCCCAAGAGAATGGAGGAGAAGGGATTAAGGTACGGTCATCCCCCTGGGGGATGATTTCTCGCTTTATGTCTCTGTCTCTCTGTCTTTCTGGTGAGCGTACACGCCCTATAGCAAAAACTCTCACATGTCTTTCAAAAAGGAAAAAAAGAAAGAAAAAAAGAAAGAAAAAAGAAAAAAAAAGAAAAGTACTGCCACAGATAAGACCCAGTTGACATGGTGGTTAAAGTACTGAACTCTCATGTGGCCAACTGCAGTTCAAGTTCCTGATCTGGTGGTTTGAAAGTCATGTCAGGCGCATGTATATACATGCCCAAATTCCCAAGAAGAGAGTGGAGGAGAAGGGACTGCAGCATGGCCATCCTTCATGGAGGGGGGTTGATTTCTCGCTTTCCCTCTCTCTCTCTGTCTCTCTCCAGTGAGTGCACGTGTCTGTGGCAAAAATCTACAATTCTACTCTTTTTACATATTAAAAATAACAAGACTGGGTAAATTTTAAAAAAAGAAGCCCTGGCCATGGTGGCACAGGTGGTGATACAGTGCTAGTATATGATGCTGGAGCCTCATGAAAGGCTCAGGATGTGGATCCTGGGTACACCTGACCATGCCAGGCACACCCTCAGACACACCTAGGATCTTGGCTGGCTAGAAGGCTGTGGGGACGATCATGGCATAGCAAGATCCAGTTAGGAGTTTCAATTTATCTAAATAAATAAATAAATAAACTTGGGGGGCACAATGTCATCAAAAAGCATGCTTTTCAATTCACTTTTAGAATAAGATAATTAAATATAGGTCTCCATCACAATCCACACTCTTACTACCTGAATGCGAATACTTAAATAATGACTTGTCAAACATCTTACCCAAACTTCAATATACAAATAGACTCCTGCTGTAATAAATCTACAGATGAATGCCAGCAAAAATTGAGCCCTGCATAAACCTAGACTAGAGTGACTTGCAGTTTAATCTTGCTGCTGCCCTATGAGCTCATGGTGGGTTTGTTACAGCCCAGCGGGGTACTCCACTCAGACTACTCCCCCTCTTGTGACTCCCCTGCTTCTCGGAGAACCACTTCATTGGTCCCAGTTTTGCCTGCAACAAGTGTTAAGGATACAATTAATCCAGGCAATCAAAATACTTCCAGTATCTGTAACATACTATTTTGCTGTTTATTTATGTTACAGAACATCTTTACAAAAATATCTGATATAAAACAGTATCATTTTCAACTGCACACAAATATACCAATTAGCTCGATAAATGTTCTTGAAAAATTAAGTACCTGATGTTTTATTTACCTTGCAAAAATCCTTGGGTAATTATTATGTAGATATGTAAGAGCATTTTATTTGAGAAATCAATATGGGATTTTGCGATATGAGATATTCTAGACATTTTACTATTTTCTCACTTAAAATAACAGAATAGAAGTTTCTGCTACTCCCAAAGTTTGCTCTCCAATATGTTTTCATGAATGGATTAGATGTCAAAGTTTTCTCTCTAACATGTTTCCATGAATGGATTAGATGTGAGCAACAAGTTCTGTAAAAGAAACAACTATCAGAATAAACAACCTGAACAACTTCTCCACGTCTACCTGCTCGGGGATGACTGATACAATTGTTAAGGAATCTGGACATCTCCAAATTCCATTAAAAGTCCTCCATTATTTCCATAATCAGGGTTCCTGCTATTCACCAAGACAGTCCCACTGTCCACCCAGATTAGTCTTCTTGTTTTAAATTTGTACACAAAATGCCAGTATTCACTCTCTCAATGAATCCCATATCTCCTTTTAAATTAACAGCTCCATATAAACTTATTCCTTCATTAATTTCAACCCACTGTGAATCTGTGATTTAAAATCAATAAGATATCATCTCTAACTCAAGAATGGTATGGTTTGCTAGCACAAACAAATAAGGAAACAGACAGCAATAATCTAGCATGATAAAGGCCATGAGTAAGGTGTGCAGAGAGCACCAGATGGCTCTCAGCAGAGGAGTGGGAGTAAGCCACATGATGAGGAAAGGGGGCATTGCAGGGGAAGTCTAACTCAGGCTAGGGGAGAGAGATGGGGGACAAATGGAAAGAATGCTTGGATAGTACAGGATCAGACCTTTGTATGTCATGATGAGAAAGGTTCTCTAGGGCCAGTGGGTGGCGTGGTAGGTAAGGTGCTGGACTCTCACATACCTAACCACAATTTGAGTCTCAGACCCGGCAGCTTGCTTTCTCACTTTCCCTTTCTTTCTCTCTCTGTCTGTCTCTGGTAAATGCACATGCCCTATAGCAAATTAAAATAATAATAAATAAAATTAAATAAATAATTCTTTAAAAGAAGAAAGATCCTCTGACTAAAGTCCTTCTCACTCAATCCACCCTTATATTTCAATACATGCTATTTTTAACCCGTGTAGGTATGTGATTCATTCGTTTAGCAAGTATTAGGGAAGTTGCCATGTATTTTCTCTAATGACTTCCTGTATGGGACCTGTGTCTCCAATTCAATGGTGAATAAATAACCTGGATCTTATTTTTCCTTTTGAAGCCCTAGTACAACTAGTATAATGCTGAGCACACAATAGTCTCTTCAACAAATGCTTCTTGAACTATTAATACATTATCATCAGGTTATTTAAAATAATTAACCCAGAACTTATTTTGGCAATAATCCTAAATTAGCAAAGAACTTCGGGTGAAGTTCATGTGCAGGAAATTCCACTGGCAAGGATGACAAAATCTCTCCATTAGGGAAAAGAAGAAACTAAACTGTAGCTGTTCAAGAGCTTTTTCTCTACCTTTCATCTTGACAAAGTTTCCTCAAGGGGGGTACTATCTCTAGTCAAAGGATTCTCTTCTTCACAATCCATATGCTCTTCAGTTCACTACAATATGTGCTCTTCCAGGCCATCTGAAGTGATTTATTAAAGTAACCAATTATCTCAAAATTACACGAAGTTCACTGAATGAGTTTCAGTTCTCATCTTTATTAAACTACCCAAAGGATAAAATACAATTAGCAACAACTTTCTAAAAATTCAATACTTCTCCAGCTCCTGTGAGAAAACTCTCATCCCAATCTTGGCATTTTTAATCCTCCTACTGTGTTTCTTTCTTAGATTCTTCTCTCCCCACTTACCATTAAATACTGCCAATATCCCACATTCCCTGTGGATTATATCATCTAATATCAACACTGATCCCTGAATCTTACATCCAGATTTTTCTCAGTTTTCTGACTGCCTTGAAGACATTTCCACCTACATAACAAATAGATGCTTAAAATAATCTGATTCCCCAGTATTACATGCACAATGTGGAATGTTTTCTAAATTCTCTGTCTCCAACTCTCCCCAGCACTGTTCACCTAGAATTCCAAGTGAAAAATCTAGGAGTGATCATCAATACTTCCTTCTTACTCATCCTCCCACACCACATGAATCACTAGATGAACTGAATGCTAGCACCTAAGTAGGTGTCACTTTCCTCTCATTTCAAGTGTCTTTCGGTATGTTAATCCAGGCTCTCACTGTGTGAACTACTGCACATCACTTTGCAACGGCTCCTTCTCCCATTCCCCCAGACCTCATCCATTTGACTCATACCTGCTCATCCTATCTTCCTTAAATTACAAATCTGTTTATGAATTACCTGTTTAAACTATTTATTGGCTCATCACCTATAGATGAAATAAAAATTGGCTTCCCACACCTCCTTGGCTTTATGCATCCTCGTTGCCTGGAATGTTCTACTCCATCTGGTATCTACTTGTCCTTCAAATTAGAACCGGAACATACTTTGGAATCCTTTCCTGACTCTCATCATCCTCCAAACAGATTCGATGAGTTTCTCCTCTAAAACATCACTGCACATTATTTGGATCTCACTGCGTAATTGTTAATAATATATTTGTATGTTCCACCAACAAGTGTGAATGCACTGATTCAAGAAGCTGTGCCTTATTATCATCTTTCCATCCACAGCATATAGCAAATGTTCAATCACTTGTTTGTTAAATGAGCAATAATAAAAAACATCACTTACTGATTAGTGTCAAATATATTAAGCAGTATGTGTATATATCCATAATCAAAACTCATTGAATTCTCAAAATAACCTTTTGCAGATATGCACATTTTAGACATCTGGAAGGAAGAGTATTGAGGCTTAAAATGGCAAAATGCAAAATAATGTGCCCAAGGTCAGACAGCAAGTATGTGGTGGAGCTAAAAACTGAACGCAGTATGACTCCAAAGTCTAGGGCTTCACTACTAAACCGTGAATAAATCCAAGAAGATTTTACTTATTTTATATAGTTCTTAATATCTTACTATGACTTATATAAAACTCACTGACAATAGTCCAAACTATTTTACAATTAAACTTGAAGACATCAGGTGCTCTTCCAAAGGACATTGAATAATTGCTTAAGCTGTAACTAAGTATTTTCAACCTCTTACATACTCCTTTACTCATGCATAGTTTTGGTCACTTATCTTTTTTTTTGGAGAGGTTTTTGCTACATGGCGTATGCGCTCGCCAGAGAGACAGAAAGCGAGAAATCACCCTCCTCTTGGGTTCCTGGGCACGCACATACACGCGCCAGGCATGAGTTTAAGCCAACAGGTCTGGGACTCACACCACAGTTGACTACATAGAAGTCCAGCGACATAGCCATTATGCCAACTCCTGGTCCCAATATTTGTGTTTTTACAAGTTCTCAGTACAGGGACCAGCAAGGGGCAAGGTGTTTAAGGCTCTGGACTCCCATATGGCTAACCATGATTCGAGTCCCAGACCTGGTGGCTTGCTTTCTCATTCCCTCTCTCTCCCTGTCTCTTTTTGGTGAGCACATGTGCCCTATAGCAAAATTTCTAAATAATAAATTAAATAATTCTAAAAAAATGTTCTTAGTATATTAGAATTCTATGTATATTGAAAAGATGTACTGAAACACTATTCATTAAAAAATTTAGTAGATCACAAAGATAGTTATTATAAATAAAATAAAATATTATAGTTGTTATAGTTATAGATAGTTATTATAAATGAAATAAAATATTTTCACCCAAATAATTAATATTATTATTTAACATACTTTTTTCCAGATCTGTAATTAATTCATTCAAAAAGTGTTATTAAACATAAATATCTCACTCCACTAACTATAGGTATACCAAAAACCAAGCAGAATATAAGATTCCTGCCTTCTACAAACTATGGTTTAATTGGGGACATAAGAAAAACACAGTTAAAAAAATTCCATACAGAGAATAATATTATTCAAATTAATCATAAATTCAGACAAAAGCAAATCACATCTACAAAACTTTAACAAGTTAATAAGAAGAGACAAATAATTCGATTTAAAAATGGGCAAAAAAGGATCAGCCCTATAGCACACTGGTTAAGTACTATGCATTCGGAGTTAGACCCCTCATGGCCAACCTCAGTTTGAGTCCCAGCCCTGTGGGCTTGAAAAAATGCACACTAAACACATTTGCGTGCATGCCAAAATTTTCGACGAGATAGACAAATAGAACAAAAGAGTTTGCAGAGTGACTACACACAGCTAGAGGTGCTTTCTCTCTCTCTCACTCTATCTCTCTCCTCTCTTTCTTTACCTTTCTATATTTCTTTCTGGCAAGTACAAGTATCCTCTGGCAATTTAAAAAAATGAGCAAAGCATGCAACTAGACATTTTTCCAAAGAAGATATAAAAATGTCCAATAAGCTCATGGAAAGATATTCAACACCATTAGTCATTACAAATCAAAACCATGAATTTTTTTAAATGATTTATGGGATCCATTGTTAGCATTCTTTTCTAAAAATTATTTATCTAATTTTATTTATTTGTTTATTTATTTAAATTTGATCACAGAGAGACACAGAGAGAGAGAGTGCAAGGGAAAGTGAAAAAGCAAGCTACCAAGTCTGGGACTCGAACTGTGGTCAGCCATGTGGGAATGTCCAGTGCCTCTACCACCATGCCACCTGCTGGCCCCTGAAACATGACTATATGCAAACT
The DNA here is from genome assembly GCF_000334495.1 of Tupaia belangeri chinensis. Taxonomy (NCBI): domain Eukaryota; kingdom Metazoa; phylum Chordata; class Mammalia; order Scandentia; family Tupaiidae; genus Tupaia; species Tupaia belangeri. The sequence goes on along the minus strand of NW_006159834.1, from coordinate 2,149,496 downwards.
ATGATGGGCATCATCAAAAAGACAACAATACCAAATGTTGCAATGTAGAGAAGTTGGAACCTTTATACTTTGCTGATCATAACATAAGTGGCACAGCTGCTTTGTAAAACAAGTCCACAAAAAGTTAAATGTAGAAGTAAAATAATATCCAACAATGTCACTCCTGGGTATTTACCCAATACAAATGAAAATATATGTCTAAACAAATACTTGCACACAAATGTTCCTAAGAGCTTTATTATCACACTTATGCTTTTCTTTAGCATGTTATTGTTAAGCTGACTATTTTTATTCTTAGCCAAAAAGTAGAAATAACCCAAATCTTTAGCAACTGATAAATGAATAAACAAAATGTGGTATGGCCCATGCAAAAGAAAATCTTTCAGCCATAAAAAGAAATATTAATACGTGTTATAACACAGAAAATACTATGCCAAGTAAAAGAAGCCAGTGACGAGCAGATACATGTTATACCGTTCCATTTACGTGAAATTTCCAGAACAGGCAAATGTACAGAAACAGAAGTTAGTGGCTGCTTAGAGCTGGACAGGCTGGTGGGAAATAGGAATGATTGCTAACTGGGTAAGTTAAATATTCACGGTCAAATAATTGACCATGGTGATGGTTGCCCAATCTATGATAATCCATTTTTACATAGAAAGGGATCAGTTAAACTTTAACTGACAATAGAGATTATAAAATAGCATGTATATCAGAATCCCAGTAATGATAAAAATAGTATCAATGGGGACCAGCAGTTAGCGTAATGGCTATATGTTGCTGAACTCCCATGTGGCCGACTGTGGTTTGAGTCCCGGACCCAGTGGATTACACTCATGCTGGGCGCGTGTGCGTGCGTGCCCAAGATCCTGAGAGGAGTATGGAGGAGAAGGGATTGTGGCGTGGCCATCCCCCATGGAGGGGGGGGTGATTTCTCACTTTCTGTCTCTCTGTCTCTCTGTCTTTCTGGTGAGCGCACGTGCCCTATAGCGAAAACCTCTCCAAAAAAAAAAAAAAAAAATAGAATCAATGTCAGGGCCGGGGGAAAAAAAAAAAAAAAAAATAGTATCAATGTCAGGCCAGTGGGTGGCACTTGGCTGGACCCACATGGCTGACTCAACCATTTGAATCCCAGGCCCAGCAGTTGAAAAGCAAACAGGGAGCCTGTGTATTCATGCCTGCACAGTGAGAAATGGAGGAGAAAGGATTGCAGTGTGACCTTCACCAAGGGGAATGCTTTCTCATTTTACTTCTCTGTCTCTTTCTGGTGAGCATAAACATGATCTAGCAAAATTTTTTAAAAATTAATAATAATAATAGCATCAATGTGATTATATTAGGAGATATCAAACAGTTCATGGAAAAAAATGGAATTGAAGTATGAGTTTGGGGCAAACTGGTGGTATCATGGTTAAGGAATATGGCTGACTGTCCAGTTTGAGTCCTGGACCTAGCAGCTTGAGAAATAGGCTTCACGCACATGTGTGCAATCCCAATATCCAAAAAGGAGGGACAGATGGAGAAAGGATTGTGATGTGACCATTCCCAATGGGGATTGCTTTTTCCTCTCTCTCTTTCTCTTTGTCTCTCTCTCTGATGAGTGCATGTGCCCTATAGGAAAAGAAAGAAAGAAAGAAAGAAAGAAAGAAAGAAAGAAAGAAAGAAAGAAAGAAAGAAAGAAAGAAAAGAAAAGAAAAGAAAAGAAAAGAAAAGAAAAGAAAAAAGAAAAGAAAAGAAAAGAAAAGAAAAGAAAAGAAGACGAGACGAGATGAGACGAGACGAGACGAGACGAGACGAGACTATGTTGCTCACAAACTAAATATTTACTATCTGGCCCTTTATACATCAAGTTTCCTGACTGAGGATCTATTTAATCAACCATTCTGTTTTCCTTTTTATAAAGAAGTGTCATTTCTCTTCCTCTCTTTACATCCTTTCTGTATTATCTGCTCCTGGACGTTTCCATATTAATTATCTCCTCTGCTTTTCTTTAGCTCCTCTATTCCACTGAACTCTTCAAATTTTCTTATTTTTTAAAGATTATTTTTTTAATTTTAACTTTATTTATTATTATTTTCCAATTTGACCAGAGAGAGAGAAAAGGAAGGTGAGAAAGGAAGCCCCAGGTCCGGGACTCAAACCATGGTTGGCCACATGGGAGTACAACACCTTTAACCACCATGCCACCTGCCAGCCCCTCCTTCAATTATTCTGAGAATATGCAAGCCTCCAAAAATAAAATGACCCATAGAGCCTAGTGATTAAGGATAGCCAGATCTACATGGTCGCATACAGTTTGAAGCTCAGCCCCAGTGGCTTGAAAAACACTCTGGGCATGTTTGCATGCATGTCCCAATCCCAACAGGATGGGGGAATGAAGGAAAAAAGATTGTAGCATGACTATGCCACGTTAAAGTAGGGGATGCTTTCTCTCTCTTCCTCTCCCTGTCTCTCTGTCTCTCTCTTCCTCTCCCTGTATCTCTGTCTCTCTCTGGCAATCATATGTACCCTCTGTCGATTATTCTGCTGTCTGCCATTCAATTCCTCTCCCTCCTTTTACCAACGAAGTTATGGAAAGTATAGTATTAATATGTACTCAATGCTTGTACTACCTGGCTATTTCCCCAACTACAGAATCTAACTTCAAACTGCTCTCTCAATATTTATAATACTTAAAATATTTTCTCTGGGCCAGGGGTGGCATAATGGTTAAGGGTGCTGGACCAACGGCAATTTGAGTCCCAGACCTAACAACTTGCTTTCCCACTTTCCCTCTCCCTCTCCCTCTCTCTCTCTCTCTCTCCTTCTCCCCCTCTCTCCCTCTCTTCCTCTCTCTCCCCCTCTCCCTCTCTTTCTCTCTCTCTCCTCTCTCTGGCCAAATTAAAATAAAATAAATAAAGATAAAATAATCCTTTTTAAAAATATTTTCTCAATTCCTTTTATTAACTAAATGAAAAGCCTTGTTCCTGACCTGCATCTCATCCTTCTAAAAACTTTCTTGCCATATCATTGTCTTCTTAAATTTTATTACATGTTCAGTATAGAACAATAGAAAATTCTTTTCCAAATTTTCTTATCTCTGCGTTCTCATCTATGCCACTTCATCACTTTAATTAACACCTTCATGAGGATGACTACATCTCCAATCACCATTTCTATTACAAATTTTATTTTCCAGTTGTCAATGTGCAGAGGCAATTTTTCTACAAATTCAATTGTCTAAAGCTGAATTCATCACCTGCTCATCACAAAGAGCAGCTTCTGTGATTATCATTTTGATGTTGCATAGTCATTGAAATTCAATACTTATAAGTCACCTCTTCATTTTCCTACTTGCTTGTGTATATACAGACACACACACACACACGCACACAATCATTGCCAGCATTTAGATGTAAACATTGCATAGTAATAGAAAATATGATTCCATGTCATAATAATCATTGGGAAAGTACCATTTAGCACAGTATGAGCCAAAAACTTCAGAACTTCAGAAAAAAAAAAGATTCTATCTTCTCTTAGTACCTAAAAATTGAAATTGAATTTTTTCACATTTGAAAAACAAGTATTTGCTATGATACTAAAGCATTGAGAAATATCATGTACAATAGAATCCCTAAATTTCAACAAGCTATACAATTTCTTTGTTCTTTTACTATTTACAATGTAAAGAAATAACAAATGATTCTTTTTATTTTATTTCTCTAGTTTCAGGATGCTCTGATAGAAAAAGTTGTATAAATCTTCATTTTGAGCAAAATACTACTAGTTTTATATTATACAAAATACATATGAATACTTATATGTATTGTCTGATTTCATTATGAATGCTTTTAATATCGCAAAGTTATTGTTTTCAGACTTGCTTTTAAGAGTGGATTTTTGAAAGAAAATTGTCAAAGATACAGTTACAATAAGTAAAAGAGTACCTGGGTTAGCTCATAGGATATCTACACCTAAAGGTAAATTACTCTTAGATGTGGTCAAATGTAAACTGTATATTAGATCGCATTAGAAAAGAACACACTAAGAAGCAATCAAATCTCAGCTCTTCAAAACATCTACATCTTTCCCCAACACACAAAAATTTCTAGCATTATCATTCATTATCCTTTAGTGTTTTCAATGGATCATAATAACAATGATGTATAGTACAATAATACTGAGATAATGTTTTGGCATATAATTTACAACTGTAAACAGAAAAGAATTCAAGAAGAAAGTAAAATGGTAGAAGGATCTGAAGAGGAGAAAGGACTGTCAGATTCAAAACTATTTTCCGTAAAATGAACTAAAATGTTAAGATGTCAATATATTACTATCACTCTACAAATACAGAAACTAATATTCATAAAACTTGTGCCCTATAAAATGTAAAATGTACTTTCAAAATAAAGTTTTAGTTCCTTCATAGATTTATTAAGTAAATACCAATTGAGCCCTTACCATGTTCTAAGCACTATAAACACTAAAGACACAATGTTAAATAATACATAGCCCCTACTCCCACATGGTCGACCATGGTTTGAATCACGGAACTAGCAGCCTCTTCCTCTCTCTCTCTCTCTCTCTCTCTCTCTATTTCTCTCTCTCTCTCCCACTCTCCCACTCTCGCTCTGTCCTTCTCTGGTCAAATTTAAATAAATAAATAAATAAATAAATAGATTTAAATGAAATAATTCTAAAAAAAAAAAAAAAAGAGAGAGAGAGAAAGAGAAAGAGAGAGAGAAAATAAATAAATAAAAGAAAATCATGCTGGACGTGTGTGTGCATGCCCAAAACCCCCAGAGGAGAGTGGAGAACAGGTTATGGTGTGGCCATCCCCCCAGGGGGTGATTTCTCACTTTTCTCATTCTGTCATTCTCTGTGAACACACAAAGGGCACCTATGGCAAAAATCTACAATAATCATAACAACAATAACAATAATATATTAGTAAGATTGTTAAATAACTGAGAAGGTTTTCCATTAAAAAGTCAACTTAGGGCCATCTCTGTAGCACAGTGGTAATTTGTTGCCCAAAATAAGCTGGATCTTACATGGCAAACACGGTTTGGATCCCAGGCCCCATTGTCCTGGAACGCTACACATGTGCGTAAGTGCCCAAGATCCCTCAGGCTAGAGAACTAAAGGAAAGGGACTGTGACCTGACCGACCTGTGGAGAGTGCTTTTCTCTCTCTCTTTCTGTCTCTCACATGCATACACAAGTGCGCTATCATAACTAAAGGAAAAATAAAAAGAGAGAACTATCTGGGCCAGCCCCATTGCCTAGGAATGAAGGGAGCTGGGCTGCACATGGCTGACCACATGGTCTGAGTCCTGAATCCAGCACCTTAGAAAACACGCAAAGTACATGTGCCTAAAATCCTGACAGTGCAGAGAGATGGAGAGAATGGGATTGCAGCGTGACTTCTTCCTCTCTCTGTCTCTGTTTCTCTCTGGGGAGCACATCCTCTGGCAATTTTTTAAGAAAGAGATATCTTTTTGAAAATGTCAACTTAAAACATTATTTCTTTCTTTAATTTTTGTGTATTTTTTTATTAGAGAGAGATTTTTGCCATAGGAAGCATACACTCGCTGGAGAGACAGAAAGCAAGAAGTCTCTCCCAAGGGGTCATGGCTATGCCACAGTCCCTTCTCCATTCTCCTCTTGGGACTTTGGCATACTTGTACATGAGCCCAGCATGAATACTAAGGCACCAGACACAATAAATCTGCCAGTTCTCTAACCTTGTCATAACAGAATTCAACAATCTTACAAGTCTGAAAAACAGATCAAACAGCCACTTTTAAACTTACCTTTTTTTCCTCTTGCAATATTATTACTTCATAAAATCGTGGGATAAATGAGCAAAAATTTTGTTGCTGATCTTTCTTGATGTTAATATTTTCACAACGTAATGTCTTTTCCCTTTTAAAAATTTCAGACAGAAACTGAGTTCTCTATTTTAAATATATACATGTTTATATAAGCAAAGAGAATATTTTTACAACATCTTCTGTTTTAAAATATGTGATAATAAGATTAATTTTACCTCCAACCTAACATTATAGCTCTGACTCACACTGACCGAGAATGTCTTCTAAATCCATCAAGCAGTTAGAAGACTGGAGAGAAAAGGCTAGGAATCAGGAGGAGAACTCGAGGCCAGTTTAATTAAGAAGGAATATTTTAGTACACGGAACCATGGGCTACGTAATCAAATAGGGCTCGTTTAAATTCTGCTTTTTCCATTGAAGAGCCACATGACCCTTGGATCAGAGGTGTAACAATATGAACTACACAGAGACTTGTGAAGATGAGACATGGTGACACATGTAAAGTCGGTTCAGGAATTATCTCATGAAGAGCAATGGCTTTCTCAGAGGTTACTCCAAAGCTTAATACTTCCTGGAGAGGTTCAAGCTAACTTTTCCTTTCTTAACAGCACAGTGTAGTCTAGATTATTAGAATATTTTGTAGTCAAAAACTACATTAAAAGAATATTATTTTTTCTACTTACTGGATTATATCATACTGTCCAGGACCAGGACCTGACTTTTTAGTTAATTCTCGTCTTCCTGAAGAGTTGCCAAAATGTATACCTTTGTATTTCAAAGTTGCATTGGAAACACCCTTAAAAAAAAAAAAGAACAACAACAACAAGAACAATATGAGATACAGTTTAAATAAATCATGAAACAATGTTTATCTTTGTTTCAGTCTAAACCTAAGCAAGGGGTTCCACAGGTAAATGCTACTGTGTTCTTTGACAGACACCACACCAAGTTATCACATTGTGCCCCTTCTCACTTCTGAGTCAGGATTCCTGCAGAAGTGCCTCTGACTATAGCATTTCCTCAACCAATAGGAACAGCCTTGCCCTTGGCAGTACACCCAGAAATCTGAAACCTTAAGGGCAATGAAAATTAATTACTCATTGTTTAAAATAAAGGGTGACAGACTGTATTATTTAGGAGATGAAAATGCCTATGAAAAACCTTAATTAAACAGATTGAGAAAATGCAAATGTCACTAACAGATACTAGATAACGTCTAATAACCTGGTATTTACATACCCTATAGCAAAAACCTCTCAAAAAATAAAAATAAAAATTCATGAGCCAGCCTGTGCCCTGGTGTTTAAGGCAACTGGATGCCACATGACTAGCCATGAAGTTCCTGTCTTGGACATGGCAATTTGAAAGACACACCATGGAAGTGTGGGTATGCCCAAAATTCCAACAGGAGGGAAAAATGAAGGAGGAATTGATCCATAAAAGGTGCTTTCCCACTTTCTCTCCCCTCTTCCCTCATCTCTCTCTTTCTCTAACAGTAAGCACACACACACATTCTGACAAATTACAAAAAAAAAAAAAAAAAACTCATGAAAAATTTTCAGAGTAACAATAAATTAAACACTACCCCAATTCATTTTATTAATGCTTGAGAATAGGACTAATCCTCTAATGCCAAAGCAATTATTTGGACATAAGAAATGAATAATCATCTTTCATTCATAACCACTATGATAAATGTCACAGTTAAACATTATTTATAAATAGTGAAGCACCTGGTTCCATCAGAAATTAAAATAATAAAGTATAACCTAATAACAGTAGCTTCTCTTATAGAAATTGCCTTTTTTCACCTAATGCATTCTTTTTTCTTATAAATAATTATTTAATTTTATTTGTTGTTATTATTATTATTATTTCATCATAGAGAGAGAGAAAGTGCGAAAGCAAGCTGGTGGAATGCCTTATCCACCATGCCATCTGCTGGTCCCTTTTTTTCTTTAAGGAGGTTTTTGGCTTGGGGCGTGTGTGGTTACCAGAGAGAGAGACAGACAGACAGAGAGGATGAGAGGGAAAGTGAGAAATCACCCCCTTGTAGGGATGACCATACCACAATCCCTTCTTCTCCATTCTCCTCCTGGGATCTTGGGCTCTCATGCACACGTGCCAGGCATGACTTTCAAGCCTTCGTGTCTGAGAGTCAAACCGCAGTCAGCCACGTGGGAGTCCAGCAATGTAATCCTTATGCCATCTGCTGGTCCCTCTAATTTAGCATTCTTAAATTGAGTAATCATTTAAGATTTTTTTTTTAAATTCATTTTTATAAATAATGGTAGACAATAACTCAAATTATGTTCAACTCATGTCTAAATTCATAGTTCTATTTTTGTTTCTTTTTTTTTAGATTTTTGCTATAGGGTAAGAGCACTTACTGGAGAGAGAGACAGAGAGAGAGGGAAAGTGTGAAATCACCCCATAGGGGCACGGCCACACCACAATCCCTTCTCCTCCAGATTCTCCTCTCAGGATTCTGGGAGCACACATGCAGGTGCCCAGTATATTTTTCAAGCCACTGTGTCCAGGACTTGAACCATAGGGTCCAACATGTGAGATCCAGTCCCTTGACTACCACACCTCCTGCTGATCCCTAAATTCATAGTTTTAAAACAAGCTTGAATTATTGGGACCAGCAGATAGTGTAATGGTTATGTTGCTGGACTCCCACAGTCAACCGTAGATTGAGTCCCAGACCTGGTGGCTTAAAACTCATGTTGGGCACATGGGCATGAATGCCCAAAGTCCCGAGAGGAGAACAGAGGAGAAGGGACTGTGGAGTGGCCATGCCCCCTGGGGGGTGATTTCTCATTTTCTGTCTCCTCTCTCTCTAGTGAGCACATATACCCTAAAGTAAAAATCTCTCCCACAGGGAAAACAAACAAAAAAAAAAACTTAGATTATTAAAGTAACTAGTATATACTAAATGAAATCCCTGTAGCATAAATGTGTAGTTTAACTGCATGAAACAGTGTGTCAGTTGTTCTAGGTGGCTATTGCTATTCTATAGTACTGGAATCAACCTCTCAATTACCATTATAAACAATATTAATTCAATATATAGCAATATTCGTGATAGAAAACATAACTTCCATTTAAAATGGTGATTCAAATGCATTTCTACTATACCCTTTCCCAAAATTTCAAAAGAAGTCTATAAAACAGACACCAGAGCCAGACAGGGGAGTGGTCAGACAATGCTCTACAGTAAGGGTCCCCAACCCTTGGGGGCTATGCAAAGTTCTGAAAGAACTGTTTCACTAAAATACTAGTAAAAATCATTTCTATTTTTGGACAATTCTAGTGGAACATAACACAGAGAGAGGACAAAAATTACATTAAAAATTTTTTAATCATGTTAAGATTTTCTATTCTTTTAACACAGAACAAGAACTTGAGCAGAATTATATACAAAAAGTTTTCTCCATGTGAACTGACATTGAGATTTTGTCTCAATTGTGTAACAATACCATAGGTAATTCAGCAAAAGAAAAGATTATGTATGCATGCATGCATACACACACACACACACAAAATTCAAGACTTTAGGAAAATCCTTTTCCCGTGTATACAATAAAATTCATTTCATTTAAGCCATGTGAATTGGCAGCTACTTAACTGTCCAACCTCTGCGTACTCAGGTAAATGTTCAATCTGAAATTTAATTTAAAAGCCTTTTAAAAATACAGACTGAAAATGAAGAATAAATTGATGCACTCTTCAGTCTAAATCACACTCTTTTTTCTATGTCAAGAAGTGTTGACAATATCAACTTCAAGGTCACTGTCAACTTAGAAAGTCATTATCAAATAAAATATGACTTAATTGAAGCAAACTCAGCATGGAGCTGCATTATTCTAAGTGAATGTGGCAATATAACCTGGAGAAGAATTACTAACTGCCACTCTCATTGACAATTAAATGAATGAAGACGGGGTTAGCAACTTTTATTCTACATCCTCCCATAATTAAATATGGAAATAGCATTTGTGAAGAATTAAAAGTCCCAAAGTGCATCAATTCAAACACTAATGGGCTGCTTTCCAGTGTGGCAGGACACAGGTAGCTCCCAGCATGTGATCATTAGCAAAGATGTCAGCATCATCATTCTGATCACAAAGCTTTGCTTATGAAATCTGCCTCAGAAAAATAGTTTCTAATGGTTACCTGGGATCTTCTAATAAGAGCTAAGATCAAACGTATCACTCAAAATGTTATACAAAATCACTTATACAGAATTTGTCTTTACAGATTAAATTTAACTAAGGTTCATTACTTATTGGCCAGAGTCTTATATAACTCTCAGTTCTATAAGCTTTATGAAATATCTTCGGCAGATGTTAATTCTCAAATTAGGAAATAACCACAATAATTACTCATCTATTGAATTATTTTCTGAATTTTCCGCTAATAATTATATGTGGAAACTGAGTCCATGCATAGTATTTTCTCAAAAGCAGCTAACCAGCTACATAGATTTATCATAAATTTGGATAGGAACTGAATTAACATGGGCCAGCAGATGGCATGGTGGTTGAGGCATTGGACTCCCACATGGCCAACTATGATTCAAGTCCTAGACTTAGTGGTTTGCTTTCTCTCTTTCTCTCTCTGATCAAACTGAATAATAATAAATTTTAAAATTAAATGAATAATCCTTTTAAAATATTTTTAAAAAGAACTGAATTAACATTATTATAGAATCACACTTGTAATAGTCTATGAAGAACTTGTGTTTTTCTGCAAGAGAAACTGAAAAAGACAAAGCCTTTGGGCTACTGAACTTTGCCCCCTACCTCTCATATTTCCCTAGAGGTAGGCTTCACAAATAATGCAATTTAATTCTAATTAAATTTTGCTGAATCTTCCTGAATATTAAGAACTACGTCTTTTGAGCCAACTATGTCTTTTGGGCCAACAGGTGGTATGGTGGTTAAGGTGTTGAATCCCCCATGGCCAACTCCTGAACGTTCAGGAGCAAGCAGAAAGAGGTGATCTGGAATCTCTCTGCCATTCTGTTGTGATCGCTTTGTGCCACAGATTCAGTGGATAGTGAGGAATATGTTAACCCTAATAGTTTTTGGATGTTTAGCTACAGTGCCCTTAGATCCATCTAGAAGCACAGTAAATGGATATTGAAGAGTGGAGAGACAAGAAAAAAGAAAATGAAAAAGAGAGAGAGAAACAAGAAAAAAAAATGAAAAAAATTATAATTATTTTTCTTTTTTTAAAAAAAGCACAAAATAGAAAACCGCATGGCGCACAAGCGTGCCATGTGAAATTACTAGATCACAGGAGCCATGAGGAATCTTTTCCTGAAGGCCTCACCTCTGCTGTCTGGGTTGGGAGGACCAGAGGGGATTATTAATAAGACAAAAGGCTGAGCTGAGAGCAAGAGAAAAATTTTACCTTTAAAAAAATTTTAAAAAGGAAAAAATGACAAAAAAAATGAGAAGACGGACACAGAGAGAGACAGAGACAGAGATGCAGAGACAGAGATAGAAGGCCAGAGGAGCTTCCTCCCACGCTAGCTTGTTTGCTGGAGACTGAAGTATCAGTAGGAAATCTTCATTTCTCTTTTACTGTGAAATGACTAGTTCGCAGAAGCCAGGAGGAATCTTCTCCTGAAGGCCTTGCTTTTCTGCCATGCTAGCTTGTTTGTTGGAGGCTGAATTTATCAGTAGGAAATCTTCACTTCTCTTTTACCCTGAAATCCACCTACCTATTTTCTAACCATAGTTTACTGCAGTAACTGAAGCCACAGAAAGCAAAACTGTAAAAGCTGGCAGGTGGCGTGGTGGTTGAAATACTTGACTCCCACATGGCCAACCATGGTTCTAGTCCCAGACCTGGCAGTTTGCTTTCTCACTTTCTTGCATGCTCTCTCTCGGGTTAAATTAAATAATAACAATAAATAAATAAATAATTTTTGAGAGGTTTTTCGCTATAGGGCACATGTGCTCGCCAGACAGAAAGAGACAGTGAGACAGAAAGCGAGAAATCACCCCCCGGGGGGATGGTCATGCCGCAATCCCTTCTCCTCCATTCTCCTCTCAGGATCTTGGGCATGCACGCACATGCACCCGGCGTGAGTTTTAAGCCACCGGGTCCGGGACACGAACAGCGGTCGACTACATGGGAGTCCAGCGACATAGCCATTACTAAGCTAACTGCTGGTTCCTGATAATAAATAAAATTTTAAAGTTAAAAGAAAAAGAAAGCAAAATTGCACCATGTTCTTTTGGCTTGAATTTAGTAAAGCCAGACATACTATCTGCTATGGTTTGAATGTCCCCACCAAAATTCATGTCAAAATGTAATCTTCATGAAATATCAAGAGGGTGTTCGCTTTACCCAACCATGGTTTCAGAGGTGAGGACTTTGGGAGATAACTAGAATTACATCAGGGTATTAGGGTGGGGCCGCCATAATCGAATACTGGTAGCTTTATGAAAGAGAGAGAGACTAGAACTGGCACGTACTCGTCTCTTCCCATGTGATGCCGTATCTGCCTCTTGATTCTGCAGAGTCCACACCGGCAAAAAAAACCCTCACAAGTATCTACCACCATGCTCTTTCAATTCCCAGCCTCCAAAGGCATAAGCCAAATTAATCTATATTCCCTTTTCTTTTTCTATTTTCTCTTTATGAGAGAGAAAGAGTGCACAGAAAGAAGGGAGAGAGAGATTTTTGACAGGGTTTCAACACATCGTGATCCTCCTTCCCCAGTCTCAAAGTAAATTGGGACCACAGGTACACACTGCCATGGCTGGCCTGTTTGGATTGAACTGGGAACTGAACCAGGGCCTCCTACACAGCCTCAGCCATTGCAAAGGAACACCCTTCCATTTGCACCACTGCAGCAGACCCTAGCGCTCGATTCTTTATAAATTACCCAGTTTATAGCATTCAGTTATAGCAACAGAAAAATGGGCTAAACCATCTATTTTCATTATCTGTATTTTAGATATCTCGTAATTTCACCTGGCTGAATGAAAGCTTGACTCAACTCTGATAAGGTTTGAAATTTTTAGATGAAATGGATCTACTATATTATGTTCGATATTTTAATCACAGAAAAGCTCCTTATATTTTTATTTACAATCATTTGTGCAATAAATAATGCTTATTAAAATCCCACATTTAAATTATTTTATGAATAAGATGCTATATTTTTCCTTTCAAATTCAGGAAAAAGTATCTATAAAAAATCTATGAAGAGAATATCTACATATAGTTATACGTTGTGGCAAGAACTTCTAATACTTTACGCCCGATTCATAAAATTTTATCTAGGCAGAAGTGTATCAGTAATATTTCCAGCCTCCTGGCAGTGAGTAAAGGTAGATTACTTTACTATAGCTCCCAGGCCTAGCCTACGATAACCTCCCACTCATAATCTTCCATCCTCTTCTGCCAGTTGGATGCAGATGACCAGGCCCGAGGGGATGACAGAAACATAAATGGGATAAGCCTGTGTACCTGAATCTCTACATAGAGGAAATTTGCTTATCAAAAAGGAATGCCCATATGAATGAATGGTTTAAAAAAAAAAAAAAACACAATTGCATGAAGCTACTGGGATTTGGAGATCTATTTGCCACCACAGTTAGTGTTATACTAAAACATCTACAGTTTTCCACTTGTCAATATGAAATGCATTATACTTACAAATTGAGGTTTATAATATGCTGGACCTAGTGTGCTGTCATTATCCGGTGGAAAACACTTTATGATACTGCCATCCTCATTAATATGATAGCCATATGACTGTCCATAAGAAGGTATTGAAGGAACATCAAAATGTCTGGTAACTGTAAGTGCTCTTGAAATTTTCTGTAAGGAAAATATTTTATATTGCTTACTCAAAGACAAGACAGGGAATGGAAAACAAATGTTAAAATTTACAAAAAGCAACTATTAAATACTGATTTGTTGAGTTTTATAATATAAATTTAAAATACTTGTTTTCTAGAAGTAAATTAAATAGGGATGAGCAAATGGCATAATGGTTATGTCGCTGGACTCCCATGTAGTCAGCCATAGTTCAAGTCCTGGACCTGGTGGCTTGAAACTCACGCTGGACATGTGTGTCTGATGCCCCAAATCCCAAGAGGCGAATGGAGCAGAAGAGACTGTGACATGGCCATCTCCCTTAGGGGGCAGGAGGAGATGCTTTCTCATTTTCTGTCTATTTCTGTCTCTCTGGCGAGTACATATACACTATACCAAAATCTCTCTAAAAAATAAAAAGTAAATTAAATATGTAAATTCAAGTTTTGTCTCATCTTATAAATGAAAAAATATACACCATTATTATTAATGCTACCATAAAAAGCAAGAATTCTCTCCTATTTGGGTCAGTTATTTATCTCACTTTGTAAAGGAAATATTA
>NW_006159834.1:2133167-2135212 GCF_000334495.1 Tupaia belangeri chinensis | reverse complement strand
ATTTTAATATCTTCCATGTAAAAACAAACACTATTTTTTAATAACATTTTTTACTTCGTTCCCTCCTAACTCCTGACTTTAAAAAAAAAAAAAACTTAGTTATATGGAAAATTAACCTATTAAAAATATATTGATCTTGTAGCTTCTGGATAAAGAAACAAATTATATAATTGCATGCACAAATGTCCAAATAGCTCTGTGTTATAGACCAAGTATCATGGGCTGAATTGTATCTTTTGTCACCAGACAGACACAACTAATAAGCAGTTTCAGTGATACTCATGAGACCAATTACCAAAATAAAATAGGAAAGCAATAAACAACTTCCCTTTGATTCAGTACTTTCAAAAAGCACTTGAATGGGGCCAGCAGGTGGCATGGTGGTTGGGGCACTGAACTCCCACGTGCCCAACCACAGTTGGGGTCCAGGACTTGGCAGCTTGCTTTCTTGTTCTCCCTCTCTCTCTCTCTCTCTTTCTCTCTGGTCACGCTCTCTGGTCAAATAATAATAATAATAATGAAAATAAATTAAATAAAATAAATAATCTTTTTAAAAAGTATGATGTCAAGTCTTTCCAAAATATAGTCCCTATGTCCTTTTCCAGCCTCTTCTACTTCTCACCCTTAGGTATTTTACTGAAGACACTTCAAAAAACTTTGTTCTTCCTTAAATATATTTTGGGGGGTGAAAGGGAAGGTATTCAAAAAGTTCATGGACAATGCATATTATAAAAAAATTATGTATGGTTTTCAAAATTTTTTGTGACAAAATAGAATTGCACTTTAATTCTATTTTCCATTAACTTTTTGAAGTCCTTCATATAACACCAATGCACCTTTGCAAACAGACCAATAATTCATCTTCTATACAAAGTCTTTATACCAGTTAAAAATAAGCTCATTGCCTGTCATTAAATACCACTCTTGTATCTTACTCTTACAGCACTCCAAGCCTAGAATGCATATTATAGTTGTATTTTTCAAGGTCCATCTCAAAACCAGCCTTTTCCAAAAATCTTCTACAAATTATTCCTTCTAATGACATGGTACTCCTTTCTGTTTCTATGGCATTTAATTACATGATCACTCATTTGGCACCTGTCACATTTTGTCTGTAATTAAGTGCTACCTATATACATCGTTCTTCAATCTAAATCTTAAGCTTCTTTCTGTCAGAAATAATGTTTTTCTGTTTTGTTTTATCTGTTTTTAAAACAAGGTCTCACTACGCCACCACCCCCTGCCTTAGCAGCACAGGAACGTGCCACTCTCCCTGGCACTTTTTTCAGGCAGGTACTCAGCACGCTGCCCTGGCCAGCCGCAAGCTCGCAATCCTTCTGCCACAACCTCTGAGTACCTGGAATTACAGGTGCCCGCCACAACACCCAGCTTTTGAGTTGGACAGAAATCCAACCCAGGCCTCCCACGTAATCCCAACCTACAGAGCACAGCATCTTAGCAGCACACCACCACCACTGGGCCAGGAATAATGTTTTTAGTTCCAATACAGAGCAGTTTCTCCTTATCTGCCATTTTGCTTTCCATTGTTTCAGTTACCCACAATCAACAGTGGTCAGAAAATAGGTGTGTACGGTATAATAAAACATTTCGAGAGAGACCACATTCACATAACTTTTATTACAGTACACTGTTATAACTATGCTATTATTATTTATTGTTATTAATCTCTTACTTAGTTTATAAATTGAACTTCATCACACTTTTGTATTAACTACCATTTCAGGCATCTGCTAGAGGTCTTAGAAAATATAAGGGGATGGGAACGAACTACTTTATTATTATTAATAATAGTAAATAGCACTATTTGCAGGACCAGCAGTTGGCATAACGGCTATGTTGCTGGACTCCCATGTAGTCTACCGCAGTTCGAGTTCTGGACCCGGTGGCTTAAACTCAGGCCAGACCCATGTGTGTGTGTGCCTAAGATCCCGAGAGGAGAATGGAGGAGAAGGGACTGCAGCGTGGCCAACCTCCCTGGGGGGGGGGGCATTTCTCACTTTTTGTTTCTCTTTCTCTGTCTTTCT
>NW_006159834.1:2125861-2132817 GCF_000334495.1 Tupaia belangeri chinensis | reverse complement strand
ACTTTCTGTCTCTCTCTCTCTGTCTTTCTGGCTAGTGCACACGTCCTATAGCAAAAACTTCTCAAAAAATAAATAAATAAATAAATATAGTACTATTTGCTATTATTATATGTACTTAACACAGAGTTTCCGCTATATATAAGTAAAAGCACTGGGATGATTATTTAAATCTCCCTTACTCTCTACTCGCCATAGACATTGAAAGTGATTACAGATTTATCAAAAGCAAAGATGAAATTAGATACAAATATAGCTAAAAACTGAAGTTTATAAACCTCATTCAGAATTCACTTCATTATAAACTAACTGCAAAACGGATACTAACAGATCTATTCATTTTTACAGTAAGGCTTCTTAAATATACAACATCACTTAAAATCTTAAGTCTTTACTATTTCATTTTAACTAAGAGAGATGTCATTACAGGCATAATGTAAAATGGCGACATACTGATTGAAAGTGCTCTCTTGCTTCTAGTACTTTTCTGTTCATGATACCCAGTCTTTTAGGATAATCTTGATCATAGCTCGCTGGTCCTGGATTATCTGAAATAAACTTCTTAAAGCGTTTCTCCCGGTTTTGTAGACTATGGCCTCCTTTTATATTGTACTAAATTAGAGAGAAAAAAATCTTATGAAACAATAAAAAGAAATACTTTATAATTAATTATTACTTGGTAATATTTAATATTGTTATGAACAAACGGTTTAAAAATCCGACTTGAGAAAGTTAAGACCTTTGACTGAAGACATAGTTCTAGTAACGGAGGATAGTAAGAAATGATAGTTATACTTGTCAGTTTTCACTTCAAACTCAAACTAAAATTTACTGTACTTAGGGCACTCTAAGAGAAAGAAACAAAACTTGATTTTAGAATATAAACTGGAGACAGGAATTTCCAAAGCTGGAGAGAAATAAAGGATATATGTTTTGTAGTCCCCTGAAAAATCTGTACCTTTGAAAGGATCTTTTAGAAATGCTGGCATTCATATTACAGGTAAAAGCAAACATTCCAAGCTTGCTTAGGATTATTTATTTTCATGAGTAACATTTTGGTCATTCCCAGGGAAGTTTATGTAAGCTTACCAGCAAAACTTTGGTTTTATGGTTATATTAATTTCAAACATTGTTTACTGCACTGGAAAGAATCTTCTATGGTTCTCCATAATAAATATTTAGATTCTCCAGAATCAGGAAACTGTCAACTGACTAGCTGATTTAACTGCCAGTTAATTCAGATAAAATTCTGCCATCTACTTTCCTACAAATGGCTATAAGGCAATTATTCCAAAACTGATTCATAAGAGTGGCTGGCATTTGATTAACTAGCTAATTTTTTTTAAATATTGATTTATCAATAGTCCTTTCACATGTCAATTTTTCATAATCACAATTAACAGCGCCTACCTATTATTTGCATCTTATTCAGTTTTGTTCAGCCTTTAAGAATTATACAGGTGGGACCAGCAGTTAGCATAATGGCTATGTCGCTGGACTCCCATGTAGTCGACCACAGTTCACGTCCCAGACCCGGTGGCTTAAACTCACGCCAGGCGCATGTGTGTGTGCGTGCGTGCCCAAGATCCCAAGAGGAAAATGGAAGAGAAGGGATTGTGGTGTGGCCATCCCGCCTGAGGGGTGATTTCTCGCTTTCTGTCTCTCTGTCTCTGTCTGTCTGGCGAGCGCACGAGCCCTATAGCAAAAACCTCTCAAATAAAAGAAAAAAAAAGAATTATACAGGGACAGAACGGTAGTGCAGAAGTAAAATGCAATGCTCTCTAAACAAAAATAAATACACAATGGAGGTCTCTTTTTTTTTTTTTTTGAGAGGTTTTTATTGCTATAGGGCGTGAGCGCTTGCTAGAAAGACAGAGAGAGACAAAGAGACAGAAAGCAAGAAATCATCCCGCTGGGGGGGGTGGCCGCACCGCAATTCCTTCTCCTCCATTCTCCTCTCAGGATCTTGGGCACACATGCACACACTCCCGGAGTGAGTTTAAGCCGCCGGGATCTGGGACTCGAACAGTGGTTGATTACACAGGAGTCCAGTGACATAGCCATTACGTTAATTACTGGTCCCTTGGAGGTCTCCTTTTTAAAAGACAAGTCAAATTTCGTACAGCCCTGTAGTCTAGTGGTTAAGGGAAAAGGATCCCACATGACTTCCCACATAGTTCAAGTCCCAGACCCTATGCCTTGAGAAATATGCTGGACACATGTGTGTCTGTGTGTTCAAAATCCCAACAAGATTGAGAAATGGAGAAGAGATTGTGCCATGTCTACACTTCACTGAGGGGTGGTTTCTCCTTTTCCCTCTCTGTCTCTGGTGAGCACATATGCCCTGAAACAAATTTTAAAAAGAAAAAAAAAGATTCAAATTCTATTTTGACATGACCAATTCACTACTAGATTACTGGTTTTTTTTTTTGAGAGGTTTTTATTTTTTTGATACAGGGCACATGCGCTCGCCAGACAGACAGAGACAGAGAGATAGAAAGTGAGAAATCCCCCCCCGCCCAGGGGAGATGGCCACGCCGCAATCCCTTCTCCTCCATTCTCCTCTCAGGATTTTGGGCACGCACGCACACGTGCCCGGCGTGAGTTTAAGCCACCGGGTCAGGGACTTGAACCGCGGTCAACTACGTGGGAGTCCGGCGACATAGCCATTACACTAACTGCTGGTCCCTAGATTACTGTTTTAATAAGATCAGAATTACTAACTTTAAGGAGCTTAGGTCTATATAAAAATATATCTCAATTATTTATTTTGGAAAAAAAAATTAACATTACAAGTTGAACACAAAGTAAAATAATGGAAAAAGAGAAGACTATTTCAAATTTTGATTCTTTGAAAGCTATTACTTAGGCTCTAAGACCATGTAAGTCAATCTACAATTTGAATTTATATTGCATATTTCAACAAGGACCATACCTGGCCTCTTCGAGGCAATTTAAAGGTCTGTTGGGTTCAGCTAGACGCTGCTCTGTTTGAATGCAAAATTTATGTGAAAAGAACAAAAGAAGGTATTTATGACTATGAGAATACTGAAATTAGATCCACTATTTCTGAACCTGAATGGACCATTAAAGATATTCAAGTCACAGACTCTTCAGACTGTACTAAAATGGGAGACGGATGAGAGATAATGGCTATAGCTTTACAGTATGGCATACACACACGCACATACACACACACACACACAGTTCACTTTATTGCCATCCTTCTTATCCTTCTCCTATTTGTTTTCCTTTTTCCTTTTTTTTTTTTTTTTTTTTGCTAGAGGCTGTATCTGTATGTGCTTGCCAGAGAGGAGGAGAGTAGACAGCAATCCCATGGGAGAATGGTCATGCCGCAATCTCTTCTCTTTCCTCTCTCCCTTCTTTTGGGATTTTTTGGGGTATGCACACACAAGTGCCCAGTGTGTTTCTAAAGCCACTGGGTATGGGAATCTAACTGCACAGCTGGCCATGCTGAATCCTGCTGCCTTAAACACCAAGCCATGGAGCCAGCCTGCCATTCCTCTTCTGTAAACTTTGATCATGCACAACTTTCATGAGCCATCATTTATTCAAGAGTCCTGTTCTCACATTCCAAGAACCATGCATCATATAGCAATGTTTTCTGTCTTACAGAATATATAAAGAAAACCTAGTAAGGCAAACAACATTGAATGCACTCACCATTTTTCAAATTACAAAATACAGACTGAAAAGCATAAGGAAAAATTAAATATGGCAAGTGACAATTTAGTCCATTAGAGGAAATAACTTCATAAATTTACCTGTGCTTCTGAAACATTATAGTGTCCTGGACCTGGAGCCACTGTCTCTGTGGTAGAGGCAACAGTAAAAGCACTTTCTCTGGTTGCCGAAGAAAGAAACGGAGCAAAACCACCTATAAGGATAAAATCCTATCATTGGCACACAAGAGAGGTTTCCAAGGAGTTCAGAGAAAAAACACTCAAAATACACATAATTAATACCTTCAATTGTTGAGACTCTATTTTCAGAACTCATGGCTAGCCACAAAATTTATTACATTTAGAAAATTCTGATGTGAGATCAAATAATTAATATATATTAAATATAAGAACCTGTAGAACTGGAATTACTGAACAATAGAAATATATGCAAAATTAAAAAAAAAAAAGATAAAAGCCTTTTGGTTTCTAATCATATTTGGTTGGGATAAAAATGGCAGTTACAGGACCAGCCAGTGGTACTGCTGCTCTGTGATGGAGGACCCACTCAGGAAACCCTGCGTTCAGGTTCTAGCCCCCGTACACACTGGGCATGCATGCACATTCCTGTGGTCCAGGTTGGCCCAGGGTGGGGGCTGCATCGTGGCATAAAGACCCTGCTTAAAGTCTCTCTCTCTCTCTCTCTCTCTCTCTCTCACGGAAGAAATAAATATGCCTTTTTTAAAAATGTCAGTTATATTTGGGCTAATTTTCATCTTCATATGATCATTGCTTTATATTTTGAAATAGCACACACTATTTGCAGAGGATAGCATATGTAAATTTCTAGAAAGAAACTGAATATGGGTTTACAGGAGGTAAATAATACTATATCCTTGCCTTCCCACATACTTGGAACTTAGTAAATATTTCTTGATTGTATGACTTTAAACAAAGGTTTACAAATCCAAGAAACAAATTTCAAGCAATCATAATATCAAACAACATAGTCTACTTGAAGTCCGATTTTTTTTTAATTCAAGAACTGTACTGAGAAAATTAGTATAGTCTAAGCAACACAGATATTGAAGAAAAGATAGGAGAGAATAGAAGAGTCAACAAATAATAAAGGAATAAAAGTTAGGATTCATAACTTGTACACTAAAGAAAACTGCTGAGAACTGGTGACAATCAGTACAGTAAAAATCTTGCTGATCTGTACTAACAATAAAAGATACTCAGTTTAAAAACAGAAATAACTGTGTTTCTCTTAAGACCCATATGTATCAAAATGCAACTGAAATGAATAATTATTAATCTGGCAGCCAGGAATGCAGTGTAATGTAACTGAACCCATATGGGAAGGTGCCAGAATTGAATCAGGGCCTCTCTCCATACACTGGACACACACAAGGGCCCATAACCTGGGCTGGCAGAACCTGGAGTTGAATTGCAATGTGAAGACCTGTTAGAGGTTGTTTGTTTCTCTGTCTCTTTTAATCTTACTGAAGAAATGAATAAATAAAAACTTAGATTTTTAAGTTTTTTAAACTTAAAAAAAGTTTCAAAAAGTTTTTTTAAAAAATTGTGTTTGTTTTTGCAGCATGAAAGAGGTAATGAAAATAGACCTTACTCTTTTAAAAAATTCCTTGACCCGGTGGCTTAAAACTCACGCCGGGCACATGTGCATGCGTGCCCAAGATCCCGAGAGGAGAATGGAGGAGAAGGGATTGCGGCGTGACCATCCCCTCTGGGTGGTGA
Source organism: Tupaia belangeri chinensis (assembly GCF_000334495.1). Lineage (NCBI taxonomy): Eukaryota > Metazoa > Chordata > Mammalia > Scandentia > Tupaiidae > Tupaia > Tupaia belangeri. Next base: position 2,127,376 of record NW_006159834.1, on the reverse strand, counting down.
TTTCTCGCTTTCTGTCTCTATGTCTCTCTCTGTCTTTCTGGCGAGCACACGCGCCCTATAGCAAAAACCTCTCCAAAAAAGAAAAAAAAATCCTCTTAAAAGACACAGAAGTTAAAAAATAAAAGTTAAAAAAAAAATGGTGGTTCCAGCAGGTGATGTGGAGATTAAGGCGGTCAGATCCCATATAAGACAGATTTTATAACAAGGAATACCAGGGATAACAGACAGATTTCATAGAGATAAAGGAGTCTGTTCATGTAAAGGATTTAACAACTTATAAAAAAATTAGCAAATAAGTGATTAGTTGCCAGCTCTATGGCCTGGTGGTTAAGGCAGCCAGATTCCACATGGCTGACCAAGAGATGGAGTCCCAGAGAAATGGGCAAGTGTACAGTTATACCCCAAAAGCCCAAAAGACGGGACAGATGGAGGAGGGATTCTTGGTTTGACAAGGGATTTGGGTATGGCATCATTCTCCATGAGGAGGAAAGTGCTTTGAGTGTACATACCTTCTCCAAAAAAAAAAAAATGTTTCATTTCAGTACATATATATGCCTTTCTGGTTAAGGGATAGCAAGGTCTGTGAGATACACAGGATTACAAAAAAAAAAAAAAGACAGCTGGAGGTTAGAAATACAGAATTAGGGCTGCAGGTGGTACGGTGTCTAGGATGCTGGACTCCCACAGGGGAGGCAGTTTGAGTCCCAAACCTGGCAGCTTACTTTCTCACTTTCCCTCTCTGGTCAAATTAAAAAATAACAAATTTAAAAATTAAGTATTTCTTTATAAGAAGTACACAGGATTTGGAGACTCACATAAACAGAGTCAAGAAATCAAAACTCTAAATCTAAACTGCACATTCAAAAATATGATGTAAGGGGGCTAGCATGTGGCATAAGGGTTAGAGTGCTGGGCTCTGCGACCGGGCCCACTTAAAACTGTCGCCAGGGCTGTGTGTATATATGTGTGTGTCCGAAATTCTGAGAATGGAGAAGGGATTGTAGGGTGGCCGTGGCGGGGTGGGGGTGAATTTCCTGTTTTCTGTCTATCTCTGTCTTTCCAGGGAGCTCACTTGACCAATAGCAAAAATCTCTCAAAAATAAATAAATAAACAAATAAAATTATATGACATAGGGCCAGCAGGTGGTGTGGTGGTTGAGACACTTGATTCTCACAAGGCCGACCAGTGTATGAGTCCTGGACCTTGCCACTTGAAAATCACAACAAATTAAATAGATTAAGTAAATAAACGCATATTTTAAAAATATGATGTGAAGTGGCTATATCTTAAGATTTGATTACTGTCCCTCATATGCATGCCTTTAAAAACGACAGTGCAGTCCACAAAGATATATACTGATTACATGTAAACCAGCCATCATGAAATTTAAAAATAAAAAACTTTAAAGTCTGATGCAGACAACCGTCGCAGCGTCAGCAGCCCCGCTTGGACCAGCTCGGAATGCCAGGCGAGGGCCGAGCCCTCCCGCGCCCTCCGGGCCTCCTTGGGCCTCC